>NW_022103900.1:36408334-36409423 GCF_000313985.2 Echinops telfairi
TTGTGTTTTCCAGTCTAGCCTGTTGGGGCACCACGCCCTGTCCCCAATGTCCACCCTCATCATTCCCTGGGGATCTTGCTGCTCCCCTCCCCTGCTGTTCCGCTGCCCTCCCCCAGTGCTTTGTCTCAGTGTGGCGGGATCATATTGGGTGCAATTCCCACACTGTGTAACTGGTGTTGTCCCCTGCAGGGCCATGGGTCAGTGAGGGGCATCATGTCTCATAGTGGGGCTGGCCATGTGGTCCAGTGGCTGCTCTATTTGGGGTCATCGCCCTCAAGGACTGGTGGGCCAGGATGTGCTCCAGTCTCTCCTCCTCCCCCGTCATCTGCTCCTGTGTGCTCTGATCAGGTATATCCTTCTCCGGAGGCTGCAGATTCAGTGCCACACTTTGAAATAAATTCTTCTCGGGGGAGGGGCAGGCATCCACTTAGTATTTGGGGCTGGGACAAGCCCCCCAGACCTCTCCACAGATTCCCTACTCTGCGCTGGCATGTTGTCTTCACACCTTGGAGCACTGGGTCCCTCTTTTCCTGTGGAGATATAAACAATACCCTCCCCTTGGGTGGGTTAGCGCCCTGTGCCCCCGCTACCCATTTCTTTATTTTCTTCATTTTTTTTTTGTTCCCTTTCCCAACCTCCTCCCCAGTTGTCTACCATGTGCCTCCCTGCATTTGATCTGGTCCCTTCCATACTATCTAGTCCTCACCCCAAGAATGTTTGTATATAGTACCTTTTTCCCTATGCCCCTTTTGCATTTTTTTTTAATCGCTTACCTCAGCAGACTCATGTTGTACTTGTCTTTTTATGCCTGACTTACTTCACTTAGCATGATTTCCTCCAGCTCTTCCCCTGCAGCGATGTGCTTCATACATTCATCACTGCTTTTTAGTGATGCATAGTACTCCATTGTATGTATATACCACAGTTTTTTAATCCAATCATCAATTGATGGGAATTTGGGTTGCATCCTACTCCTTGCAATTGTGATCTTTGCCGCAATGAACATTGGAGCACAGATCTCTGGCCTTGGTTTGTTTCTTGCATCTTCTGGGTAGATGCCCAGTAGGGGAATTGCTGGGTCGTATGGTA
>NW_022103900.1:36410968-36417396 GCF_000313985.2 Echinops telfairi
GGCATCCCCAAGAAGAAGCTGCATGGACCTACCCCGATGCAGCCCTGGGTGCTGGGGCAGCCATGTAGAGACCCCTGCCGGTGCAGAGATGCTTACATGTTCACTGATGCGGCTTTCCTCCTGTAGTCGGCATCAACATGTGTGTTTTATGAGATGGAGGAGGACTTTGTGGATTGGTATTCAACATATAGGTTAATTTTGGACTTGTGGGTTTGGGCAACACTAGGTTGTGGTGTTTCCGTGATATGTGATTAACCTTTATATAAAACTCTCTTCTACATGAGTTTCTGTAGATTTGTTTCTCTAAAGTACCCAGACTGACACAATTTTCAATTTTAATCCAGAGCCACACATGCATACGGAAAGAACTGCATATGGACCATGAGCTGCAATTTGCTGATCCTTGGTATCAATTCAGAGATCCTCACATGGAATGCCCCACGGATAGAATTTTTAGCACAAAGTAAGGAATAGACTTACGAAATACTGGGATCTTTGAAGACTGCTGTGATTGCAATTTCATATGTCAGATTTTATAGTAGAAACAGCCTTAATAGAATTCAGACACTGACCTCTAATGGGCTGATTGGTCCAGAAGGTACGAGGGACCAAGTGTCAACACTTAATCAGAAGAGGCAATGTAGGAAGAGTTACAGTAGTGGACAGCAGAGTCAAAGTGGTAATTATAATAGTCTGACTCATATCCCTAGGAGTAAAATAGATGGGAAACATACTAAATATCTAAGTTATGAGAATGACCACGTAACTTGATTCTCTAAAATAGAAATCCATTCCCTCTTGATCAATTCCTAGACTTGAGTCAGTTTACAGATCTACAACCCCTTGAATGAAAGGGGGGTCCAGCTCTTTTTGAGAAATATTCCACCACCCCAAATGTACACTGTTAATTGTTCTCTAAGGCTTCCTAAAGGGATCCATAACTTTTTTAAAAAAAACTTGGACCCTCCTGTCACATTCTGCAGGAGACTTGGTATGTCAGGAATTACCTAAGCCACAGGCGGCCACCTGATAGGGGACAACAAGGAAGCAATTGGCTTCTGTAAAGGTTTACAGCCATGGAAACTGTAGTGAGCAGTTCTACTCTGTCCTATAGCGTCACAAGAATGGGCATTGGTGGCAGTCAAGTCCATGACCTCCATTTCTTGAGAAGATGTGTCCTGCGCACTCTGATACACCATAGGGACACAACTCATCTGCCCCTCAGTCCTTCTTCAATTCCTCCTCTCCCCGATATGCCAGACAAGGGAAAGGCATGCTCTCCGAATAGCAACGGCGCGCGCACACACACACACACACACACACACACACACACACAGCAAAATACAGAGAAATACTCACCAAGCACCCAAGAAGAGAGGCGGTGGTATCAGAGTCTCCACATGTATAAAGACAGGTGGCATCTAACACTATACAATTTGATAGCAGAGGGATTTTTCCTGTCTTCATCGGCAGCCTCTGCCTGGAGAGAGCTTTTCAAATGCCATCTCATCCTTTCTCCGGCCCTCAGTTAATTCATCATCCAGCCCAAGAGTCCTGGCAATTGCTGAAGGGAGTAGGGGTTGCCTCCTGGCCTGCCAGCAAAGGAGCAAGGTGGGAAAGAGACAGCTGGAATAGCCCAGACCAAGGAGCCCATTTCTTTATAATTTCTCACCTCGGCTTCAGCTTTCCTAATTGGTGGCTTTATTTCACCTTTCCTCCCTAAAACAAAGCCACACACCCCCTCAGTCTTTCCAAACCCTGCCCCAACCCCGGGCCAGTTGTAGCCAGGCCATTACTGTGAGGTCAATAGCATATGAAAGTGAGACTGACCAGGAACTTCCTCACCTGAGGAAATAAAACAAGGTAACAACCCAAATCAGGGGCAATTAGGCTTTTGAAGTTGGTGTGGCTTTTGGTGGGAGGGAGAGAAGGGGCAGGAGAAGGTGTCACTGGCAGCACCATGTGGGAATTGGAATGGCCATCCCCAGGGTGAGATGCTCCCAAGGCCAAAGGCACAGTTCAGGGGCACCCAGTGATATAGATGTATTAGTAATTCTAGGTTTCTTAGTAAAATATCTGCATGCTAGAGGGTGCTAAATTAATCACATAAAAATCCAGGCACCCTCCACCTTAGTGAAATCTCTAGGGATCCAGTGATATGGGGCATGTTGGGGTATTCCTACAAAATAAAGGTTACTTTATTTTATCTGGTCCCTTCCACAAATAAAAAGGTCAAAGCTCTTTGGACTTCGGATACAACACTATTCATGTGGATGTGCTACTCAAGTTGCTTATAATTTGTCCAGTAGGAGGGAAGGAGTAAACTATATCTGACAACAATTTCTATCCAAAATGTTTAAAATAAAGTTTGGGGCTTCTGTAGCATAGTTAGATCGTTTAGAGCCAAATGGAGGATTTTGAAGGGATCCAATACTGAGAGTGAGAACTTAACCATCAAAACCACCCCAAAGAAACTGATTCATGATTGGAAAGCAGCACCCCCTTAGGGGCTTAAGGTGGGCAAATATATTTCAAAGCATAATGCAGGCTGGTGCTAAGACCTCTCTCCTGTCAAGAATTCTAAAACTCTCTGATGCTTTGCTGAACCTTTGTACTTTCACTTTCAACAAAACTCTCCTATTTATGCTGCATGCTAAGTCTCTTGAGCAAATTATTTAACCCAAGAAAGCTAAAAACTGAGGATTAGAACTAGCCCTGGATATGTCTACAGCTTCAGGTATTGGTCATGGGTAACATTCATTGAAGTGGATTAGCTCAATCTTTGGTGAAACAGAAATAATTGAAAGTATTGAAAAAGAAATTCAAACCTTGAGTTGCAATATTTTAAAAGTCCCTGGGTAACATATTGAACGATCAAAGAAGCATCAAAAGAAGATGAAAGGAGTACATAGAGTCACTCGATCAAGAAGTGTTATTTGATGTTCAACCATTCCAAGAGGTAGCATATGATCAAGAACCAATGGTACTGAAAGAACAAGTCCAAGATGATCAGAAGGAATAAGTGAAAATCAGGCGTGGAGAATTGACAAAATACCGATAGAAATGTTCCAACCAGCTGCTGAGGCACTGGAGGCACTCACTCATCTATGCCAAGAAATTAGAAAAACAGCTACCTTACTAATCAATTGGACGTGTTTCATATTTGTGCTCATTCCAAAGAAAGCTAACCCAACAAAATGCAGAGATGATTCAAACATCATTAACATCATGTACAAGTAAAGTTTTGATGGAAATCATTCAACAATTGGTGCAGCAGGATATCTACTGGAGCTGTCAGAAATTTAAGGTGGATTCACAACAGGATGTGGCATGAGAAATACCATGTTGACATCAGATGGATCTTGACTGAAGTTGTGTTTTATTGAGTATGTGAAGCATTTGACTTTGTCTCATTGCAAACTATAATAGACATCATCATGATAAACCAAAAATAAATAAGTAAAATTTACTGCCAACACATAATGACTCTGTAGGGTAGAACTACCCCTGTGGATGGTTTTAAAACCTTGTGATTAGCTGCCCAATTCACAACCACTATGATACCAGGCCTCCCCCAAATAGATTAGCTTAATTAGTATTGAATTTTTTTGTTGACCATCACACACTTTTTAGCAGCTATTTGGAATCAGATTGACAACATCAACTCAAACTGTCAGATAGATAGCACTTGGTGAGGTGCAGTGAGTGTATCAAAATATTAGAGGAAAATCAGTAAAATGAATTGTACGGGTAGACATCATTGAACTTGTCTGTTTTCCTTTATAGGTTCTGAATAAGAATTGAAACAAAGTGTGTTTCCTGTCCTTAAGGAACTTAATACTTTATGTTCTGAGAGACTGTAGGAGGTTCTTTCTAAAGTACTTGCACTGTATCTTAAGCATGACCATGTTGGTGTTAAAACCGATGCCTCATGTAATTTAATTGCTATTCAAAATTGACATGTGCATGTAATCAGAGTGTTTGAAATTGAAGTACTGGTATTCAACCAGAGTTCTTTCTGATTTCAATATCTGCGTCCTTTGCTATTCTTCCTCTCATGAATTAGATGAGCTACAAAACATACATTAAAATAAAATAAGTGCTTGGTTGTTATATGTTTTATTATAAAGCATATTAACAAGTAACTAATTTTAGAGGGAGAAAAATGTATTCATATATGTGTCTATTGGCATAAGATACATAAATACACATCTAGATAAATATGTAAAAACATCTATGTGTATGTTTATGTGTATATGAAAGACACTTGGAATGAGAAATTTGGTAATATGAGAATATTATTGACATGTGATTCCTAGCAAGAGTATTCAGTTGACATATAATGTATTATTTGTTAAAATCTGGAAAAGAGAAATAAAAAGAGTAATAATTATTCAGGTGAAACAATGTAAGGATGTCATACGGCGATTAAATTACTTTAACCGCGATTTGATCAAAGGCTAATAATCAAACTTGTGATTCATTGACTGATTTTTCAAAATAGATAACCTAGCCTTTCATCCTAGTCTGCCTTAGTCTGTACACCCTGCTAAAATCTATCCTGCAAGTTTCTACTGACAGCATAGGGCAACGGGGCAAGAAGTCCATCAGATAGGAATCCAACCTGCATCTCCTACATGGAGGGTGACATTTTACCACTGTGACATCCCTTTGTTTTCAATTTATACTGAATTTAAAAGTCCTAAGTATGATATTTCACTTCTCCTCCTAAGTTTGTTTTTGAGCACTTGCATAAGTGCTGCTGGAAATGGTTTCTAAGAGGTGGCATGGGTGTGTTAACAAATGACTATGTCTCTCTCCTTTCCCCTCCAGTCTTTTGGGCCACTAGCCATAGGGCACCAGGAGGATTTTAGATTGTCCCACATGGAATAGGAAGGAGAGTCAGCTAAGTGTAAATTCCTCAATGTGATACAGTGGGTTTGCTTTGACACCACATTCTAAAGTTTCCCAAGATCCTCACATGTCCTCCAAATATACTGGCTCATGGCTGTAGGAATGCAACACTACACAATTAAAATGAAAACCAAAATTGGCAATCATGTTTAATAACATGAACCTTCTAGAAGTATAATTGACTCAACAATTGAGCATTTGTAAACATAGCCTAATTTTCGTGCTTACATTTATCAATTTACCATTCTCACTACATACTTTCTGGAAACTCATCTTTTGGGTACGATCATGCTTCTCTCTCTTTTTCACAGAGCTTTCAAAGCCAAGATTTTGGATATGTATGAACATGTGCGAAATCTGTACTTTAGTACCTAAAAACATATTTTCTTACATTGCAAAAAAGCAATTTAACTGTTCATCCAGCGATAGACCAGATGTTGCTTATTTCAACTTACAGATGAGCAACAATTGACTTTTAAAAAAAGATAAGAAAAAAAATCCAAAATGGTAAATTCCTTTACAGTTGAGTCATGCTACTAAAACAGATGTAAAAATATGTGAAAATGAGGCATTATGGCAAATAGTAAATAGGTTAATTTTGTTTGGTTTAGTTTTTTCCTTTTCCTACGGTAGAAGAAAGTATGTTCACAGAAAGGCATTCACTTCAAAAGAGCACAACAATCTAATTTGTTTTAGGGAAGTTTAAGCATTGGGGGTGTGGGTGGGAGTTCATATTTGAATTTAGAATCACTTTTACTGTTTCTACAGCGTAGATAGAAATTTATAGTCTCACAGCTCTAGAATTCTTAGATTTAATTAGAGGAACGGATCCCTTTTGTAGCAACTTTCTTGTGAAGCTAGACTAACTGATTTGAATTAATGTGCTTTAAATATTTTTTACTGAGTTTCCTGCTGTGAATAGCTACATAGAAGTTTCATGGTGTGTAGTTTAAAAAGATTTTTTCCCTTGTAACTGAATTTCACCCCCTCTCCAAGCTTAGTCAACACAACTTAAATACAAACAACTTATTGTCAATACTTATAGTCAATGTACTGTTAATAGTTATTACCAAATTCATTGTCAATCCTAGGCTTAGTGAGAAATGTGCTCGCAGTAATTTGCAGCCTACAAGAGAAATGTTTTATAAAACTTCCCCTTTGCCTTGAAATTATAAAAAACGAATACGGGAAAATAATAGATGACAAAGCCCACTGCAATGAGTGGATTCCAACTCATAATGATCCTTTAGTACAGAGTACAGGTGCATCCTTAGAGCTTGTCTTTTCACCGTTTCCTAGCCTGTACGTCTAACGAGGCAGACAGGCTCGTTGCTCTCCCTCAGAGCAACTGATGGGTTTAAAGGATTCCCCCAACTCATAACACACTACACTAGCAGGGCTCCATAAGATTGTAGAATTTTTGCACCTAGGTCTGTTCCCCCCTTAATCTTAAATATATTTACATATGTACATGTCTGTACCTAGGCTTGTATATATGCCCTTTGCCTCCTACT
>NW_022103900.1:36419545-36432942 GCF_000313985.2 Echinops telfairi
TGATGAGGGCAACAAATGTATAGATGTGCTTTACACAATTGATCTATGTATTGTGATGAATTGTATGAGCCCCAATAAATTGATTAATTAAAAAAAAAAAGATTGTAGAATTTTTATGTGTTAACATTTGTGAAATGATCTGGATTGCTGAAATTAGAGACAGGAGAGATTCCCTGTGGCAAAGGAATGAACTTAAAAGCCCTTTCGGAAATACCCTAGTCTGAAAGAAACCCTGACTATGCCACACTGGAAGAAGTCAGCAGGTTCTCTTCTTGAAGATGAGGTGGACTCTGGGCTTCAGATAATTGTTGACTTCAAATGTTCTCCTCCAAAAGTGAAATATAATTAGACAACCCTGTGCAGCATAGTTTCTTTTGGTCAAAAATTTTAAGTGCAAAACTGAGCTTAAACCAAAGAACATGAAGTACTGGGAATAGAAATGCTATTAGTAATTTCATATTATGGTTAATTGAGGGTAAAACAAATTATTTTTTATGATTTCAATTCTCTGACACACTAAGATATACAAAGAGGTCCTGGTGACATTCTTGGATAAGCATATTGCTAACTGGAATTTTAGGGGTTCAAACTCACCAGTCTTTCTGCAGGAAAAAGATGAGGCTGTCTGTTGCCATAAAGATTTAAAATATCTCATAAAAAGGATAGCCAGGAGTCAGAATCAACTTGATGGCATTGTTTTTTTACTTTCATTTTATTTTACATATACTAGAATGCATTGTAAAGCCAAAAGTAAACATACAAGTCGTTTATAATATAACATATTCTTCTGAGATTAGGGCCATGCGCTCTCAATTTTTACAATGATTATTATAATCTATATTCTTTATCTTGAATCTAGAAGCAGCTTCCTCCTCAATTCTCCAACTCACCTATATAAAATTGCATTTTATTTCATGGAGACAGCAAATACTTCCTCTCCATCCTCATCTCCCCAAGTATATGTTGTTATTTTGATTATGCAAGTGAATGCTTATCAGTTTTTCCAACTGTCTACAATGATCTTCTGTCCTTGACTTTAGCTGTCAACCTCAGATGTCTACAATGTTCTACACCGTCATTCTACTATGTTTTCTCCCACTGTCTATGGGGTACCTGGAGCTCCTACCTTCTCATGTCTTATAAATTTTTAAAGGTATTTATCCAGTAATATCCTATAAGTAAGAGCATGTTGTTGCTGCTATATGCCATCATGTCAGTTCAAACCCAAAGAATGAAGCACTGCCCAGTCTTGCACCATTCTCAAAATTATTCCTATGTTTGAACACATTGCTATAATCACTGTGTCACTCCGTCTCATTGAGGGTCTTCCTCTTTTTTGCTGCCCCTCCACTCTACCAAGCATGATGACCTTCTCCAGAGACTGGTCTTTCCTGACAACATAACCAAAATAGGTAAGACGAAGTCTCACCATTCTTGCCCCTCAGGAGCACTCTGGTTATACTTCTTCCAAGACAGACTTATTTGTCATTTTGGTAGTCCTTGGTAGTTCTATTTGCCTTAGCACTCTATGATCAAGGAAAAGTTTCAAACCCTCTTCTGACATCTACTTTGATCTTTTCATTCTTTCTTATCTTTGTATTGACTTTTTTCTTTTCTTTTTTTTTTAACTGTTATCTTTTGGTTTTGTTTTTTAATCATTTTATTGAGAGCTCTTACATCTCTTGTCACTATACATACAGCTGGATGGCCACAGGAGCCAGACTCAATCCAGGGATACATATGTTAGCCAACTAAAAAGGGGAGAGGGGACATGAGTAGTGGGGAACAGGGCACTAACCCACCCAAGCGGAGATTGTTGTTTATATCTCCACAGGGAAAGATGGACCAGACTTCAACCTG
The DNA here is from genome assembly GCF_000313985.2 of Echinops telfairi. Lineage (NCBI taxonomy): Eukaryota > Metazoa > Chordata > Mammalia > Afrosoricida > Tenrecidae > Echinops > Echinops telfairi. The sequence goes on from NW_022103900.1 coordinate 36,421,406, forward strand.
GTGCTCCAAGACATGAATGCAACATACCAACATGAAGCAGGAACCCAATAGAGAGTCCTGAGGGTCTGGTCCCAATCCCAACTACATGGACACCTCCCCTCCCCCAAGAAGAATTCACTTCAGAGGACAGCACTGAAGCTACAGCTCAGGGAAAGGGACATGTCTGATCAGAGCACACGGGAGCAAACAAAGGGGGAGGGAGAGAGAGTGGAGTACATCCTGGCCCACCAAGTCCTGAGAACGATTTTCCTGCTCAAAGCAGCCAATGCATAGGGCTGGCCCCACCATAAGACACGATGTCCCTCACTGACCCATAGTGCTACAATGGACCACACTGGTTACACAGTGTGGAAATTGCACCTGATCTGACTCCACCACACCAAGGGTTTGTAACAGAACAGCAAGGGGAACAAAACAATGAAGTCCTTGGGAAATACCAAAAATAGATGGTGGGACTAGGGTGTGGCACCCTATCAGACTTGACTTGAAAATACTCTTAAATGTCAACAAACAGACTTTGAACTATTTATAGGCTTTTCTTTTTTTCTCTTTTTGTTGTTGTTTTTGTTGCTGTTTTGCTTTCTTTTGTTGCTTTGTTTTGCTCTGTCTTGTTTTTGTGCTTATTATTATTTCTGCATGTCTATCTAGATAAGATAGGCAGGATAAACAATCTGGAGGCGAAAACAACAGGACCAATGGTTTCAGGGGGACATGGGAGGGGGACGAGGTGGGAGAAAGGAAGTAGGTGTTAATAAACCAGGGAGAAGGGAGCAAGTTATCTAAAATTGAGGGAGAAGAGGGTGTGGGAGGTCTGGTAGGGCTTGATCAAGGGCAATGTAACAGAGAAGAATTACTGAAACTCAAATGAAGACTGAACATGATAATGGGGCAAAAGAAAAGTAAAAGGAAGTAGAGGAAAGAACTAGGAGGCAAAAGGCATTTATAGAGGTTGAAATACAGGCATGCACATATGTGAATATATTTATGTATTTGGACAAGGGAACAGATCTATGTACATATATTTACAGGTTTAATATTAAGATAGCAGATGCACATTGGGCCTCTACTCAAGTACTCCCTCAACATTTTTTTTATTAAAGAGCATTTTTTTTCTATTAACCTGGCATTCCATGATGCTCACCTTCCTGACATGATCGCTGAAGACAAAACGGGTGCATAATTAAATGTGGTAAAGGAATAAACCTTGGAATAATTCCTTGGAATAAACCTCTAGGTATATATATGTATGCTTTATTGTTTTATTCCTATAGAAAATACATTTTTGAGTGAGGAAGATAAAAATAATAATAAAATTTAGAGAAGAAATTAATAAAACTGAAAGTAGGGAATGAATAGAGAATATCAATAACATTTTCAAAAGCTTGTTCTTTTAAAAGGTCATGTACAAAAGTGGGCTGGTATAATTTAATTTGAACATGTGAACCCAGACTATTCAGGATCAGGAAAGAAAACTATTAAAAGTCTCCAATGAAATGTCAAGTACTGTTTATCAGGGTTCACCAGGTATTACACATGTGTTTACATACATTTACATATACCGGAGTCTTCAAAACATCTGTGGGAAAATTCCACTGTCTTTTGATTCCATTTCCCCTTCAGCGTTTTGAGCTCCTTTGCGTACATGAGCTCACTTCACTTACTGTGTCACCTCTACTTGAGGTTCTATACTTGAGTCACCTCTCAGGACCATCTTTTCAACCTCTGTAAAAACTAAAACATCTGCTGGAACCTGTCTGACTGTTAGTAAAGAGAACTTCAAAGAATCTATTTCTGCCTACTATTTACCATAATTCTGACATTAAATGTTGTTCGGTGTCATTGATTCAGTTCCAACTGTTTGTGACTCTGTGTACAACAGAAGAAACTCTACCATCTTCCCAATACTTACTATGTGTGACAGTGAAGGTTTTGTGCCACCATGGTCTTGGCCAAGTTTCTTGGTAGGTTGGCAGTTAAGACATAGTGGTAGCCCAAGATAAGATCCCCTTGAAGATGTAGTCTGCTTCCAATATAAGTAGATGCTACTGAAAATCTTGCTTGCTTTTTGCTGCATCTAATCCTACATTTAGCTCATTGACTTCAGGTTCTTTGAGCTTTAGCAAGTAGCTAAAGCTATATTGCCTATATTGCCTGCCAATCCTGGGAGTCATCAGCAGTCTGCCTTCTTGTCTACCTTGGATTCATTTCCTTCGATGACCAGCAGCCTTTCTGACCATCTGGGTTAATCAGCCACTGCAACCACTCTGATCAAGAGAAGCCTCCAACTTGACATTTGACCCAAGGTCTTGGAACTTTCTTGTACCTAAAACTGGGTGAGCCATTTCCCTGCTGTAAACTTTTCTTTAACATGGCCAGAGTGCTTCTTAGAGGAAAGGATGGTGAGACTTTATGTTTTATACTTCAGATATGTTGTCAGAACAGACAGGTCTCTGGAGAAGAACATTATGCTTGGTAAAGTAGAGGGCCAGTTTAAAAGAGGAAGACTCTTGAGGAGATGAATTGGCACAATGGCTGCAACAATGGGTTCAGGCATCGGGTCAATTGTGAAAATGGTGCGGTGTTTCATTCTGTTGTGCGTAGGGTAGCTGTGGGTCAGCATGGACTCAATGTCACCTAACAACAACAACTGCAGCAGCAGCAGCAAACCTTTCTATGATGTATACAAAATAAAATTCACTGTTTTCACGTTTCTAGACAACATAGCCTAAGGCACTATATCTGAGTCTATTATTGCAGCTGTTGTGTCAGTCTCTCGTGCTGAGGAACAATCTACTTTATCGCTGACCATTTACATTACCAGGCATGATATCTTGATAACACGTTTCAAGTAGATGGCATTAAATCTTAACTATATATGCTCTAAGGATAATTATTGTAGTACTTTTTTTCATGACAGATGTGTTTGATCTTTCAGTCCATGGTACACTCACCAAATCCATAATTTAAAAGCATTGATATTTCTTTGATATTCTTCTTTTAAAATGCAATGAGTTAATACAGAATAACAATAAGTGACAAGGGTAATTCTTGAATTTTTGAGAAAATGTGAGCTAACATAGATTGTGAACTAAAGCCTTGCCAGATAAGGTTCTTATACTTTTAACATAGTTAATATTTGACCACTTGTTCCATTGCTATGTACATAACCTCTGGTTTAAAAAGTATTGTTTACCTATCAGTTTTCATGTCCCTTTGTGATTATATCTTTTTAAAGGAAAATTCTACTGATAACTATGGTACTATGAGAGAATGAAATTGTACATGTATATATATAAATATATATATATATATTTAATCTGAAATCTTTAAACAAAGAACTCCGTTCTATATTTCAACCATACACTTTAAATTGTTTTCATGACTTCTACAATTACACTACAAATGTTCTTCTCAGAATTACAGAATAATTTTACAGTGCCAGGCTCTTAATTAATTGCCAAAATCAAGTGAATCAAAATGTCATTCAGAAACCGTAATATGCTAAATTCATCCTACGTATTATTTCAACTTGTTTTTAGAAAATAACATAAGAACATGCATGGACTGTTGTTAGTGATAAATGTATGAGTTTGAAACTATAATATATGTGTATTTTGATGCACAATGAAAAGATGATGGATTCATTAATTTTATAAACAATTAATTAAGAGCCTGCTCTTCCTTATAACGAGCCCTCAGAATCCCAGGTGGTGTAGTGGTAATGTGTTGGGCTGTGATTGCATGGTGCAGTTGGCGTTTTGAAACCACCATACGCTCTGAGGAAGAAAGACTGGGCTTTTCACTCCCATAAACAATTACAGTCTGAGAAACACGCAGGGGAATATCTATGAGTTAGCATTGACTTTATGGCAATGAGAATGTTTGAGTTGACATAGAGAAACACTTGAACATTAAACAAAAGACTACAGGTTCTAATCCACCTACAAGCATCTTTAAAGAAAGGTCTAATTATTTTTCCCCATGGAGCACATTTTCCTCTGACACACATGAGTCACCATGAGTTGAAATCTACTCAATACCTGATTGGTGATCATTCCAGATACTATGCCATGTGCTAACAACACACTGCTTAGCCTTTTGAAGTCCATATCTTTGAGAAAACACACCTATACAATTATAAAATTCATAATATAATAGGGTGCTTTAAATTTTTCCAAAATATTATAGTGCATGAAGAATTTAGCCCTATCTGGAAAATAGAGAAAGTTTCTGCCAGATGACATTTGAGATGGATTTTGAAAGATCAGAAATCATTTTCCAGGTTGGAAAGCTCATAAGCATTAACATGAAATTCAAATATAAACATTGCTTACTTTAAGTTGTATTATAAGAAAATTAAAATTAGCACGAAAGCTGACATCATGGAAAATGATCTTAGTAATCAATCGAAAAAGGACAGTAAGATAGCAAAATGAATAGATGCTCCCATTTATATCTCCAGCAAGCAGCCCACTGGACAGCCGATAAAAACAAGTGCAGCCTGAGACAGAACTCGGAATGGAAGCCTAAGTCTTGGAGGTGAAGTTGGGGAGGAAAAGAAAGTGTGGCATCAAAAACTGGAGGTGTTAACGCATAACATCTGGAGTACTCACATATCACAACTATGTTGAGATGATTCCAAGCAACATCCCATTCAAGGAACACAGGAAGGTAATTGAGGCATCTATAATCTGAATATTTAAGAATTACTGTCTCAGAAACCCACAGGGAGCGTTCTACCCTGTCTTAAAGGGTCTCTAAAGGGAGTTGGAAATGACTCAATGGCAGTGAGCGAGGCTAGCAGTAATAACTGATAATTGTCAGACTATGGTGGTAAATGTGATTAGGGTAAGTTAAAATTACCCACAAAATCAACTAATGAAAATTAGGGGGAAGTATAGAACAACAAAATTAGAGACTCAACAAGAAAATTGAAAATATAAAATAAGAAAGAACTATAGAAACTGAAGAATAAATAACTATATTAGAAAAAAGCAAGAGAGTCACTCAAAAATGAGTCAAACAGACAAGAGATCGGATAAATGAATTATGAATAAAACTAACTAAATTTAACAGGTCTCAAGAGAAGTGAGAGAAAATAACAAAGAAAAAAATTAAAAGAAAATATACAGGTCACGTAAGTATTCTAACAGAATTGTTGGAATCACAGAGGACCATGACAACTACAAAGGCACAGAAACAATTCCCAGTAAATAATCATAGGGAATTCCCCAACCTAAACAGAGACTTAAGTCTGCAGATACAAGCTACTCCACACACCAGTTTGAAGGAGAGAAAAATAGAGAAGCTTCCTGCTATATGCTAAAACAAAACCTTAAAAGGCATAGGTAGGGGGGGAATTCTGAAAGCAGCTAGAGAGTGCAGTATAACATAGCCTGAATCTTTGATAAGAATGAATAGAGGGTTCTCCCCAGAAACCCTATTAACTTGATGGCAGTAGAGTGACATATATTAAATAGTGTAAATAAATATTATCAGCAAAGAAAAATTTATCAAAGTTGACTCAAAAATGAGGAGGAAAGAAAGGTTTTCCAAACAAACTGAAGCTCTAGGTTCTTGCCACTACCAGGCCTGTTTTGCAAGTATTACTCAAGAGAATACTCCACATCTATGCAGAAGCATTAAATATTTACTTCTGTACACCAGAAAAGGAAAATAAAATATAAGAGGGAGATCTTTAAAAAATGTAACAGCACAGGAATTCATAAAGACCAAGAATGTACTTTAGGGAAGAAACTCAATAATTTAACCTCACAAAAAATACATCAAGTTTGTGAAATATAAGTACAAAGTTGACTTATTGAATGTAGGTTACATAGGGATGCTAATGAGGACAGACTGACAGAAATGGGTAGGGAAGGAACATCAGGAATATATTTAATATATTAAGTTTGTTAACTATTATTCATACATTCCAACCAAACTCCAAACACGCTGCTATAGAGTCAATGTTGACTCTTAAGGACCCCCTTCGGGTTTCTGAGACTGTAACTGTTTACTGCAGTCTCCGAGGGAGCTCCTGGTGGTTTCAAACTGCCTGAGGGCTGTGGACCGCAATTCAAGGCAGAGCCACTATGACACCAGGGCTCCTATTAAGTGCTGTCATAGTGGTAAATTGAGTAATGTAATGTAAGCAGTGGCCACTAAGAGGAAATTGAGGAAAAAAGGGAAAGAAAGGACAGAAGAAATCAAAGAAACAGCTTAATTAAAGGAAAAAACAAATAATGAAACATTTTTTAAAGGACGATACAAAATCCTTAACCAAATGAAGGCACAACCAATGAAGAAGATATTTTCTTTTCAGTAATAACCTTAAATGTAAGCATCTCACATGTACACAAATGAACATCTAGCATATATGTTGTTATGGATAGGTACCATCAAGTCAGCTCCAACACATAGCTACCTTATGCACAAGGTCCTGCGCCATCCTCACAATTATTCCTATGCTTTCCCCTTAAAGTCCTTCAAGTTTGCAACTCGACACAAGATTGTTTTCAGTGGAAAAGTTTTTGAGTTCTCTCAATTTAGGAACTGCTGAGGATCTTCTTCCCTTTGGGTTTTCTAACTCGAGATCTTTGCACATTTCATTAAAAAAAAAGAATATTTTACTTTGTCTTCTCGAGTTGGCCTTTGAAATGTCAGCTCTTTGACATCATCATTTCGTCCATTTGTTGTAGCTACTTTATAATTAAGAACAAATTTCAGAGTCTCTTCTGATAGCCACTTTTATATTTTCTTTCTTTCCTGTCTTTTTAATGACTTTTTGCTTTCTTCATGAATTCTTGATGTCCTCTCACGGTTCCTGAAGTCTTCTGTCATGAGTGTTTGATGCATCAAATTTGTTCTTGAGATGTCTGTAAATTCAGATGGGATAGATGCTGGGTAATATTTTAGCTCTCCTTAATTTTTTTCAGTTTTATCCAAAACTTACATATGGGAAACTGATGATATATTCCAGTCAGACCCTGACCTGTTTTTAACTGCTGTAATTGAGCTTCTCCATTGTCTCTTCCAACAGACGCATTCAAATTGATTTGTATATATCCATCTGGAGAAGTCTATGTGTTCTTGATCCTTTGTGTTGTTGGAAAATAGTATTTGCCATGAATAATTCGTTGGTTTTATAACATTCTTTTACACAATCTCTAGCTTCATTTCTATTGCCAAGTCCATATTTTCCAACTACTGTTCCTTCCTCATAGTTTCCAACTTTGGCATTCTACTCTCCAATAATTATCAATGGATCTTGGTTGCACGTTTGGTCAATTTCCAAGTGAAATCGTTGGTAGAATTCTTCAATTTCTTCATCTCTAAGTTATGTAAATAGTACCTACATTTGAATGAATAATAGTTATATTGATTAAAAAATCTTTGAAGGCATATAGATATAGTCCTATCACAGATGCATTGTACTTCAAGGTATATTTTGCAATGGCCTTTTTGACAATTAATGTCACACCATCCTTCTTGATTATGGTATTCCTGAATTAGTAAATCATATGATTTTCTGATTCAAAATGGCCAATATCAGTCCATTTCAGCTCATTAATTCCTAGGATGTTGATCTTTCTGTATCCTTTAATTTTTGACCATTTTCAATTTTCCTAAATTAACACTTCACGCATTCTAAATTCTGATCATTAGCAGGTTTTTTCAGTTGTTTCTCCTTGTCTGGAGTAGTCTCCAACCACCAATGAAGACTTGGAAAGCTCTACTCCCACAGGTTCTGCCTGACTCAGGACACCTGGTCCACTCCATGCCAAGCAATGCAAGCTCTTCCTCAGTCACATTTTGCGTTCCCTCTGACCTAGGGGCTCATCTTCTGGCACGGTCTCTGAGACTGTTTGGATTTCATTAATTAGATCTTCAGTATCTGACAATGTTTTGAAGCATCACGTGTTCCTTCCTCTGAAGTGGGAAACTGAGTCCTTTTACATTGCCTGTTCTTCTTCTGGAAACACTGCTGAAACCTTTTCATTTGGATGGCCCTGGTGGCATTTGAAATACCTGGGACAATGCTTGCAGCATCATGGCAACACTCAAGCCACCACAGACAAGTGGTAGTGTATCCTGTACATGGTATGTATGTACGTATGTATGTATGTATGTATGATTAGAATTTATTTTAAATAAACAAGAAATGATCTCTCACTTTGTTGCCTGTAAGAAACACACTTTAGACATACAGATAAAAACAGACTTAAAAATCTGAAGAAAAATGTTTCTGCAACTAATAAATAAATAAATCAGATGTAGCCATAGTTAATGTCAGATAAAATAGATGTAACAGAAAATCTATTGCACAAGGTAAAGAAAGAGATTATATCAGGGGTCTTAAAAGTTCATAAGCAGCTATCTAAGATGCAATTATTGGTCTTTTCCTGTCCTGAGGATAGAAGAGTGATGAAGACAATGAAGACACATGGGGAAAATTAGCCAAATGGGGTAATAGGTCACGTGAACATCAGCCTCTACAACCTGAAGTCAAATAAATAAATGGTGCCCCTGTACCACTACCAGCTGCACTGTAGGTGAGCACATTAGAAGATCTGGGATATAGTGAGTGGGGAATGTAAAAATGTAACCCAGAATAATAAAAAAGACCAGGCTTACTACTCAACTAAGACTGATGGGATCCCCAAGACTACAGCCACAGGAAATCCCTGTGGAGCTCCTGTGGATCAAAAACAAACAATACTATAGTCAGAACTGTAAAGGAAACAAGAATACTAGCAGGTGCACAAAGCAGGGTTCTCAAATCTCAATGTATGGAAGACCCTAAAGGTTCCCAAAGAAAATTATTGGAACTAAGAGAAGAATGTGACAGAATTTCAGGTTTCAAAATCAGTACAAAATATTCTGTTGAGATCCTTTATATTAATAACAAATACTATGCTAAGAAAGAAATCATACAGCAATATACTTTACAATAACCTCAAATTGATGAGATATCTAGCTTAACAAGAGACAATAATGAAACATGCCTATATACTTGAGTATAAGTCGACCCGAATATCAGCCGAGGCACAAAATCTGCATTTAAAAAGTGCTAAAAAAACCCTCAGCTTATATACGAGTTTATATGGTATATAGAAAGTTATAAAAAACTACTTCAAAATTCTAAAAGAGACCAAAAACAGACACATGATAATGGACCGTGGTTTATTACGTGCCATCTTGTTCAGTAACCTGGTAGTGAATCTTTATATAACAAAATAAAAAATTCCCTGATCCTATGCTATCATCGCAATTGTTGTGTGTAAGCCCATTAATGCAGGAACTGTATCAATCCATCTCTTCAGTGGCCTTCATCTTTTTCAGTGACCTTCTGGTCTTTTCCCAGAGACAAGTCTCTTCTGATAATGTATTCAAAGTACATGACTGTGTTAGTCTGGGTACATTAGAGAAACAAATCCACAGAAACTCATGTGTAAGAGAGTTTTCTATAAAGGGTAAGTACACATCAAGAAAGCATCCCAACCCAGTGCTGCCCAAACCCACAAGTCCAACATTAACCCATATGTCCAACACCAATCCACAAAGTTCTTCTCCATCTCACAAAACACATACTATGATGCCGACTGCAGGAGGAAAGCCAAATCAGTGAGTGTATAAGTATCTCAGCGCTATCAGGGGTCTCCACACCGCTGCTCCAGCACCGAGGGCTGCATTGGGGTAGATCCATGCGGTTTCTTCTCAGGGTGTCTCACAGGAAGTGAGTGTTGCCAGCTGAAGCAGGGAACTGGCTAAGGCAGCTGCACCCTGGTCCAACCATCACAAAGCAAGAGACCTGAGAACTTGAAAGGTGAGGCTCACCAAGCCATTTATCCCTCCACCCTTCAATTAACCCCACATGTGTTTATCGGCCTGGTTGGCACAATAAACTTTAACTATATCAATGACACAGAGTCTTGCCATTTTTGATTCTAAGGAACACTCAGGCTACTTTTTGCCCAAGACCGAGTTGCTTGTTCCTTGGCAGTCCAAGAGTCTTTCAATTGCAGCAGATTTGCTCAATGTATTACATTATTTTACTCCTTGACTGTTGTTTCCATGAGCACTGGTAGTGGATCCAAGTAAAATGAAACCTTTGATAATTTCAATCTTTTATGTGTTTATTATGAATTGTTTATTGATCCAGTTGTGAGGATTATGGTTTTCCTGTAGTGTAACCTGAAGACTGTAATCTTTGATCTTCATCAGCAAGTACTTCAAACCCCCTCCCTATCAGCAATCAAGGTTGTGCTATTTGTATATTTCAAGTTGTTAATGAGACTCCCTTCAATCTTGATGCCTACTTAATGTAAGCCAACTTCTCATATTAGTTGCTCAGAATACTGTCTGAGTAGTATGGTGAAAGGATATAATCCTAATGTACACTTCCCCCCATGATTTTAAACTGCAGTTTCCGTTTTTACTGTTCCAACAATGGCCTCTTGGTCTATATATAGGTTCCCCAGGAGCACAATGGAGTGCTTTAGAATTCCCATTCTTCCCAATGTTATCCAGGTTGTTTTTGTTACTAGGTGCCATTAAAGTGCTTTCAACACATAGTGACCCTATGTATAACAGAATAAAACAAAGCCCAATCCTGTGCTATTCTCACAATTGTTGCTATGATTCAGCCCATTGTTGTAGCCAGTCTGTCAATCCAACTCATGGAAGATTTCCCCCTTTTGCATCAAACTTTCACTTTATATTATCTATCACTTATTGTTATCCATATATTCAAATATCTTTGCATAATCAATAAATACAAGTAAATGTATTTTGAGTATCTCTGCCTTCAGCCACGATACATCCTAAAGCAGCAATTATATCTTTTTCCACGACCTCTTATGAATGTGTTTTAATTCTGGCATCTCCTTGGCAATTTATGTCTGCAGCAGCTTTCCAATTATCTAAAGCAAAATTTTACTTGTATGTATTATTAATGATATTGTTAGAAAATCCCCACATTCTGTTGGGTCACTTTTTTATTCAATGGGCATGGTTATTGAGGTAGTTATTTTATTGTTCCAACCTGGCCGATAAACACATGTGTGATTAATTGAAGGGCGGAGAGATAAATGGTTCAGTGAGCCTTGCCTTTCTTGGCTCTTGCTCTTTGATCATCAGACCTGTATGTAGCTGCCTCGCTTGTTCTGTGCCTCAATTTGCAAGCTACACTACCTGTGGGACACGTAACCCGTGGACTGTGTCACTGTAATTTGAGGTTCCTTCAAGACCTGCTTCGCCACACCACGGGAATTTGCATTTCTTGAGCTGGAGACTGTCGGACTCTGTCATCTGATTGACTGTTGGTTACTTGCCTTTCTGTTTGCTACCTGTGCCTGGATAGCCTGAATTGCTCTACAGATGACTACCCAGCAGCCCTCAAGACTTGAAGGACTGCCAGTGTCTCACAACTGCCTCATGGGAGTGAGTTGCACTGAGCCATTTTTATTGTTTTATAGTTAACTGTTTATTTCTTATGTTATATATATATATTTCTTATGTTTTATATATATATA
>NW_022103900.1:36433105-36466620 GCF_000313985.2 Echinops telfairi
AAATATGGGCTTCTTAAATTGGCTCTCCAGCCTGATTAGTCTTAACAGCACTAATAATGCTACTTCTATGCCAAAAAGCATGGATAAGGTTGCTAGTCTTATTAATGCATGGTGTGAAATAGCAAAGCTAATATCTATAGCGTCACCACCGATAGATGAGTTACTGGTTAAAGGAGAAGCTCTGAGTGATCATATCTTTGATATTTTCCAGAAGTTTTGTCAGGATGACAAGTATAGGAAAGCTGGTTTGCTGGTCCTTCTTACAATGGAAAGCGTGATTAAGGGATTAAGGAGAGGGATGATCTCAGAGCCTCAGAAGCACACCTCAGGTGCCAACTTACAGATTTGAAAGCTTCCATATGTGCTACAAATGAGAGCCTTCTCTCCTCTAGTAATAAAGCTGACATTGCTGAGAACCAGGTCCAGAGTCTCATTATGCAAGTGGCTGAATTACAAAGTTGGCTGAATTGCAGATCTAAAGCAGTGTCTGATACTAAAGTGAGGGCACTGATCAGAAAAAAGTTGGGACCCTGAAACATGGGATGAGAACATACGGGCTGATGACAAAGAGGAGGATATTGAGCCCCTAAAAACAATTGACCCACCCCAGTCAATAGATCCACCCCTCCCAGCTGAAGGTCTTAATTCACTATCAATTAAAACAATCCACACCTGAACAGATTAGCCAAACTGTTCACCTGAAATGCCAGGTGGGGCACATCAGTAGCATTGGCTGTGTTTTAGACAGGGTTCTCTAGAAAGATAAAATTAAATTGCTGATAATTTAATATTTTATTTATAAAGATAATTAGATATGTAACAAGAAATGAACTGTTAAATTATATAAAGATAAATATATAATACAAGAAATGAACAGTTAAATTATAAAGCACTACCAATGGCTCAGTGCAACTCACTCCCATGAGAGAATGTTGTGAGAGACTAGCAGTCCTTTAAGTCTAGTCTGCTGCCAGATATCCCTCTATTTGTAGAAAAAGCTAGGCTAGCTCAGCACAGCAGCCAATCACAAGGCAGATCACCAACTGTCAACTAACCACCAGTCCCAACTGCTAGTCCCCAGCTCCAGAGATGTCTTAAAGGAACCTCAACTTACAGCGAAACAGTCCACAGGTTAGGCATCCACAGGTAGTGTAGCCTATAAGTTGAGGCACAGAACAAGCAAGGCAGCCGCACACTGGTCCCATGATCAAAGAACGAGAGACAAGAAAGGCGAGGCCCACCGAGCCATTTATCTCTCCACCCTTCTGTTAATCCCACTTGCATTTATCGGCCAGGCTGGAACAATAAACTATCTCACTGAGGGAGATGCCTTACAAGATGTTGCTGAGAGCACCTGGGAAACACACTCACCACCCATTATTTCAACTAGACCTGTTACTAAAATTAAGTCTTAGAAAGCTCCTAAAGGTGAGGTTGAGATGATTACCTAAGAAGAAATGGCATACTATACTCACAAAGATCTGCTTGAGTTTTCAAATATGTACAAGCAGAAGTCTGGGGAATATCCCTGGGAATGGTTACTAAGGGTGTGGGATACTGGTGCATGAAATATTAGACTGGTCTGAGTTTCTGGATATGGGACCCCTAAGCACAGACTCTTCTTTCAATGTCTCTATGAGAGAGGCTAAGAGAGGATCTAATTATTTATTTGGTTGGTTCACTGAAGCATGGACTGCCAGATGGCCTAGATTAGACCAACTTGAAGTTCCTGACCTATCTTAGTATACTGTAGAAGAAGCCATCCAAAAGCTTTGGGAAATTGGTATGTTGGAATGGATCTATCAAGATATCCCCATAGACCCAAAAAGAGGGAGTCCTGAGGTCATACCCTTTACCACAACCATAGGGAACTCGTTTATGAAGTGGGCCCCACTCTTAAGACTCCTGTAATTGTTATTATATGTGCACCAGGATTAAAAGTGGGAACTTCCCTAGGCGAATTCCGACATTCGCCCACAATGGGGCTGATTGGTACCTGTGGTGGTAGAGGGCAGGTGTCAGCACTGAATCAACATAGACAGGGTGGGCGGAGTTATAATAGACAACAAAGTTTCCGTAGTAATCAAAGGAAACTGTCCCCTGTGGAATTACGGCATTGGCTACTTAGCCACAGTGTCCCTAGGAGTGAAATAGATGGGAAACCTACTAAATATTTATGTGATCTAATCAAGTGGAAGAATGTTACATCAGGTGAACAGCAGAATAGATAGTCACGATCACTCAATTAATTCCCAAACCTGAGCCAGTTTATAGGCCCACAACCCCTTGAATGAGGGGAAGGCCAGGGCCCATTGAAGGAGGACTCTGCTACATCACCGAAGGTTTATACTGTTAATCTTTCTTCTTGTCTTCTCCAAAGGAACCTGCGGCCTTTCACAAGAGTGACTGCTCATTGGGGTAAAGGAAGTGATCAAACTTGTGGGGGACTACTGGACACTGGCTCAGAACTGACACTAATTCCAGGAAACCCAAAGTAATTCAAAGACCCACCAGCCAGAGTGGGGGCTTATGGAGGTCAAGTTATCAATGGAGTTTTAGCTCAGGTATACCTCACTGTGGGTCCAGTGGGCCCTTGGGACCAGCCTGTGGTTATTTTCTCAGTTCCATAATGCATCATTTGAATAGCCATACTTAATACCTAGCAGAACCCCCATATTGGATCCCTGAACTGTGGAATCAGGGCTATCATGGTAGGAAAGGCCAAGTGGACACCATTAGAACTTCCATTGCATGGGAAAATAATAAATCAAAAGGAGTACCACATTCCTGGAGGGATTACAGAGATCAGTGCCACCATCAAAGACTTGTAAGATGCAGGGGTAGTGATTCCTACCACATCCCAGTTTAACTCACTATTTGGCCTGTAAAGAAGACAGATGGATCCTGGAGAATGACAGTGGATTATTGTAAACTTAACCAGGTGGTGACTACAATTGCAACTGCCGTTCCAGATGTGATTTCATTGCTTGAGCAAATTAATACTTCTCCTGGTATTTGGTATGTAGCTATTGATCTGGCTAATGCCTTCTTCTCAATACCAGTCTCAAAGGACCACCAGAAGCAGTTTGCTTTCAGCTGGCAGGGGCAACAATACACTTTCACAACACTCCCACAGAGTTACATCAACTCTCCCACCCTGTGCCATAATTTAGCCCGAAGGGACCTTAATCGCCCTTCTATTCCACAAAAGGTCACACTGGTCCATTATATTGATGACATTATACTGATTGGACCCACTAAGGAGGGTGCATCAAAGACTCTAGATTCATTGGTACAACATCTGCGTTTAAGAGTTTAGGAAATTATCCCATTGAATATTCATGCACCCTCCAGTAAAATTTCTAGGGGTCCAGTGGTGTGGGGTATGTTGATAAATTCTTACTAAAGTGAAGAATAAGCTATTTCATTTCCCTCCCCCCACCCCCAACAACTAAAAAGGAGACACAATACCGAGTGGGTCTCTTTGGATCTTGGAGGCAACATATCCCTCACTTGGGTGTTCTACTTTGACCTATTTATCAAGTGACACGAAAAGCCTACAATTTTGAGTGGGGCCCAGAATAAGAAAAGGCTTGCAACAGGTTCAGGCTGCCATGCAAGCTGCTTTGCACTGGGACCATATGATCCAGCTGACCCCATGGTGCTAGAGGTGTCAGTTGTAGATAAAAATGTAGTGTGGAGTCTTTGGCAGACCCCTATTGGTGAATCACAGCATGGACCATTGGGATTTTGGAGTAAAGATCTGACATCATCTGCAAACAACTATTTCCCCTTTGAAAAACTGCTGTTGGCCTATTACTGGGCCTTGGTGGAGACTGAATGCCTCACCATGGCCACCAAGTCACCACGAGGCCTGAGCTAACCATCATGAATTGGGTATTGTCTGACCCACAGATTCATAAAGCGGATGTGTGCATAAAGCGGATATGGAAGTGCTATATATGAGATCGGGCCAAAGCAGGACCTGAAGGGACAATTAAGCTGCATGGAGAAGTGGCCCAAATGCCCACAGTCTCCACTCCTGTCACATTACCTTCTTTCTTCCATTCTGCACCTATGGCCTCCTGGGTAGTTCCTTACCATACTTTAACCGGAGACCAAAAAAGTCATGCTTAGTTTATGGATGGTTCTGCACGATATGCAGGTGCCACTCGTAAGTGGACAGCAGCAACACTACAGCCCCGTTCTGGGATCTCCCTAAAGGATGCTGGTCAAGGGAAATCTTCCCAATGGGCAGAACTTCAAGCAGTGCACCTGGCTGTTCAGTTTGCCTACAAGGAAAAATGGCCAGATGTGAGACTGTGTAATGATTCATGGCATGTGGCTGATGGCTTGGCTGGATGGTCAGAGAATTGGAAGGAACATGATTGGAAAATTGGTGACAAGGAGGTGTGGGGACGAGATATGTGGGAAGACCTCTCTGAATGGGCCAAGAAAGTAAAGATAATTGTATCTCACGTCAATGCTCACCAAAGGATTACCTCTGAGGAGGAGGACTTTAATAATCAAGTGGATAAGATGACATGTGCTGTGGAGACTGGTCCTCCTCTGTCCTCTGCCACTCCTGTCATCGCCCAATGGGCACATGAACAAAGTGGACATGGTGGCAGGGATGGAGGTTATGCATGGGCACAACAACATGGACTTCCACTCACCAAGGCTGACTTGGTCACTGCCACTGCTGAGTGACTTATTTGCCAGCAGCAGAAACCAACATTAAGTCCAAGATATGAGACCATTCCTCAGGAAGTTAACCAGCAACTTGGTAGCAGGTTGATTACATAGGACCACTTCCATCATGGAGGGGGCAACATTTTGTTCTTACTGGAATAGACACCTACTCTGGATATGGATTTGCCTTCCCTGCACACAATGCTTCTGCCAAAACTACCATTCATGGACTTACAGAATGCCTCATCCACCGGCATGACATCCTACATAGCATTGCTTCAGATCAAGGAACTCACTTCACAGCAAATGCAGTGGGGCATTGGGCCCATGCCCGTGGAATCCACTGGTCATATCATGTTCCTCATCATCCTGAAGCTGATCGCTTTAGAGAATGATGGAATGAGCTCCTAAAGACATGATTATGGTGCCAACTAGGTGGCAACAACTTGCGGGGCTAGGGAAATGTTCTCCAGGATGCTGTATATGCTCTAAACCAGAGGCTAATATATGGTGCTGTGTCTCCAATAGCCAGAATTCATGGGTCCAGGAACCAAGGGGTGGAAGCTGGAGTAGGCACCACTCACTATAACTCCTAGTGATCCACTTGCAGCATTTTTACTTCCTGTCCCAGCAACCCTGTTTTCCTCAGGCCTAGAGGTCCTGGTCCCAAAGGAAGGAACTCTCCCACCTGGAAACACAACATGGATTCCACTGAACTGGCAGCTGAGAATGCCCCTTGGCCACTTTGGGCTTCTCATGCTTTTGGATCAACAGGTCAGGAAGGGTGTCACTGTACTGAGTGTTGTGATTGATCCAGATTACCAAGGAGAAATTGTACTGGTGCTACATAATGGAGGTAAAGAAGAATATGCCTAGAATCCAGGAGATCCCATAGGCCGACTCAATGCTATCATGCCCTGTGATTAAAGTAAATGGTAAGATATGGCAACCCAATCCTGACAGGATGTATAATGACCCAGACCCCTCAGGAATAAAGGTCTGGTCAACCCACCAGGCAAAAAAGCACACAGCCAGCTGAGATGCTTGCTGAGGGCAAAGGTATTACAGAGTGGGTGGTAGAAGAAGGTAGTTCTACTTATCAGTTATGACCATATGATCAATTGCAAAAGCAAGGTTTGTAATTGTCAGTGTTTTTTCTTTATATGTGCTTATTGAATATCTGTCCTATGTTCATGTATGATGTATCAGATACAATTGGACTCAGTGTGTTTTCATTTATAGGTATGATAGATGTTTGATGTTAAATATAAGTATGATTTCATTAATCTCCAGAAATTATATATGGCTACAGAATTGTGTACAGGGGTCAAGTTGGTAAGGGGTGGATTGAGGTAGTTAGGTTATTGTGCCAACCTGGCTGATAAACACATGTGTGATTAATTAAAGGGCGGAGAGATAAATGGCTCAGCGAGCCTTGCCTTTCTTGTCTCTTGCTCATTGATCATCAGACCTGTGTGCAATTGCCTTACTTGTTCTGTGCCTCAATTTGCAAGCTACACTACCTATGGGACATCTAACTCGTGGACTGTGTCACTGTAATTTGAGGTTCCTTCAAGACCTGCTTCGCCACACCATTTTAATGTTCATCTCTTGAGCTGGGGACTGTCATACCCTGTCATCTGGCTGACTGTTGGTGACCTGCCTTGCTGTTTGCTGCCTGTGCCTGGATAGCCTGAATTGCTCTACAGAGGACTACCTGGTGGCCCTCAAGACTTGAAGGACTGCCAGTGTCTCACAACTGCCTCACAGGAGTGATTTGCACTGAGCCATTTGTACTGCTTTATAATTTAAGCCATCCCCCTCATCCCCACATTTTTTGTCACCAATGCCTTAAATACAGTTTGAACTTCTTCCATGAATAATATTGACTCAATAATATGCTACCTCTTTAAATAGTTAAAAGCTCCAACTCCATTCTTGTGATGGTCTCTAAAGGCAGATGGGATATACTCAAGAATGTATTTTTGTTCTCATAGGCTTGTTGTAATATTTTCAGCCTTTACCTGGACTTGTATATGAACAAATTGTGGTCAGTTCCATAGTTGGCCCTCACCTGGTTTTAACTGATGACATTGAACTTCTCCATTCCTGCTTCCCTCAAATGTAGTCAATTTGATTTCTGTATATTCTGCATTCTGGCATGGCCAATGTGCATATCTGTTGTTTATGTCGTTGAAAAAAGGCATTGCAATGAAGAAGTCATTGTGGTCTTGTAAAGTTCTATCATGTGATGTCTAGTTTCATTTCCATTACCAATGCCGTCTTTTCCAACTAGTGAACTTCCTCTTTGTTTCCAACATCCATTTTACAGTCACCAATACTTATCAATGCATCTTGATTGCATGTTTGATCTATGTCAAGAAGTTGTAGAGATTTTCAGTTTCCTAATTGGTGATTGCATAGTCCCACCCAATCATTTGGTGGGAGTTAGAGACATGGGTAGAAAAGTCATACTAAAATACTTCACTCTACCATATTCTGTTTATCATGGTGTTAGTTTTGTGAGGACTTTTGTTTTCCTTATGTTGAGTTATAATCCATAACAATGGATTTTGATCTTCATTAGTATGTGTTTCAAGCCTTCATTACTTTCGTAAGGAAGATTATGTCATAGGTAGATTGCATTTTGTTAATAGCACACACACATGCACTGTGTTCATTGATATTTTTTTTTCACAATCACAAATCAATGGAAACAACCAAAGTGCCTATCAGTAGATGACTGGTTAAGAAAAATTGCTGATATGTGTACAATGGCATACTATTGAACTATAGAGAGAAATGATGAGTCTGTAAAATGTAACATGATGTGAAAGGACCTGGAGGGTGTAATGCTAAGTGAAACAAGTCAAGCATACAATTACAAACTGTGCTAGCTAAAGGGAGGAGGACTTGAAACACTTACTGATGAAGATCAAGGATTGCAGACTTCATATGGATTACAGCTCGATGTAAAGTAAAACAAACTCTTACAACTGGACCAAACATCATGATGAAAAGAGAAAATATGGAAGTTATCAAGGATTTTGTCTTGGTTGGATCTTTAATCAATGCTCATGGAAGCAGCAGTCAAGAAATCGAAAGGTGTATTGCACTGAGTAAATCTGATGCACAAAAGCTACTTAACAACGTTTAAAAATAAGGATACTACTTTGAGGCCTAAGGTGGACTTTACTCAGTCCGTAGTGTTTTTAATACCTTCATATGTATGTGAAAGTTGGACATTTAATAAAAAAGACCAAAGAAGAATCAATGCATTTGTATTATGCTGCTGGGGAAGAATATGACAAATATACATTGACCTCTTTCATAACAGTACAATAATGAACATATATAAGAGAAACCAATTTTCATTCAGGGTTCCAAGGTAGAAGAGTTGAAAGGGAAATGTGTATTTTATCTCAGAGGAACTGGTGGTTATAAGTATCATGGATGACCAAAAGAATAAACAAATCCATTTTGGAAGCACAGCCAGAATCCTCCTTAGAGGCAAGGATCATGAGACTATCTCATGTATTTTGGACTTGCTGCCAGGAAAAACCAGTCCCTGGAGAAAGACATCATGTTTGGTGATGTAGGAGGGCAGTGAAAAAGAGGAAGCCCTCCGAGAAGACGGATTGACATTGTGGTAGTGTCTCTGGATTCAAACATAATTACAATTGTGACGATGGCACAGGACCAGGACATGTTTCATTCTGTTATACACACGGTCACTGTCAGTCAGAACCAGCTCCATGGCACCCAACAACATTCTGACAAATATACATTGACCTCTTTCATAACAGTCCAATAATGAACATATATAAGAGAAACCAATTTTCATTCAGGGTTCCCAGGTAGAAGAGTTGAAAGGGAAATGTGTATTTTATCTCAGAGGAACTGGTGGTTATGTGATGAGAAAAAAAAGCCAGCAAATGGCAGGTAGTGAGCACTGCACAACCAAAGTGAAACAGGAGTGTTTGACGACATAGGGATGCAAATATGCATACCGGCATATGGCAGATACAGTATGTACATAGGTGAGAACGCATAGAAAGTTCTATAATCTACTTGACATCAAGTACATTCCTTCTCATAGTGATCCTTTGGACAGAGTAGAACTACTCTTCAGGGTGTCTAAGAATATAAAACTTTATTGGTGCAGACAGCACTTCTTCCCCTGCCACCCTGCCCCCCAGAAAAGTACCTACTCACCAAACCTCACTCACCACCAATAATTTGCTGCTGACTGATAGCGACCCTATAGGGTTGGGTAGAACTTCCCCTGTGAGTTTCTGAGACTATCCTGGTTTACGGGAGTAGAAAGTTCAGTCTTTATCCAGCAGAGTGATTGGTAATTTTAAACAGCTGACCTTGTAGTTAGCAGCTCAACATGTAACCACTGGCCACCAAGCTCCTGAAGGACCTACAGGTACTTAGAAGTACAAATATGTGGGTACAGGCATATATATATTCATTGAATACACAAATATTGATATTTATCATATTTGTCAAAACACCTTTCAAGTTTGATTTTCTGGCTTTGAACACAGGAAAATAGTTTCAAAGAATATCTCAGTCAATGGGCATACTCATGAAAATCATGACTTGCATCTGAGTGAGTGGCGTCTGGAACCTTAAAGATTTGTGTGCAATCATCTAAGACAACTGCTGGTCTCTACTCTCCAGTAGCACACTTAGAAGGTAATGGAAAACCAGAGACTTAAGTCTAGGAGCTCCACAATCTCATCTATCCTGAGGCCAGAATCAGATAGTGCTTCGTTATCCCTACTGACTGTCCTGGCAGGCTTCCCAATAGACGATGCCTGATAAAACAAAAGGAAAATGTAGACAAGAACTCACATTCTTAAAAAGAAAAGCAAACAGACTGAATAACTGGGTTCAGAGGACTCCCTGAGATTACTGCTGTGAGAACTCTCTAAACCTGGAACTGAATTTATCCCCGGACATTATCCTTTAGCAAAATAATAAAAAGGCACACAAAATAAAGGGTATTACCTTGAAGATGGACCTTCTATTTAAAAATCATCTCAATGAGAATGAAAGGTTGAAAATTACTCAATAGCAGCAGTGAGAAGATAAGAGAGCAGAGACACTAGTGGACTGAAAATGGGGAAAAATAGAACACATCAAAGAGAATGGTGACACGTTATGGTAAGTCTAATATCCTTGAACAGTCTGTGTGGAATGCATTAAATGGGAATCCATCTTTGTTATCTAGTGCTGCTCTAACAGACATACGATAAGTGGTTGTGGTTTTATAAACAGACAGTTGTGCTTTGACGATTGAAAATGCTAGCAGTCTGAACTCAAGCTGCCAGAACCAGGGGAAGATTTTCTCCCTCTGTTGGTTATCTGTTTGGGAAGAAGGTCCTTTTCTGATTTTGGCAGCTAAAGACCTGATATTCCTGGGAGATCTCTGCATGTCTTGTGAAGAACTCCCGCCTAGGTCGAGAAGCTCCCCAGCACTGGGTGCGAAGAGTTCTCTCCTCTCCTGGCTCTTCTTCTGAGTATTAATAGGTCCCCTCTCTCTTTTAATTTTCTGTCTGATAAACAGTGTTGCAGGCCACATCCCCAGGGGAATGCTCCACAAAATTGTCAATGGCTGATTTTGGTGGCGGGTGTAGATCACCAGGCCTCTCTACCAGGGAACCTCTTGGTGGATTCAAATTGCCAACTGTTAGCCATTACCTGTCTTCAGGTATGTAGGGCTGCTATGACATACCATTGGTGGCTTAAATGAACAGACATTTATTTTCTCACAGTTTAGGAGGCAATTGATTCAAGAAACAGCCTACCTTAGCGCAAACTAACACAACACACGCGGGCTTGCTTTGAGTCAGAATCGACTTGTTTTTATTTTGTTTTGTTTTTATCTCCTTAAGGAGAAAGCTGGGGCTTTACATTCCCACGAAGAGCTGCAGTTTTGCAAACTCACCAGCAGTTTCAGCCTTTCCTACAGGGTCCCTAGATGTCAGCTTCAACTGGAAGGCAGTGGGTTTTGGTGGGATTTTTGTGGTAAAGATTCAGTGGATCTTCTAACTGGAGGCACAGGCCTTTTATCCAGGTTCTCCCCTTCAATAGATAACCGCACAGATATTTTTAAAGTATTCTGGGAATATTTATGTTCTTTAAGAAGTTCTGCAGGCTTCTTGAATTCTAACCAAAGGAAAACATTGAGAGAGATATGAGATCAAGAAAGTTTGATTCGTTTCAAGAAATGCAGCCCAAGTCTAGCACAAAAGCAAATGTGACAGAAGAGGGTGTCTGCAGCTACATCTGTTTTATGCTTGCTTATCATCAACATTCCTACTTCTGCACAGCAAGTAGACCCATGTCAAAGAAACATGTAGAGTTTATTTTCCTAATTATCTTTAGAGTCTAGAAAACAAATTATTCTGATTACTCGTACGATTCCAGAAGGGGTGGAAATTAAAGTGCCAATTCACAGTAATTCTAAGAAAAGACTGATTTTGTTGATTATTCTGTGAATTGTATTATCTGTCCACTTACTTAAGACACTTTGGTGGCACAGCGATTAGTTGTTAGGCTGTGAAATAAAAGGTAGAGAATTCAAATCTACCAGCCTTTCTGCAAAAGAAAAATATGACAGCCTGCTTCCATAAAGATTACAGGGTTGAAAATCCAATGGGGCAGTTCTATTATGTCTTTTATATTCCCTGTGAGAAAATATACTCTGCGATGGATGGAAGTGATTTGCTCCAAACTCTTCAGGGTCTGGGCTGAGGTTCACCAAAAAGGGCCTGAAAATGACTCTATGCAACCCTTCTATTTGTCACTGACACTGAAACCATCGTTGGGTCAGCAGAATCATATGGCACAAATGGCAGAGTAGCTTTGCATCGCTGCCCAAAACAGATGAAGATTCTTCTCTTCTTTTGCACCCCACTCTCTTGGCAAATTTAGGCACACTAAAAAGGGGATATGTCGGGGGGAGGGGGGGGCGGGGGAAACAAGCAAGCTCATTAGGCACTGCACTTCCTTTTAGTTGTAAGAAGGGACACATGCGATACCTATTTATTCACCTTACAAAGAATATATATGCCCCAAAACCAAAACCAAACTCACTGCCTTTGAGCCAATACTTACTCACAGTGACCCCTGCGGGTTTCTGAGATGGGAGTAGAAAGCCCAGACTTTCTCCCGTGGAACTGCTAGTGGTTTCGAACTATGGATCACGGCGATCACGTCCAGTACATAAGCACTACACCACCAGTATTCCAGAGCCCTGAAACACTACGTTTTCCACTGAGGTAGAAGTTGCCTGATTTTTGTTGTTATTGTTGTTAATATTGAGTTAATTTTCCATCCTACGCATGCAAATATTTTGTTAGTTCCCCAAAGCTTTTGGATGCCTTCTCCAATATACCAAAGCAATTCTGGCCTTTGAGCTCTGTTGCTTCATTCAGAGCTTTGTCCATCACAGAAGCATAGTCCAATGGTGGTGATACTTTGCCTATCTCTATGTGGTCAGTTGGGACTGATCTCTGAAGACACATATCTTTCTTGGTAAAATTGTGGGGCATTGAAGGAAGAAAGACCTTCCACAAGGTGCATTGGCACTGTGGCTGCAACAATGAGTTGCAAACATAAGAACGATTGTCAGGATGGCACAGGACTGTGTAGTGTTCGTTCTATTGTACACAAGGTCGCTCTGAGTTAGAACCGACTCCATTTCCATCTCTTGCCAGGGATTAACATACACTCTTTCCTGCCAGGAATACAGTCATTAGTGGCTTTACAGTTCCTCAGCCATAAAACCAAGTCAGAAAAATCTTCCTTATCTTTTGTTCCTCTAAAAGCACTCTCAGTACCAATTCTCAGTTTGGGTTCTCTACAGAAGTAGAAGCAATGAAGCATATGAAGTAATAGTATACATTTACTTTACACAATTGTGAGGCAATGGCTCGCACAATTGTAGGAACACGTAATTCCCAAATACATGGGACAGAAAATAGGTTTAAGATCTCTGCCAGTTCATGTAGCTGCAGGGGCTGACAAACACTAAATCTGTAGACCAGGCAATGGTGAAAAATCTTACTGGCTCATCGAGTTGCTGGCACTGTTGAATCCAACATATGCAAGGAAGGCAGCAGATTGTAGGTTTCTGTAGACATATGTCCCAAGAACCTGAAATCAGCTAACAAGAAGACTACAGGGTAAAGATCAAGAGTGAGCTTTCCAGAACATAAGTAAGAGGGCTTTAAAAAGCTCGTTAAAAAAAATGGAATTAAATGATAATGAAAAATTCCCAATGAACTTCCTCTGGTAGTTACATAATTTCCTGCCAACTTGTGAAGGGGTGGGGTTTAGCCTGTCAATCAGGTCACAGCTTGATGATCTAATTTGGAGTCACGATGGAAATAAATAGCTCCCTGGAGGCAGGACGCACAGAGACTCTCTTTGTTTCCTATTCCTGATGACAAGACACATGGAGCTATGCTAGAGCTCTGGATCTGGAGAAGCCATGTGGAGACCCATGCCAGCGATGAGATGCTGACATTGCCACTGGATCCACACGACTTTCCACCCACTGGCCTATGATCTTCCGGCATCCAGCACCATTGCATGTGTTGCATGAATCTGAAGAGGAATTTATAGATTGGTGTCAGACATATGGGCTAATATCGAACTTATGAACTTGATCTGGACTGGGCTGGGATATTTTCTCAATATATAATTGCTCTTGTATATAAAGCTCTTTCTTATACACATATGAGTGTCTCTGGATGTTTTTCTCTGGTCTACTCTGACTAACACACTTCCACATAAGATTCCTTGTGTATGTATAAATGGGGGTAAGGCCACACTTCCAAGAAAACTCCCATTTCCATTTATTAACTGCCCACATCAGATCTGAAAATGGAAAGTGATTGCATAATGTTTATCAAATCACTGAAAATCATATCCTGGCCAAATTGACCCATAGCATTAATCATAACACTGTCTTCCATTGCAGCCATAGATACCACTTTTAGTTTGCAGTAAAGGAGAGTTTCTGTTTCTTGCCTCCTTACCTATAGGGTTGTAGTAGTCTTTCATTGGTATTTTAAGTTGGGTTTTCCTACAGAAAAAGAGGGGAAGTGAAAAAGAGGATGCCCCTCAGCAAGATAGATTGGCACAAAGGCTACAATAAGAACAATTGTGAGGATTGTGCAGGAGTGGGCAGTTTGTCATTCTTCTGTACAGATCGTCACTATGAGTTAGAACTGAATTGATGGCACCTCACATCAACAACAAAGACATAGGAGATGGTGCATCTTTTCATGTATTTATTTTCCATCAACATCTCTTCACTAGTGCCATGTCTCTTGCCCAATTTTAATTGAGTAATTTTGGTTCCTGATTGATTACCAAGCATTTTTGTGTACCTGAGGAATAAGTGTTTTGTCAAAGATATGTTTTAGAAACAGTTTCTCACATCCTGTGACTTTTCTTTTCATTCTCTTACAGTACACTTCACATATCAGAAGCCTTGAATTTCCATAAATCCCTATTTATCAATGACCTATGGATCACACTTTAGGTGTATCTAAAATCTCATCGCCAAACCAAAGGTCACTGCAGTTTTACACGGTATTCATTTCTAGAAGCGTTTGTGCTGGCAGGCTTGTGATCTCTATGAAGTTAGGCTTGTGTTCTATGTTAAGTTAAATTTTATAAGAGGTTTACGGTTGGTGTCTACATAATGTTTTAATGTAATGAATAGTTATTTTAGCATTATTTGTTGAAAAGGCTTCCAATAATTCAACATTCAGCTGAGTATATTTGTGTGTGTGTCTCTGTTCTTTTGACTTATTCACCAATATTACCACATTGTATTGGTCACTGAGCTTTATAGTCATTCTTAAAGCTGGCATTATCAGGGCTCTAGTCATTCCCTCTTAGTACTTTTGGTTACTCTCGGTCTTTTACATTTCCAAATAAACGTTTAAATCAATTTATTAGAATATGCAAAACAAGTTGTGTGTTTCTGATTGGGATTTTATTTAAATGTACAAATGATGTGGAAAAGAGATCCTTCTTGGTGTTATTGTCTTTCGATACATGAGCATGGAATATCTCTACATTTTCACATGTTCTTTGATTCATTTCATCAAATTTTTGTGATTTTCTCATATAGAGCATTTAGGCTTATACCTAAATATTTCATTTAGTTTTGGCACTAATATATATATGCTATTGTTCCTTTAATTTAGCATTCCATTTGCAACTCATTCATTAAGAAAAGCAATTGTTTTTTTTTTCATTTTTAACCTTGTACCCTGATAAATGCTATGATCACTTATTACTTCTAGGGTTTTCTGGGGAAATATGTCAATTCTCAGGGATTGTCTACAGTGTCAAGTATATCATATGCAAACTGAGTCATTGCTTAAAAACAAAGGTACCTCTGACAGTGCCCTGATTTGGTTCTAAAGCTTAAAATTAGTCCAAACACCATCATGAGTACCCCACATTCAGTTTCTGACCACCAAGCTGCCAAAGTGATGTCTAAGGAGACAGGAAAGGGCAGTAGTCCTGAGAAATCTCTTTGGTAATGCAGGAAGGTGGTTTATTTACAGGAAAAATAGATGAAGGAAGAACATACGCATTGAACAGATAGGGACATAGACCGCAAAAAAAAAGATCGGTCAAGAAGGAACATACACAAAGGATAAGGCTGGGCATAAGGTAGATCCACCTCATGGCCTAGATAGGACAAAAAGAGAGAGCCATCTCTTTTGTCCTCCCCATTTTTCCTCTGATGGATTAACAAAAGACCTCTCCTGATTATCTGTGGCAGTTACAAAATCTGGTGTCAATTTGAGATTATTAAGAGTGAAGGGGTGGAGTTTAGCCTGTCAATCAGGCAGTACGGAGATAAATAGCTCACTGGAGGCCAGATACATTCATTCCCTGTGAGACATTCCTGCTGACAAGACACATAGAGCTAAGCTGACGGCAGCCAGAGGCTTGGAGCTGGAGGAGCCACATGGAGACCCACACCAGTGGTGAGATGCTTCCACTACCACTGCATTCACAAGACTTTCCACTCACTGGCCTGTGATCTTCTTGCATTCAGCGTAGTTTCATGGCTGCATGAGTCTAAAGAGGAATTTAGGGACTAGGATCGACGTTGGGGTAATATCATACTTTAAGACTTGATCTGGACTGAGCTGGAATGCTTTCTTAATGTACAATTGCTCTTTGATATAAAGTTCTCTCTGATACATGTATGAATGTCTACGAATTTGTTTCTCTAGTCAACCCAGACTAACAAACAATTTTTATCAGAAAGCATTTGACAAAGATTTTGCAGAATGTATTAATGTTTATCTCATCTGTTGTAAGAACCAAAGAACTACCAACTCTATAAAAAGGATAAATTGTGTATGGCTTTTGGGCTGCTAAGATATAGCCTTGATAGTATGTCATTCTGTTCCCATCCCTCGTTTCTCTTTGATAGATATACCAAATACAATTTTCTTTTTTCCTCACTAATATAATCTTGTGATAATATTTGCCTAGGAAAAAACCTAGGCAAATTGCTTCATGTGCAAATGAAGATCATTTCCTTGCTTCATTCCTAATAAAAGATTAGACTTCAAAAAGTTCATAGATAAACTAATCAAAAGATAATGAAATTTTATTTAGAACTTTTACATTTTTATCTAGAGAATCCTATACAATGTTGAATAAGAGTGCATTTTGAAAAACAGACATTTAAAATTTGATGATGTTCATTTGTCTTTAGTTTCAAATATTAAGTTTCTAGATTTCATGTAAGGATTATTTTTCTATTCCAATTTTACAAAATTATTAGCAAATTATTTTCTAAACATGTTGTAATCTTCACTTTTATTTTTATGTAAATGATCAAAACGAAATTAATATTTGAGTGCTGTGTGCATATAAGTTACTATTCTATATATTTAAAGTATTATTTAAATACAAAAAGGAAACAAAAACCAGCAGATGCAAATGGCATGGAGTCCATATCTCTCCTTCTCTGGCTTCACCAGGAGGAAGGACATGTGTCTGCATGTGAGGATGTCAGAGGTACCTCACTTGTGGCTGATCGTCCTTTACGATCAGAGCCGAGACAGCTTACTTTTTAACAAGCTCAATGGCAACACTAACCAATCCTCACATTAAAGTCACAAACAATTTACTTGCATGCCCCCCCCCCCCTGTCATTTGGTGGGAGTTATAGACTACGGCTAGAAGAGCTATACTAAGTAATTCAACCATGCCCTTGTTTTAGGGTACAAAAGAGACTCTATATCTCAAATGTAATACAAGGAGAACATTTATTAAGACTTAAATAGGAGAAAGAGAAGGCAAAGATAGAGACACATCTAGGGGTAGGGAGGAAGGAGACCATTAGCATGAGGCCATAATGGCCTTGAGGGATACACTGAAATACGGAGCTTTGAAAAGGTCATGGGAAGGCAAAGGAAACTTCACAACACATTATAGTTACAGATGGGACTGCAGGAGGGCGGACAGGACCATGATTGGGAAACATACACTATGTAAGACTGAGAGAGGAACTTACAGTCGTAGTCTAGTGCCTTCTGACCAAGGCAATCAGGGCATGACTCATGACTATCCAATCACAGTGTCTGGGGGTCTCTATCAAGGACAGACCCAGGCTACACTGGGCTGGCCGGAGAAGCGGGGAAGTAATCCACTTTCCAAGGCACTCAGCCTGAAGGCAAGATTATTAAGATCCCTGATCAATCATCAGAAGGAATTTAATGGAGGCTAAATCCACATAGGGAATGTTCAACCGGATTCTGGGCTTTCCCTGTCATCCATAGCCTTCTGCAAACAGGGTGATCAGAATTGAAGCTCTAAAACACATACAATCTGAGAGACATACAGTTTGCTACACAACACTAAAAGACTAAAATATCTCAAAATTTTCATATGATGTAGTAAAGTAAATAGAAACATTTAAAGACTCCACATAAAGATATTAAAATAATTAGTAAATTATAAATGTTACATTTTACAAAATCAGTATAAAATTTAGTTTTTGTTAAATACTGTCAAGTTGGTTCAAACAAATAGTGAAGTGACCCAGTTCTTGTGAGGTGCCTTCAAGTTACTTCCAACTTATAGCAGTCCTACATACAACAGAATTAAACACTGTCCAGTCCTGTGATACCTGAAAATAGTTGCTATGTTTGAACCCATTGTGGTAGCCACTGAATCTTGTCGAACGTTTTCCTCTTATTCACTACCCCTCACCTTTATGAAGCATGATCTTATTCTCAAGCCTCTCTTCTGATAGTATGTCCAAAGTGCTTGAGATGAAGTCTCACCATCCTTGCTTCTAAGGAGCATTATGGCTCTACTTCTTCCAAGAAAAGTTTTACTTTCGGGATAGTCCATGGTTCTTCCATATTTACCAGCACCAAAATTCTCCAATCTTCCTTCTTCTATGTACAACTTTCAAATGCATTTGAGGCCATTGAAAACACCAGGTGTTGAGTCAGGCACACGTTAGTTCTCATAGTAACATCCTTGCTTTTCAGCACATGAAAGAGGTCTTATACAGCAGATTTACCCAGTACAATGTGTCTTTTGATCTGATGAGCATTGATTGTGGATCCAAGCAATATGAAATTCTTGACATCAGTATTATCTCTGTTTATTATGATATGGCCTACTAGTCCAGTTGTGAGGATTTTAAAAATTTTACATTGAGTTATAATCCATACTAAAGGCTTCCTCCTTTCATCTTCACAGTGACTGGAGTGTAGCAGAATGAAGCACTACCCATCTTGCACTGTCCTAATAATTGCAGTCAAGAAGCTAACTGTAAAGTCAGTGGCTCAAGGCGCTAGCTAATCTGCTAAAGAATGATGCCGCTATTCTCACCTGTAAAGATTTATAAAGCCTCACGAATGCCATAAAGTGTCACAGTTAGTTGGCATGAATTCAAGAGCAGTGAAAAATTAATTATGTATCTATAAATAATAAGAATTGCAAAGTAAAATTGAAATCAACATGACTTTTGTTTAAAAGTTTATAGTAGTTCATTAAGTCAAAATGATTATAATTACATCACCCTGTGATTTAATAAACAATGTTAAGATTGGTATTACTTTCCTTTCATGCAGGAGACCCCTTTCTGAGAATGAAGCATTCACAAAAACATTACACAACTTTTTCTTAAAGAACATTGGTTTCCATGGTGATAAAGTAGTTAGTGGTTTCTGAGTTGACATTTAAAAGCTAATTTACCAGAATATTTGGCCCTCCAAACACCAGCAGTCTGAAAAATCTAGAAGATTAAATTAAATAATCCCAGAATCTATTTCATTAAATCACAGGTTAGTCGCTTTATTCTTGTCTTTAAATATATATAAACTAGCACCTTTAGGTGAGAAAGAGAAAATAAATCACTGGCAGATTACTTTTGGTTCAGGATGTTTGTTATTTATATATAATGCAACTTCCATTTGAAATAAAATAAGTATTTTAGTACAGTTTTGACCCCACACTACCACTCCCAATTGATCCTAATTTGATTAGAATCAGATCACTAAACTTTACCAAGGTAAGAATCTAAATGTGTTCAGCTCTATTCTGTAATGCTCTGGTGGAGTGGGTTACAAGTTAGGCTCCTAGCCACAAGGTGGGTAAGCAAATCTGAGGTAGTTTATTGTGCCAACCTGGCCGATAAACACATGTGGGATTAATTGAAGGGCAGAGAGATAAATGGCTCTGGGAGCCTTGCCTTCTTTGTCTCTTGGTATTTGATCATCGGACCAACGTGTGGCTGGCTTGCTTGTTCAGTGCCTCAATTAGCAAGCCACCCTACCTGTGGGACAGCTAACCTGTCGGCTGTGTCACTGTAATTTGAGATTCCTTCAAGACCTGCTTCGCTACACCATTGGAATTTACATTTCTTGAGCTGGGGACTGTCAGACCCTGATATTTGGCTGACTGTTGGTGACCTGCCTTACTGTTTGCTTCCTGTGCCTGAATTCCTCTACAGAGGACTGCCTGGCGGACCTCAAGACTTGAAGGACTGTCAGTGTCTCACAACTGTCTCATGGGAGTGAGTTGCACTGAGCCATTTGTACTGCTTCATAATTTAATTAACTGTTTATTTATTGTTATCTATCTATCTGTATAAATATATATATAACATTATTAGCATTCTGGTTTTGTTTCTCTAGAGACCCCTGTCTAACCCAGTGGGTAAGTAGTTCTAACCCTCTAGTCCCCCTGCAGAAGAAATATGAGCTGTTCTGCTCCCATGAAGATTTTCAGTCTTGGAAACTCCACAAGGACAGTTCTACTCAGTCCTGTGGGGTAGCTCCGAGTCCGAATAGATTTGGTGACAGGCCGTAGCAACAGTGCTATAAACATAAATTGAAAATTAGACATTACTAAACTGTGTGCCTGAAAAGGACAGACAAGTCATGTCCAGGCAACAGACACTCCCAAAGGTGTAACAAAAAATACCCAAAACATGTCAAGAAAACCAGACACATGTTAAGAGTGAAATGTTGATAAAACAAACTTATAAGCAACCGAACAAGACGACAGGACATGACTATAAACTTGAGGTAATCACACTTGCCACTCTATGCATCCGGTGACTGTTGAGTTCTCGGGAACAAGAGGGGAACTAACAAAGTTCCTTTGCTGAAGGAAGCAACACTGACTATCACACCTGGAACTGACAACCTTCCTTGCAAGATATTAATACAACATCTACCCCATCTGGTAACATTGACTCTTTTGCTTAATATTTGCTTTATTGGTTATGAGATTTGAAAGTATGACTCCTCTCCCAGGGAACCTAGTGGAGCCCCTCCTGTGTGAGAACCTCCATTAGTAACCCGCATGAAGAGCCTAGGAAGGGTTTTACAACCATCATCCCTATATGCAAATATGACTGTTAATTTCAGTGAATAAAAGCTAAGTTTTACAAAAACAAGTCGATATCCCTGTATGATTTATGAGATTTACTTAAAACATGTAGGTACTACTTGATAAGGTATCATGTTGTGAAACATTTGTTATTTCTGTTGGTACCTTAGCTTCGTCTCTAAGTTGATTCTCTAGTTGCATGGAGGCAAGTTACTATATTCTACTTTAGATGGTGTCTAAAAAAAAAGTTCTCAAAATCAAAAATAAAAGAACTAAACTCACTGTGATCAAATCAAGTCACATGATAGCTACCCTGTAGCACAGGATAGAGATGGCTGTGGGGTTTCTGAGGCTGCAAATCTTCCCCAGAATAGAGAGCCTGGTCTTTCTCTCCCCAAGTGGCTGGAAGAATTTTGTTAGAGTTTGAGTTTTGAGCACTAGATTTATCAAAGGATACAATTCACAGAGATAGCCCTAAATGTTTCTTCTTTGACCATGGCAATGAAAATAGGACTCAAGATAATTTTACCCCAATACCCTAACTTCCTTCGAGGACACACCCAATGCTGTCCTTGGAATTGACTAGGCGAACACTAGTAGTCCACTTTAAACAAACTCTTTCAGAGGGCAAAGCTCTTCACATTGCAGGTCAGACGTCAGAGAAAGTTTCATGGAGGTCAAATATGCCTGGAGACTCAAAATAGATTTGGGATCCCATTGTAAACCATAGCCTTCCATAAGCCTAATACTCGGAATTTAAGTTTTAATTCAATGGTTTTATTTTTAAGATGCCATATGCCAAGGAGTTTTTTTGCTTGATAATAAAATCAAGAAGGTGAAGAGAATGTAAAAGCCAATGGTTAAAAAAAAGCTTTCCTAACCCAAAATTTTACATTTCCTACCCACAAAAATCGAGCCTAGGATGATACAAAGCAACCATCTACAGTATATACTGCATCTCTAGATAAGCTTCAGCTAAATATATATATACTTCTGTTGGGTCCCATTAATATATAAACAATGTTCTATTATCAAAGCACCAACTACTTCTTGGAAAGTGAAGTTCTAATCCATTTTGGTGTAATCACTGTATCTAAGAGAAAACATTGATGTCCAACCACTTCAGGAAAAGGCTTATAACCAAGAACTGAAGTTAATGAAGAAAGAAGTCCAAGAGGCACTGGCAGCAGTAGTGAAATACAAACTCCAGGAGCCGAGGAAATACCACTTGGGATGTTCAACAAGCTGATGCAATGTTAGAATCATTCGCTGTCTATGCCACAAAATATAGAAGACCGCTACCTAGCCAACTCAGTGGAGATTTGTGGCCAACCGAAAGAAAGACTATACAGTGGATTTTGGAAGTTATTGAACAACATTATTCCTATTGTGTAAAATTTAATTATACAATGTTAACTCAAAAATTATTGTATGTTGACAGGAAACTGCCACATATTCAAGCTAGATTTAAAAGAAAATGTGGCAGGATCAGTATCATAACTAAGGTCAGATGGATCCTAGCTGAAAGCAGACAGAACCAGGAAAAAAAGTGTACCTGTTTTTCATTGACTTGCAAAGGTATCAGACTCTGTGGCTATTAAATTAGTATGGAAAGCATTATAAATAATGGGCATTTCAAAATACTTATCTGCATTCATGTGGAATCTATAGAGATGGTCATTAGAAAAAGGGATATTGCACCCTTGAAAAGAAGAATAGGTGTCAGATTTGTATCTTTTCACATGCTTATTCAATCTGTATCCTGAGCAGATAATACAAGTAGTTTAGCTATACATGCACAAGGAATGATATGTCATCATAATTGGAGGAAGACTCATTAACAGCATGAGATATGCAGCAGACATAATCTTGAACTTACTTATGACTATCAGAGTTCAGTATGGGTTATAGATCAACGGAAAGAAAAGATTTAATCACACAATTAAACCAATAAGTAATATCATGATAAATGGAGAAAAGTATTGAAATTTTCAAGTATTTCATCTTACTTAGCTTCCCGAATAAAGTCCATAGTATTAGTAGTCAGTAAATAAAATGATGAATTATATTGATTATTCAGCTGCTGCAAAAAAGACATTTTTAAAGTGTAAAAAACCAAACATGTTGTTTTAAGGACTATGGTGTGCCTAGCTCAAGGCACGATATTTTCAATAATAAAATCATAATTGTGTCTAACATGATACAGCTAACATGAATGTGGTCGTTATATAATCATTTGTTAATTTAAGAGGATTAAGAGTGAAGGGGTGGAGTCTAGCCTGTCAATCAGGTCATAGACAATGAGACCTCTGTGTGGGTATGGTCTTCTCATGAGGATTCTGGGAACTTTAGTATTCCTCCTTGGAGGTGGGAGACACTCTTTCTCTGGGCTCACTCCATGGGAGACCTTGCAGATGACGAGCCACATGGTGACCCAGGCCAGCACTGAAATGCTTACACTGCCACTGGATCTATAAGACCTTCCATCCACTAGCCTGTGATCTTCCTTCATTCAGCATCATTGCATGTGTCTTGGGATTCTGAAGAGGACTTTATAGATTGATAGTGGAAATATGGGATAATATCAGAATTATGAACTTGATCTGGACGGGGCTGGGATATTTTCTTAATATTCAATTGTTCTTATATATAAACCTCTTTCTTATACATATATGAGTGTCTATGAATTTGTTTCTCTAGTCAACCCAGACTAACACAGTGAGTACATCTAAAAGGCATTAACCTCATTTTTCATTTTCAACTAATATTTTATAATGAAGAAAAATATATATTTGTTGCATACATACAAATAGGAATTACTCAAAATTATCACAGTCCTCATGCTTCAGCTGGTTACATGATTGTAGCTGGTATTTAGAATGACCCTTTTATACATCTCATTCCATATTTACTTTACCTTCTGCAAATACATAGGCTGATCATGTTTCTTTGCCTGGTGATGTGAACCAAACCTTCATTCCCAAAGGGTCTAGCCTTCAGGAATGTTAGTCACGGTATAATTGGAGTGCTGTAGTTGGGAGCCCTGGTGATGTAGTGGTTACTAGTTGAATTGCAATATGCATGGCCAGCAGTTCAAAATCATGAACAACTCCTCAGGAGGAAGACTGAACTTTCTACTCCCATAAACAGTTTCTGTCTCAGAAACCCACTGTAGATCACTTTGAGTCAGGACTGACTCATTGGCAGTGAGTTTGAGTTGTAATTTACAATTGACTTTCATCACAGAACTTGATAATAGACAATGTAAGGATTCTCCTGGGTTCCAGATATATTCTTCTTTATCTCCATCATGCAATACTAATCCAATTGCCTATTGGTAATCAGGATAAATTAGACTATTCAATACAGCAACACCGTTCTTTGCTTATTGATCCAGAAGAATGAAGAGACTGATATGGCTAGGAGGTTTTCTTAATTTGGAGTTCAGTGGAGTCAGTGCGGTGTCTTCAGTTGGGAGTATCCCTCCCCTTGGAACTAAGACCTTCAGCACTGAATATCAGAGAGTTGAAAATACAGGAAGCAAAAATTTGTTGAGGGGGTCATTAGAAGCAGTGAATGGTAATACTCCCATTTCCACCCCTTGGTTCCTGGACCCATGAATCCTTGATCTTGGCGAAACAGCACCACATATGGTGCTGTTTGGAGCATACACAGCCTTCTTGAAAACACTGCCCCAACCCTGCAAAGTTTTACCACCTAGCTGACACTGTAATTATGACTTTAAAAACCCATTATATCGTTCTGTCAAGCCAACTTCTTCGGGATGATGGAGAACATGGTAAGACCAGTTTTATTACATAAGCATGAAATGATTGGCACACTTCATTTTCTATGATGTGTCCCTTTTTTTTGAGGCAATACTGTGCCGGTCATGATGCCAATGGATGAGACATTCTGTAAGTCTACAAATTGTAGTTTGGGCAGAAGCATTGTGCACAGCGAAGGAAAGTCCATAAGCAGACTGCCTAGACCAGTGCTTCTCAATTTTCCTAATGTCACGACCCTTTAATACAGTTCCTCATGTTGTGGTGACTCCCCCAAACATGAAATTATTTTCATGGTTACTTCATAACTGTAATTTTGCTACTGTTATGAATCAGGTGACCCTGTGAAAGGGTCGTTCAACCCCCAAAGGGGTCATGACCCACAGGTTGAGAACCACTGGTCTAGACAATCAGACCAAAGTGCCACCCTTTCCATGAAGGTAGTGGTCCCTTGTAATCAACTTTCCACCAGGATGCTGGTTGATCACTCCAAGGAATGGTCCCTTATCTTGGACTCCATTTTGGTATCCGCTGCTAGAAGATTGGCACTCGACAGTGGCAGTAGTCAAGTCAGCCTTAGTGAGTAAGTAGAAGTTTGTGTTGCTGAGATCACTATAACCTCCATCCCTGCAACCATGACAACTTTGTTCATGAACCATTTGGACAAGGACAGAAACGGCTGGGGAAAGATTATGATTGTTTCTACATGGCATGAGATCATATCCAATTGACTGTTAAAGACTTCCTGAGCAGAGCTAACCTTTTGGTGAGCATTCACATGAGACACAAATATATTCATCTTGTGGCCCATAGAGAGAGGTCTATTCACATACCTCTTCCCTACACCGTTTTCCCATTTTCAGCTCACCAATTTTCAAGTCATTCTCCATTTAGGTCACTGATCATCCAGTCAGCCAAACCATTGGCCACAGTCCATGAATCAGTGCACAATTAAACATTTGGCCATTTATCCTTCCAAGCAAACTAAATGACCAGGTGTATGGCTCAAAGGACTGACAATTGTAGAATAGTCCCTCATCACTCTCTTTTAGGGAAGTCTCCAAAAGGGGCTGTAGGTACATTTTCCAATGGTATCATCATATACCCCACAGAACCACCAGTAAAGCAAGTACAACTTTCCTCTTCCTAAGTCAACTGATCATAAGAACCTGCCCCTAAGGCCATAGATGAGTACTAGGAAAAAGATGGTACTGTGATGGGAATGGAGGCAATAGGCATTTGTGGCACTTCTTCATGCATCTTACTTGTACCGCCAGGCCATACTCTGGCCCAGTCTCACACCTATCACTTTCATATCATGATGGAATTCTTCTGTGCACATCCAACGTTAGGACTCTATAGGTCAGATAACACCCAGTTAATGATGGATAATAATGACATAGCTGCTTATGCTGAGGTGTTCAGTCTAAACTAGGGCACAATAACAGGCCAAATGGTGTTTTCAGAAGGGCGACAGTTGTCTGCAGAGATGACAGAACTTTATTTCAAAATATGAGGTGTCTGTTCTGTGAATTGCCACTAGAAGCTGCTAAAGACTTCAAGTCACATCTCTATTTGTCTCAGACACCTCAAGCACCATTGAATCTGATGGATCATAAGCAGAAAGGAACAGAGTGGCTTGGATGGAGGCTGAACCTGTTGAAGTTCCTTCTCTTGTTCTGGGTCTCATTCAAAGCTGGAAGCTTTTCTAGTCATTTGATATAGAGGCTTGACTGGCACACCAAAAGGAGGGATATATTGCTTTCAAAACCCAAGGAGACCCACCAGACATTGTGGCTCCTTCTTAGTTGTGGATAGGGCCAGATACAATAATGTATATTTCATTTTAGTAGTAAATCTCCACATCACTGGACCCATCAAATTTTCACTGAGCTGGAAGGAGTCTGAATTTTTGCTTTGTTGATTTACTACCTTCTATTAGGCAGATGTTTTATGAATTAATAATTAATTATATTATAATTAAAATAAATATATATTTATTAATTAATAATAAAATAATAAAGACAGATACATCTTGCATACTAGATCTATTAAGCATAATGTCATCAATGTAAAGGACAAGTAATAGACCTTCCACATTTTTTGGTGGGAAAGGCAATCATGTTCCTTGTGGACTACATTATGGCACAGCCCTGGGGCATTGACACAACTATGAGAGAGAGAATTGTCGAAGTGTCTGGTTGCCCTTGCCCGCTGAAGACAAACTACTATTGGTGGTCCTTCAAGATCAGAATTCAGAAAAAGGTGATGATCAGACCAATGACAGCACATGAAGTACCAAGGTAAGTATTCATTTGTTCAAGCAATTGGACCACATCTGGAAAGCAGCTGCTATTCGAGTCACAATGAGGTTAAGTTTAAAATAATTCATTTGAATTCTCCAAGAACTGCTTGATTGTTGCATGGAAAACAGGCAAGTTAAATAGGGATGTGGTAGGAATTACTACCTCTGCATCCTCAAGTCCTTGAAGGTGGCACTGATCTCGGTAATTCCTCCAGGCATGCAGTCTTGCTTTTGGTTTACTATTTTCCTAAGCAGAGGAATTTTCTTAACCATGTGTCTGTCTGTTTGTCATACTGTGGTGGTTTGTGTGTTACTAGAAATTATGTCACTGGTATTTCAAATGACAGCAGGGTCACCCAAAGTGAACAGTTTCAGCAGTTTTCAGACTAAGAACACAAAACAAAGAAAGATCTGGTTCTCTCTTAATTTGTTGATGCATGACTCAAGGTAAGGAGAAATAGTTGCATGAATCTGCTCTGTTAGTCTGAGTAAACAAGGGAAACTAATCCACAGAAACTCATATATATATATAAAACCAAGAGTTTCATATAAAGAGTAAGCGTACATTAAGAAAGCATCCCAACCCAGTGCTGCCCAAGCCCATAAGTCCAACATTAGCCCATATGTCTGACACCAATCTACAAAGTCTTCCTCAATCTCACAAAACACATGCAATGATGCCGACTGCAGGGGGAAAGCCAAATCAGTGAGCGTGTAAGCATCTCAGCGCTAGCAGGGATCTCCACGTGGCTGCTCCAGCACCCAGGGCTGCGTCAGGGTAGGTCCATGTGGCTTCTCCTCAGGGATGTCTCACAGGAAGTGAGCCTTGCTAGTTGAAGCAGGGAACTGGCTAAGGCAGCTGCACCCTGGTCTGACCATCAGAAAGCAAGAGACACAAGACCTAGAAAGGTGAGGCTTACTGAGCCATTTATATCTCTGCCCTTCAATTAATCCCACATGTGTTTATCAGCCAGGTTGGTACAATAAACCTTAACTATCTCATCTGCTAATAATAGGGAACTTGGAATTTGTGAAGTATGAATCTAGGAAAATTGGAAGTGGTCAAACACTAAATGGAACACACAAAGATGGGCATCCTTGGCATTAGTGAGCTGAAATGAACTGGTTTGGGCCATTTTGAATCAGAAAATCATATGATTTACTCTTCAGAGAATGACACAATTAAGTTGTGTCCTCAGGACTTGGAATTCATTGTCAAAAAGAACACTGCATAGTAGATCATGATGCACAATGCTGTCTGTGATAGGGTTATAGCTATGTGCCTTCAAGGGAATCCAGTCAATACAGTTATTATTCAAATTTATACACCAACCACTGAATAAAGGAATGAAGAAATTGGAGGATTCTTCCAACAACATTGGTTGGAAATTAATCAAACACGCAATCAAGATTCATTGATAATTATTGGTGAATGGAATGCAAAATTTGGAAACAAAAAGGAACAGGAGTTGTAAACAAAGGATTTGGTGATAGGAATTAAGCTGGAGACATCATGATAGAATTTTGCCAAATCAATCACTTGTTCATAGCAAGTACCTTTTTTCCACAACACAAAAGGCAACTATACACATGGACTTCCCCTGATAGAATGCACAGAAATCAAATTGACTATACCTGTGGGAACAGACACTGAAGAAATTCAATATCAGCAGTCAAAACCAGGTCAGGGCTTGCCTGAAACAGACCATCAATTGCACACATATAAGTTCAGGATAAAGCTGAAGAAATTTCAAACAAGTCCACCAGCACCAAAATACAACCTTGAGGGTATCCCATTTGAATTTCAAGAAAATCTCAAAAACAGATTGGATGCAATGAACACTAATGATAGAAGACCTGATGAGTTGTTGGAAGACATCAAGAATAACTCATGAATAAAGTAAAAGATCATTAAAAACAAAACAAAAAAAGAATATGTAAGATGTCGTCAGAAGAGACTCTGAAACTTGCTCTTAATCATAGAGTAGCTAAAACAAATGGAAGATGATAAATTCAAAGAGCTGGTTAGAAATTTCAAATGGCAGCTCAACAAGGCAAAGCCAAGTATTATAATGAAATAGGCAAAGGTTTAGGATGGGTCAGAACTGAGTTGGTGGCCCCTAACAAAAACAAGCAGAGACAGTTCTAATGGCTGCCACTTGACTTTTCCTATAATCATTGCCCTTATTCAAGAGATCCAATATGCCAGTTGCTGAGTATGTCTGTTCCACTAATGCATTCTGAAATGGGGAAAATTACTGTATGATGGGCTCAAGGACCCACTGTGACAAATACACAAGCTAAGACTCCATTAATAACTGGACCTCCTTAAATTCCTGTTCTGACTGGCAGATTTCAAAACATTGTGTTTCTTCTATAATTAGTGTCAACTCAGACTCAGTATCTAGTAATGCCCGTAGATTATGATCTTTTCCTTCCCCAGTGTACAGTCACTTTTGGGAAAGGCCTCAGACCCCTTTGGAAAAACTGGAAGAAAGACGAACACTATACATTTTTGACAGGATACTGGGATCCTTCCTCAAAGGACCCTACCCTTCCTTTCATTCAAGGGGTTGTGGGTAGATAAACTGGCTTATGTCTGAGAATTGATGGAGGGTTTGTGACTCTCTCTTTTGATGCTTTGAGTTACACTGACGTTCTCTTGATCCAGATTTTTTTCTGCTGTGTCAATCAAGTAAATGTTTATTAGGAATCCCATCTATTTCACTTCTAATGAAACTTTGCCTAAGTAACCAACGCGATAAGGACCTGTGGCATTGGCTATTCTGATTACTACCTTGACTTGGCTCTCCATTACAGTAACCATGTCCATCTTGAGATCCATCTTGAGTGCTGCTCCTTGGCTCCTAACCCCACGGGGCCCAATCAGCCCTAATTCAGGCAAGTGTCTTATTTCCAGGAGGCCACTTCACACTTTCAAGCCTTGATGACATAAAATAGCAATCATAAGAGTCTTCAGAGATTTGGGGGCTCCCTTCACATATGCATATTACAGTTTTAGTAAAAGGTGTGTCATGGGACAGTCTTTTGGTAAGTCTATGTGTTTATACAGATAAGTTCACTCTAACGTCAAATTCCCTGAATCTTTGCATACTGTCTGCTCTATGCCTGTGGCTATAATCCTATTTTGGAGGGAGTTCTCTGCTATTGCTATGAGTCAGCATGTAACATAAATAACAAGTCTTGAATTTAGTAAAAGATGCAAGCCAAGTTACACTCTTTTTTCCTTGGGTGTATAGACTGCCAAAAAACAAAATCCACATCTTCATTAAAGTCATAACTCTTGGCATAAAATCCATCTCAGAAGCAAGAAGACAGAGAAATCCTAGCACAATTA
Organism: Echinops telfairi; assembly: GCF_000313985.2. Taxonomy (NCBI): domain Eukaryota; kingdom Metazoa; phylum Chordata; class Mammalia; order Afrosoricida; family Tenrecidae; genus Echinops; species Echinops telfairi. The sequence goes on from NW_022103900.1 coordinate 36,463,167, forward strand.
GAGGTAAAGTACATTCAATACCCCTGCCTGAGGCAAGAACCACCAGAGGCTATGGCATGGAGGTTGTGGGACAAACTGAAGGAGCCAGGCCAAGACCAGAGGTCGGGGCTGGAGAACATGTGACAGAACACGAGTAGTTCTGAGACCATGGGACTGTGAGGCAGAGCAGCTTGGTCTGATTTCCTATAGAAACCAGCAGGTAGAAACCAAGGGATCACATGGCTGAGAGGCTAAGGTAGAAACCAAGGGATCACATGGCTGAGAGGCTAAGGTAGAAACCAAGGGATCACATGACTGAGAGGCTGAGGACCAGCGAGAGACTTGGCCTATAGCTGGGGAGAGGTACTGACTTGGACCAAAGGCTGCATCCTTACTAGTACTCCTCTGAACTTGTAGTAACGTATGCCCTTCCCTAAGGAGCCCGAGGTGTAGTAGTTACATGTTGGGCTACAATCCACATGGCTGACAGTTTGAAACTACCAGCAGCTCCAAGAAAGAAAGATTGAGCTGTCCAGTCCTGTAAATAATTATATTCTCAGCAACCCACAAAGGTTTCCCATGAGTCAGCATTGACTAGATGGAAATGAGTTTGGTCGGGGTTTTTTTGTTTGGAGGGGTGGTATTAAATTTCCTAATAAACCTCCAAATGATAAGTTTTGTCTGTAAGTGTTGTGGGATCATTGCAAAAAATTACTGAACCCAGCAGTGTAGCAGAGTGTTGTTTGAGGAATGTTTGGTGTTAGTAAATAGGTAAGGAAATATGGAGGGTGGAGGCATGTCTGATCTCTGCCTTGTGTCAATAGGAAGTCAGATATGGCCACGTCCAAAGCCATTTTCTGCACCGATTGATGATTAATTTTGTTCCTGCTTATCATACAGACATTGGACCTGTACTCAAGTTCTCCCTCAACGCAAGAACGTTTTGTTCTAATAACCTGGCATTCTGCCCTACGCGATCACTGAACAAAATAAGTGCATAATCAAATGTGGTAAAGAAAATTGATGGTGCCCAGCTATTAAAAGGTAAAGCATCTGGGGTCTTAAAGGCTTGAAGTTGCACAAGCAGCCATCTAGCAAGGAAGCCAAAAAGCCCACGTGAAAGAAACACACCAGCCTGTGTGATCATTAGGTTTAGGTATTAGACATCAGAAGACCCAAAACAAACAATCATATTGATGCAAGTGAGGGGGTTGGAGACCCAAAGCCCATTTGTAGACAATTGGATGTGCCCTCAGAGTACAGCACAAAAAAAACATATAACATCCCTCTATTCCTTTAATGTTTCCTCCCCCCTACTATCATGACCTCAGTTCTACCTCACAAATCCAGCTGGACCAGAGCATGTACGCTGCTACAGGTAAGAGCTCTTGATCTCAACACACACAATCCAGGACAGATAAGTCCCTCAGGAACAGTAATGGGAGTAGCAATAACATGAGGGTAGGGGGAAGGTGGGAGTAGAAGGGGGAGGAAGGAGGAACCGATCACAATGATTGACATGTAACACCCCCACCTCTAGTGGGGGGGATGAAAAACAGAAATGTGGGTGAAGGGAGACAGTGGACATTGTAAGATATGAAAATAATAATAATATAAAATTTATTAAGGTTCACGAGGGTGGGAGGTTAGGGGAGAAAGGGTAAAAACAGAAGCTGGTACCAAGAGCTCAAGTAGAAAGAACAGGTTTTGAAAATGATGATGGCAACATATGTACAAATGTGCTTGCTACAATTGATGTATGGATTGTTATTAGAGCTGTAATAGCCCCAATAAAATGATTTATTATTTTAAAAAATGAGGATCAGATAGTTTTTTTCTTCCCCAAAGCACCCTCATTCTTAATATCTATCAGATATGTAGGGGAACCAAGCAACATTGTAACGAGTGAAATTTAGAACTATTTCTATATAAATGATGAATTGCTTATAGTTCAATTATGAATAATTCTGAAGTGGAAGGCTATGATATTTACACCCAAATAGGAGCTTAACATATGATCTAAATTGGTACGCAAAAGGATTCTTATTTTTCATGGGCTTCCTAGTTGCTTCTTGTAATTACCATAGCTACAGAACTATTTTTCCCCTTCTATTTCTAAGCTATCTTAAAATGTTCAGCAAGTTTTAAAATCTCATCTAAGAGTACAGGTCCCCATTCTAGTCAATGTGTGTGTGCATTTATGTGTTTATTGCTGTTTTTAACTAGGCAACTGAGTTCTGATTTTAAACAATTTATAAATAAGACCAACTCCCAGTGTAGAGATAAACCTGGATGTTTTTCAAATATTAGACTCAATATTTATTTATAATTCTAAACAATTTCAGTCTTCTTTTTGCTCATGAGATTGGATTATTAATGAATCTGGTTCCTCAGCAAAAAGCCTAGGTTTTTCAGCTAATAATTATCTTGTCAGGTTTTTCAGCTCTCTTGGGGTCTTCCTGATTTGCACAGGGATTATGATATATCATGTCCTTATCAGAAATCCCCACAGTTACTTTTATTTCCCAACTTCTATGTTCTCTGAAGCCCCAAAGATGTGAATGAATTGATACAGTTTTAGCAATCCCTAGTTTGTGTGAGACAGTACAAATTCTAAATTTTGTATTATCGTGAGTCTAAAAAAACTCTTTCATAAATCTTCATAATTCACCCGTCAATTGTGGTATAACTACATCTCCTGGGGTATTTGGAAATTGTATTTTAAAAGATATTCAAGTGGTTTTTTTCTTTTTAAGGAAAGAAATCCAGAGAGTAGAGGTGTGACAGATACAGAGAAGAAGGGAGATTTGCTTCCTGTGACTTTGAACAAGAGGAAGAGTTAGATTATAAAGTTTTGACCTTTTATTTGATTTCTTCAAAGATGCTTAGGTTTAGGGGAAGAAAAAAGAGTCCTTTATGGATGCTATTTTGCTTTCTTTTACTTTTTGTTAGCTTCTAAATCCTAACCCAAAGGTATATCTAATTGAGTTTATTTTATAGATATTATTTCCCAAGTTTATTTACAAAATGAATAATCTTATCTAATTAAAAAAAATCCTATTTGGGCCAGTGAGATTTTAGACCATCTTTAGTAATATTATTTCACTGAGACAAACATATCCTAGACTTCTTTTTTTTTCAGTTTGAATCCTGGCTCTCCCTCTTTTTATCTCCTTAATAGTTTTATTAGGGGCTCATACAACTCTTATCAGAATCCATACATACATCAATTGTGTAAAGCACATTTGTACATTCATTGCTCTCATCATTCTCAAAACATTTACTCTCCACCTAAGCCCCTGGCATCAGCTCCTCATTTTTTCCCCTCTGTCCATGCTCCCCTCTCCCTCATGAACCCTTGAGAATTCATGAATTATTATTTTGTCACATCTTGCCCTGTCCAACGTCTCCCTTCACCCACTTTTCTGTTGTCCATCCCCCAGGGAGGAGGTCACATGTAGATCCCTGTAATTGG
>NW_022103900.1:36468271-36517838 GCF_000313985.2 Echinops telfairi
AGGATGTGCTCCACTCTCTCCTCCTCCCCCTTCATCTGCTCCCCTGTGCTCTGATCAGATATGTCCCTCTCCTGGAGCTGCAGATTCAATGCCATCTTTTGAAATAAATTCTTCTGGTGGGAGGGGAAGGTGTCCACGTAGTAGTTGGGATTGGGACCGGCCCCTCAGACCTCTTCTCTGGTTCCCTACTGCACGCCGTCATGTTGCATTCACATCTTAGAGCACTGGGTTGAAGTCTGGTCTCTCTTTCCCTGTGGAGATATGAAAAATACCCTCCCATTGGGTGGGTTTGTGCCCTGTGCACCTGCTACACATTTCTTTTATTATGATGATGATGATGATGATGATTAATTATTATTGTTTTCCTTTCTCCACCTCCTTTTTAGTTGTCTACCATATGCATCCCAGTATTTGGTCTGGTCCCTGCCATATTATCTGGTCCTCACCCCAGGAATGTTTGTATTCAGTAGCTTTTTCCCTATGCCCCTTTTGCATTTTTTTTTAAATATATAAGCTTACCTCAGCAGACTCATGTTGTACTTGGTCTTTTGTGCTTGGCTTACTTCGCTTAACACAATTTCCTTCAGTTTGTCCCATGCAACAATGTGCTTCATACGTTCATTACTGCTTTTTAGCGATGCATAGTACTCCATTGTATGTATATACCACGGCTTTTTATCCACTCATCAGTTGATGGAAATTTTTCCCCAACTCCTTGCAAATGTGAACTGTGCTGCAATGAACATTGGAGCACAGATGTCTGGTCTTGGTTTCCTATTCTGGGTATATGTCCAGTAAGGGGATTCCTGGGTCTTATGGTAACTCGATTTCCATCTGTTTTAGATATCACCAGATAGATTTCCATAGTGGCTATACATACTTACAGGTCCACCAGCAGTGGGTGAGAGTTCATGTCTCCCCACAGCCCCTCCAACACTTGTTACTTTCTGATTTGAAATGGGCTACCTTTGAGGGTGTTAGGTACCTCAATGTTGTTTTAATTTGCCTTTCTCTTATGGCTAAAGATTGGAAACATTTTCTCATGTATTTGTTGGCCATTCGGATTTCTGCCCATGTGAAACTTCTGTTCAGGTCCTTTGCCCACCTCCTCCGTGGGCAATTAGTTTTTGTCTTTTTTGAAGATAGCATAGTACTGTAGGTTTTATTAATAAGGCCCTTGTCTGATGTGTTATTGCAAAAGATGTTTTCCCAGTTCGTGGACTCTCTTATTACTCTCTTGGTAAATTTTTTCAATGTACACAGGGGTTTTATCTTCAGTATATCCCATTTGTCAATTTGTGCCTCCTCTGTGTTTGTGTCCTTCCCTATTTCTGATAGCCTAGTATTCCCTGTACCAGAGTTCTCAAGTTGGTCCCAATTCCCTCATTGATGGCCCTAATAGTTTGGGGTTTAACTTCAAAGTCTGTGATCCATCTTGAGTTTATTCTTGTGGATGGGGTGAGATAAGGGTCTTGCTTCATTTTTCTGCAGGTGAATATCCATTTTTTTTCCAGCACCACTTTTTAAAGAGGGCATCTGCTTCCCATTGGATATTTCTGGGGCCCTTATCAAAGATAAGTTGTATGTATGCTGATGATTTTATTTCTGGGCTTTCAGTTCTTTTCCATTGATCTGTGTATCTGTCATTGTACCAATACCACATGGTTTTGACAACTGTGGCTGTATAGTATGTGCTAAAGTCAGGTAAAGCAAGCCCTCCAACTGTGTCCTTCTTCTTGAGGAGTTCTCTGCTAATTCTGGGCTTCTTCCCTCTCCATATGAAGTTGGTAATCAGTTTTTCCATTTCTTTGAAGAAAGATGAGGGTAATTGTATCGGGATTGCATTAAACTTATATAGTGCCTTTGGCAAAACTGACATCTTGACTATATTGAGTCTTCCAATCTACGAGCATGGGATATTCTTCCATTTGCTGAGTTTGCTCTTGGTTTCTTATAATAATGTTCTGTAGTTTTCCCCATATAGATTTTTTGTTCTTTTAGTCAGGTATATCCCTAGATTATTTCAATTTGTGTTTGGCTATTGTGAAGGGTACCACCTTTTTGATATCCTTTTCTGTAGTCTTATCTGATGTGTATAACAGTCCGACGGACTTCTGTTTGTTGATTTTGTATCCTGCCACTCTGCCAAACTCATCTATTGCTTCTAGTACTCCCCTTGTGGAACTTTTGGGATTTTCCATATATAAAATCATATCATTTGCAAATAACGATAGTTTCACCTCTTCCTTCCCCATATGAATACCTTTGATGTTTTTTCTTTGGCTTATGCTGTTATTAAATAAGAATGGGGGAAAGGGGCATCCTTGTCTGGTCCCCTTTTTCAGTCGGATTTTATTAGTCTTTTATCCATTGACTACCACGTTGGCTGTTGGTTTTTCATGTATAGCTTGTATTGTCTTGAGTAATTTTCCTTCCGTTCCTATCTTCTCAAGTGTCTTAAACAGGAATTGGTGTTAGATGATGTTGAACGCTTTTCTGAATCTATCGATAGTATCATGTGTTTCTTATAGTTTTCCATGTCAATCTGACAAATATTATTAATGGTCTTTTGTATGTTGAACCATCGCTGCATCCCTGGTATGAATACCACTTGGTCATGGTCAATTAGTTGTTATATACTTTTGTATTTTGTTGGCTAGTATTTTGTTAAGGATTTTTGCATAGATGTTCATTAGGGATATTGGTCTGTAGTTCTCAATTCTTGTGGGATCCTTGCCCAGTTTTGGTATCAGAGTTATACTAGCTTCACAGAAGGAGTTAGGGAGTTTGCCATCTTTTTCTATGTTCTGGAAGAGTTTGTGTAGGATTGGTGTTAGTTCTTCCCTAAAGCCTTTGCAGAATTCCCCAGTGAAGCCATCTGGTCTAGGGGATTTTTAATTGACAAACCCCTGATAACCTTGTCTATTTCTTCTATTGTTATGGGTCTGCTGAGATTCTTGACGTCCATCAAGGATAGTCTTGGGAGGGATTGTTTTTCCAAGAATTTGTCCATGTCTTCCAAATTGGTCAATTCGTTGGAGTACAATCCTTCGTAGTAATGTGTAATTATCCATTTGATTACATTAGGGTCTGTTGTAATGCCCCCTCTTTCATCCCTCATTCTTTCTGTTGAAATTTGTTCCCTCCTTCCTTTGGTTACGTTTGCCAGTGGTCTGTCAATTCTGTTTATCCTTTCAAAGAACCAACGTTTAACAGCATTAACTTTTTCCATAGTTTTCTTATTTTCCCTCTCCTGAATCTCAGCACTGATTTTTATTATTTATTTTCTTTTGCTATTAGTATGATTTTCCTGCTGACTCTACTCTAGTTGTTGTAAATTTTGTACCAGCATATCAATCATGAGTCTCTCTTCCTTTCTCAGGTGTGCATGTATTGCTATTAAAATTCCTCTGATAATTGCCTTTGCTGTGTCCCATAAGTTTTGGTATGTCGTGTGGTCATTCTTGTTGGTTTCTAGAAATTTCCTAATTTTATCTCTGATCTGTGCCAGTAGGCACTCCTTTCGCAGTAGAGAGTTATTCATTCTCCAATTGTTTGCTCTTGTTTTCTTTGTCTTCCTTTGGTTGATTTCCAGCCTATGGCACAGTGGTTAGAGAAAGAGGTCTGTATAATATCAATGTGCTTAAATTTATGTAGATTTGCCTTATGCTCCGGCATGTGGTCTATCTTAGAATATGTACCATGTGGGCTTGAGAAGAATATGAATTATTTTGTATTTGGATGAAAAGCTCTGTAAATATCTATCAGTTCAAATTGTCTAATTGTAGTGTGTAGATCTCTAGCCTCCTTGTTGAGTTTCTTTTCCTGTGATCTATCTTTCTCAGAGATTGGTGTACTGAAGTCAATCACTATCATTGTTGAGGCTGTGATTTCTTTTTTCATCTTTTGGAGTGTTTGGTTGACGTATTTAGTGGGTCTCTCATTCAGGGAATATATGTTTACAATGCTTAGTGGTTCTTAGTCTACCATTCCCTTGAGCTTTATATAGTGTACCTCCTTATCTCTTTTTATGGTTTGCACTTTGAGGTCAATTTTATCCGAGATTAGGATTGCAACCCCTGCTTTTTTTGAACTGTTGTTTGCTTGGTATCCCTTTCTCCAACCTTTGATTCTCAGTCTATGCTTGTCTGTAGCCTTGAGATGTGTCTCCTGTAGGCAGCAGATTGATGGGTTGTGTTTTCTAAGCCAGTCTGCTAGTCTCAGTCTTTTAATGCCTGAGTTCAGACCGTTGATATTCAGGGTTATTATCTCCATCTGCAGACTCTGCGATGTCATCTTATACCTTTTGTGTTGGGTGTTTTCCTACTTTTCTTTCTCATTAGTGTGTTGTGCAATTGTGTGTGTGTATCATTCTTGACTTCTTTCCATCCTTGAGCCAATGCTATCTTGGGGTCTGTTTTCTCTTTGTTGCCCTCTGGGTGAGGTTGTTCTATGTGGCGATCTCTTATTTATGCTTGGTGTTGTTCTTGGTGTTGGCAATCTCTTATTTATGCTTGGTTGTTCTTCTGCCCATACTGGGTCGGCAAGGATCTTTTGTAGGGCTGGCTTTATTCTCACGTGTTCTTTGAGTTTTTCCTTGTCTGGGAAGACTCTTACCTCTCCATCTATCTTGATCGATAATTTGGCTGGGTAGAGTTTTCTTGGGTTTGCGTTGCTTTCCTTCAATTTTTGGAATATTTTACTCCACTCTCTCCTCTTCTTCATAGTTTCTGCTGATAGGTCTGAGCATATTCTTATTTGGGAACCTTTATATGTGATTGCTTGTTTTTCTCTAGCTGCTCTCATGAGTTTCTCCTTTTCCTCAAAGTTCGATAGTTTAACTATTATGTGTCTTGGTGACTTCTTCTTAGGATTCAGTCTAGCTGGCATTCTTTCAGTAACAAAAGTAACAATGTAGCTGAGCCCCAATCCCTGCCCATGGAACTGCAAGGGTTTAGTCCCTGCCACGAGGCTGCGGTGACAAGCTGTGGCTGTGTTGAGGAAAAGACCCTGGGCTGCCCTCCAAGGCTGTGTGGGGATAGAGAGAAGAGAGGGGAACAAAAGTAACAATGCAGCTGAACCCTGATCCCTGCCTGTGGGCATGCAGGTGTTTAGTCCCTCCACTGAGGCAGCAGCAAGCTGTGGCCGTGTTGAGAAAAAGCCCCTGCACAGAACTCTGAGATTGTGGGTGGATAGAGAGAAGAGAGGGAAACTAAAGAAACAATGTAGCTGAACCCTGATCCCTGCCAGTGAAGCTGCAAAAGTTTAGTCCCTGCCCCGAGGCAGGTGGTGGCAAACTGTAGCTGTGTTGAAATTAAGCCCCATTACAGGCTCCAAATGGTCCTAGCTCTGGCAGAGACAGTAGTTGGGCTAAGGTTAAGCCCTAGCTGGCCTCCACTATGGTAAGCCAAAAGCCCCCAGCCCCTCAAAACCTTGTGGGTTGGTGCCTACTTATCTTTATGATGCTCCTCCTGCATTGCAACAGTGTTGAATTTCCTTCTAAGCAACTCTCCTGGGCTGAATTCTGGGGAGTCTCTCTGGTATGTGTCACTCCATCAATGTCTTCCCCTGGATCTCCCATCCTAGACATTTTTATAGCATTAAACCTTCTGGCTTTCCATCTGATTCCTGCTATGTTTCAAAACGAATAGAAACTTTAAGGAATTTTTACTCTAGTGGGAAATGTAGGGGAGACAAAAGGCTCCACATCCCAATGTAATTTATAGCTCAAAGCTTATTGTCACTGACTTCATTCTGACTCATAGTGACCCTATAGGAAAAGTAGAACTGCTTGTTTGTGTGTCCAAGATTTAAATTTTTACTAAGTTGACTTAAGCTGGTGGCATTGTGGTTACATGTTGGACTGCAATCCAGATGGTTGGCATTTGAAGCACCAGCAGTTCCTCAGGAGAAAGACTGCACTTTCTACTCTATAAAGGGTTACAGCCTTGGAAACCCACTGTGGGTAGATATGCATCAGCATTGAGTCAATGACAGGGTGAAGTTGAGTAGACAGCTTCATCTTTCTCCCTTGGAGAACCTGAAGGTTTCAGTTACTGACCTGTGTGGTTAGCAAGACGCATTATCTGAATGAGGAAGGCCATCAGTACAGGGTCATACTAAAATAGGACATGGAAATACAAAGGAAACTGTCACAGAAGCATGATTGGTGGAAGATCAATCTATCATAATTGTGGATGGGACTATAGAAGCAGCAACAGGACCATGATTGAGATACATATATTCTAATTAGAAAAACTTACAAGATGGTTTCCAGGTCCGTCAACCAAGTGAGTCAGAGTATGACTCAACTCATGTTGACCAGAGCATCAAGGGCACACCAGGCAAATGTCCAAGGACTAAGCTACCCATTGTCCTGGATCTGGCTAGGGGAGTGGTAGGAATGTACCCTCCAATGCACTCTGCCTAAGGGCAAGGCTATTCATGTTGCTGATTAGTAGCCAAAAATGAAAAAGAATAGCTCAATATTTGCCTGTACTTTGATTTAATGAAAATAAATGCAAGCTGGGGGAAAAGTCTCTTCATGAAAAAAGAGTCAACTTCCAGAGAATAAAGAATTCGCATATATTTAAATAATTTTTGTTTAATGGAGGCTTTCATGGTGATAATATACTAAATGACTAGTAAGTTTAACATTAAAAAAGGAACGTCCCTGAGGATTTGGCCTTCCCCTAAACTGTAGCTCAGCATCCTGGAGAAATTTAAATGAAGAAATCCTGTAGTCTTTATTAAGGAATCCCCAGTGGTATAGTGGTTACATGTTGGGCTGCTAAGCACAAAGTCATCAGTTTAAAGACACCAGCCAAACCATAAGAGGAAGATGAGGGTTTCTAGTCTAGTGTTGAAAACCCACTGGGGCAATTCTACCCTATTGTAGGTTCACTGTGAGACAGAATTGACTCAATGACAGTGAATTTGTTGTGGAACAGTGAGTTAAGCATTGAACTAATCTCAAGGTAATCCCTCTGCCCACATGAATTTGGAGATGTCATCTTTCTTACCACATGAGCTTTCACTAATAAAAATTAGTGGAGCCACTAATAAAAATCTCCAGTTGCTTCTTTCACTCAGTAAAAGACAAGGATCTGATCCATTAACAGATTTTGATGAGCCAGTCAGGAGGAAGTGGACACTGCAAAAATGTGTGTTTGTGTGTGTGTCTGTGTGTGTGTGCGTGCACGCATTTGTGTTCTTTTCCACAGAGAGATCAGAGCAGGGCCTTGCCCAAGGCCAGTAGGCAGGTGGTCACCAAAATTCTCATTAATTACATGTTTAATGCCTTCACTAGGTATCCAGCTGATTCCATGGGTAAGTGAGTTGGTTCTGCAGATTTTATCCCCTTCCTTTCTTTTGACTTCTCTTTTATCTGACTTCTCTCTATTGTCTTGAATGATACCAATTTAAAGCCCCCAAGAGACCCCGGTCAGGCTGAAGGTCCTCTCCCACCTGGAAGAGGCTGGGGAGGGGATTTGGAGAACTAAGACTTATAGGAGTCAAATTTTAAATGTTTTTAAGGCCTGAGTCAGGCAGAGGACTGTCTCACAGCTGGAGGCTGATGATGAAGACTTTTTGTTGTTGTTTGTTTGTTTTAAGGTCTTAGTTTTCTGAGACCCAGATATAATTACCTCAGGTTGTATTCTCAGGATTCAAACTACCACCAGGATGGGGTATTTGTTTCTAAAACTTACCATGGGAGAAGGAAATGATTTTATGTCTAAGTAGCTGACTTTCTCGCTAGTTCTCTCTCTCTCCCCTCTTTCATATCTTTGAAAACTAGATTTCTAGTTCCTTGGGCTTATTCTAACTTTACTTATCTATGTATTATTTTACTGTATATTGTGAGGCCTCCATGGTGGCATGGTTGTTATTTGTTGGGGCAGCACTTTGTAACCACCAACCTCTTTACTCTAGAAAGAAGAAGATTTCTACTCCTCTAAAGACCTGAAGCCTGGGAAACACAAAAGACCAGTCATACCCTGTCCTATGGGTCTCAATGAGTCAGAATCAACTGGGTGACAGAGAGACTAATGATGTAGAGCTGTTAAATCTTTGTAGAAGAATATCATAAGGAAAAGCAAGTTGTCACTATAAGATGTTTTGTTATTTTCTGAAGATCAGGGTTTGACTCTCACCTACAATGGTTGTTAGTAGGTCAGAGGTTACTGAATACACCCGGCTAGAGGCCCAGTTCTTTCTGTAGAGGCATGTTGTAGTTGAGGATAAAGAGAATAGCACTGAGCTTGAATGTTTTTACAAGATTAAGTTAAGGTTTTGTGTTTAGCTGAATGCATAAAGTGGCTTCTTTGGTTGTTCTTACTGGCAACAGCTGATGGGATAAATAAAGCATACAAAATAGAATAACCATGAACAATATAAAGGCTGACAAGAAGGTCACCAAGAATAAAGAAGTAAACAACAAAATGGCTGACAAGGAGGAAACCTAAACAGACCAGAATCCAATCCTATCAAACTAAACATTGAGGTTGTACCCCTTATCAGACTGAACACCCTCAACCACACTTAGGGCCAGAAAGAATCCCACTAAGGGCCAAGAGGTGTAGTACTTCTGGACCACTGGAAAGGTATTGATCTCACACTCCTTCCCTTGTTCTTACTGGTAAATCATGCCTACTTTTCTTGTCATACTATTGATATATGTGAACGTCCATTGGAATACATTGGTTAAAAGACTCTTTGGCTCATAGAGTGTGCTATTCTCATGAAAGAACCTGGCTTAGTCATTGTGAAAAGCTTAGAGACTGAAAGGTCACTGCCCTGGTGCAAGAGCTGACTGATTCTTAAGGCATATACTAGTGCATAGCTGACTGATTCCTAAACTCTGTCTTTGGAACTGACCTAAGGTGCTCAAGACAGATTGGGTAGTTGTGCAGTCAAGTATACACACATGAGCTGTTGTTAAAAGGGGAACAGGAGCTGCTAGGAGAACCTAGTGCAGTACCTGGTACCCATATGAGACTGGGTGCTGTGGCTGAAGTGGCAATGGAAACTGCCAAGCCTACTAAGAGAATGGGACTGGGTGTGGCAGCACTCTTTCGAGTTTGATTCCTCTGGGGGCTATACCCAGGCACTGTAACTCATGTTGGCAGCTGTCAACCATCTCACCTGGTGGCAGCCAGCCCTCTTGGGTACAATTAGTCTGGGGGCCTTACACCCAGGCACTATAACTCACATAGGTGGCTGTTACTTAAAACCTGAAATCAACTTATAAGAATTTTGCTTTAATAACCTGGGATTCCACACACCAATACCTTCTTAGATATTCTATGGGTATGCAGAAATTATTATACCTAAAATTATGTGGATGATTAGATATTGTACTTATAATCTTTCTAAACTAAGACCAGAAGATAAGACAGCACACAGATATATAACTAAACTATGATTTGGGGTTTATTTATACTCCAAGATATTGAAAATATGAGCTGGGTAAGGAAAATATTTAAGATGGAGAAATATGATATACCACTCAATAGCCTTTGGTTTACAACTAAAATACTGCTAGGACAAAAAAAATAAAAAACAAGAAAAATTTAAACCAGTGGTGATAAGACAGACTAACCTATTTCTAGAAATTTGAACCCAATATTAGAAAGGGCAGGGGCAAGTAGTAAGGGAGTCACGCCATTATTGTTACAATCAGGTACCAACTGGATAATGACAGAATTAAAGGAAAGATTTAAGCAAGCAATGTAATAGAAGAAGTTGGGAATTTAGAAGTGAGAGACAAGCAGCACACATTTAAAGAAGATGTGGAAAAAGCTGAATCCAGTTTGAGTATAGTGAAAAAGATAAAATCAACACCCCAACATAGAGATGAAATAATTATAGAAATATCAGAATTTTCTAGACAAAAATTCATTAATCTTAGAAAAGTCCTTGGACAAGGTAATTTATTGGACATAGACAGGCTAGTGAAAATATGGGATAAAGGAGCCAATACTATTGATTTAATTGTTAAAGAAATGACACAATTAATTTCAATTATAGAAAGTCCAGAGGTACAGGATACAATTAGATTGTTATATGAAGAATATAATACACTGGTCAGTAGTTTGTGGAACTGGATTAGACAACCACTGAATAATGGTAGAAACATTCATAGATGGTCTTAGACATGTAGATAAACTGAAGTGGTTCAATATAAAGGGAGCATCTAAAGTATTTCACAAATTGGCCATTTAAAAATTATTATACCATGGGGATTTACATAATCCCCTACTAGCATCAGTGCTGATGACGGAGTCTCAAAAGAGCATTTGTCTTTGGAGATCCAGATAATATGAGAATGCTCTCTGCCTCCACAATCAAGGGATGCTAAACAGCTGCAGCTGTGTTAAAACTAACACAGCTGCATAAGGACCCCGGGCTAGTGCAACCTTAGATGTCCTTCCCAACATCGAGGACATGCTGGGGTGAGGCAGGGAGTCAGGGACCTGATTGTTCAGCTCCCAAGGAATCTTCTCAGGGAAGATTCGTAAAGGAATGTTAGGCTCCTAAAGATATAATTAAAAAAACCAAACAAATGCAATTAAGAAAAGCCTGGATCTGAAATAAACCATTTTATCCTAGAATTTCACCATGGGTAATGGTCTCCAGACAAAGGAGTGACCATTGAAAGCAGTCAAAACCTGACCGCATAAAGAAACAAAAAACTAACTGAAAAAATTTTTCATGGGTTTGGAAGGCTGACTAGGTTGCGGACCCTTGGATGGAGGCCATACAGAGAACAATAGAAGCACATAGGAGATACTGATGATAAAACAAATACAAATCTGATGATAATAGACCCTATATCTATTAATAGCATGTATGACAGTTACTGCTACAATCACACATTTACATACATTTTTAGTAGACATTGGCTCACAGATAATATTACTTCAAAGTAATATTAAAACACCCACATGTTTTTCCATCACAGGCATAAATGGCTCACAGCAGATGGCAAATAAGATTACACTTAATATCCTGTGTTATGATACTGCAATAAAAAATGTGGCTACTAGTCCAAATCTACCGAATGTTATAGGAATGAATCTAATACCCAAGTTGTGGACATATATATTGCCAATCAAACGGATAAAACAATATATAACCAAGTGGGCGACAGTCCAAATCCTACCAATTAACTTACCCAAACCACACTGGGTCCAACAATAGCCGTTTAAAGGAGGACACAAAGAAAGGACAGAAAAAATATTAGAATGAGAAAAGGAAGGAATAATTAAGAAGCATGCAACATTTTCATACAACTCACTGGTATGGCTTGTGTTAAAGCCCAATGCATTATAATGACTCACAGTAGACTACAGACAAATGAAAATTCACCAGCGATTATGGGTAATTTGTCAGATGCTAACAAAATTATAAATTTAATCTCAAATACTGGGGATAAGTATTTTGCCACTATTGACATGTCAGATATGGTTTGCGCAATGCCAACAGATACAGAATCTCAAGAATATATCTCTTGCCACAGAATATTGCAATGGCCCAGTAATTGAACATTACCTAATAACTCTAAACTGTTTTCATTGCATAGATGACATATTTTCACTCACCTAAAAGGAAGCATTGAATCAGGACATAAAAACACCTCATAGAACATTTAGTATCCCAAGGCTGGACTATAAACAAAGCCAAGGTCACATAAGCAACTACAATGGTGAAATTTTTAGGCATTATATGGAACTCGGCATGCCACAAGGTCCTGGAGACAATTCTCATCAAAATCGACATAATACCAATACCAAAATCCAAAACAGAGGCACAAGGCTTATGGGAATTTTTGGATATTAGAAGGCACATATTCCACTTTTACAGTGACTGTTCAAACCATTATATTAAGTCACCATACACTCTCCAGTCTTGGAGGGAAGCACAGGAACAATATATACAAGAATATCACTCATTGTTTACACCCATACACAATGATACATTTAGAATGGACATAGTATTCCATGATAGTTACGGTTACTAGGCACTACATGCGCAAACACCAGCCGACTCCTTATTTAAGTCTTGTGGGTTTTAGATCCAATGTTTCCCTTATTCTATTACCAAGTGGACATAGATTCTGTGGACTAGATTCTGTGGACACTGCTCACAGCCCTTCCACATACTGAGCCATTAACCAGAGATAGACCAATAATCATGAAATCAAATGTACCGGTGCTGCAACTGTCCATACTAAGCCCAGACCAACAGAAAGGGGTCAAAATGGATCAGAAGCAAGTCACATGGAGGTGATACATTGAAGAACGACAGGTTGCCACCAAAGGTGATGTGTGTCCCTTGATCAAAGAACTGGTGGAGATCGAAGAAGAGCCCCTGAAAATAGCAGGGAGGCTCAAACAAATCCAGCCCAATTTAGGGAAATGGGGTCTGAGCTTTGCTCCCAACCTTCCAAATTGCTGCTTCACTTAAGGATCTGCAACCTCTTCCAAATGTACCACCCAGAAAAAGCTGCGTCATTTCGAGTTCCAGACATCCTAATGATGATGGAAACCAGTAAGTTCAATCAGCACAGCATGCAGAACTAATAGCTGTATGACTGACCATGGATTATTCCCTAGAACAAAAACTAACTAATGTACATATATATTTTTACCAATCCAAGGGCTGTAGCAAATATGTAGCAAACAGCATTATGGTCTGGGAAATGGATAGCCAACAGTCACAGAATAAATGGACCAAAACTTTGGTCTTTGGAAATATGGGAATATTTAGCAAGTGCATCTAAGACATTTAAGATTTATATTACGCATGCATCAGCACATCAAAGACTATACACTTAAGAGGTTCACTACAACAACAACGATGTAGCAGATAAGGCAGCCCAAGTAAAGTAACCACTAGGGAAGAAATACAAATATTCAAATAAATAAAGGCCATACTCATTAAGACAGGACCATGCCAGTATGACACTACCAATGAAGGAGCGGAGCATAGTAAGCGCGCACGATCCAAATAAAGGGTAAGATAGACACCTTAACTAAACACCAAATTATGAATATCCATGCCAACCCAGGACATCCATGCAACATATTCATGGTTCAGGAAACAACAAAAAGGTTACCTGGCACCAGGTGAGACAGGAAATTTCTAGCTGTGAACTATGCAGCATAAAGCTACAAAGTTTTAAACATAAGGACATAGGGAAAATTAAAGATGCTACACTAGTTAATGAAACATTATAGTTAGATTATATAGGACCATATCACAGATACTATGCATGTACTATAATATATAAATATTCCACGCTCGTGATGGGCTTTGCCATTAAAAAACCCACAGGTACACACACCACATTTACATTAGATAACTGGGTCACAAGTTTTGGTTCACCATTGATGACACAATCAGGCAAAGGCTCACATTTTAAAAACTCAAAAGTTAGACTATAGACAATGATACATGACATACAATGGACATTCCATCTCACTTATAATCTATGGCAGCCAGATTGCTAGAAAGATTTAATGGCCTAGTAAAGCTAGAATTGCAAATGAGTCAAACAAAGGCACCCTAGGTGAAGGAATTTCAATGAATGTTATTGGAAGAATATATAAAACTAAATAATAGATGTAGGCCCAATCTGCCTTCCCAAAGGACACGATTTTTGCCAAACTTCATGACTTAGAAATTATCTCAGCAAAAATAATACCTAATGAGAACCAAAGTAGCAACATGTGGATAAAAAACAGGAAAGACAAAAAGGTAGCATCACGGGAAATATTAGCACAAAATGACAATGATAAGGGTGGGGAAGGTATATTACAATTACATACAATAGGACAATTAGTTCTTAGAATATAGTATTCCCAGACTTTAAAGCTTGCATTAATGCATAATTTTCTCTTCTCCTCTTTCTTGTAGGACATTAATGCAACTCAACCTATGCTGAATACCAAGTAACCTATTTTTAACTATCTGGAAGTCTTCAGCTTCTATTTGGCTTAGTGTAGCCCTATGGAGACTCACCGTAATAATCATCCATGTGTTTGCTGAAATGCTTCTGTGCTTTTTGACAGTACTCGATGTGCGCCTCTTGGTGGTGGTGCTGAGCTCACACTTTACTGGGTGCCACACATGAATCCATACACTACGGACTAAAGGCACCAACCTAACCCACTTGATGTGCAAGCGCTGTATTAGCCTTACTGTCTCATCGACATCACGATAGGCTGATATGGGACATTTTCCCTCCTCTGGTTGAAGAAACCCTAAAACTGGCAAGGTCCTGGATCCACTTCTGAGCAGACCCTTCAGTATTATCTTCATCCCCTGTATTAGTCTGGGTACTTTAGAGAAACAAATCCACAGCAACTGACGTATAAGAGAGAGTTTTATATAAAGGTTAAGTGCGCATCAAGAAAACATCCCAAGCCAGTGCTGCCCAAGCCCACAAGTCCAACATTAACCCATATGTCCAACACCAGTCCACAAAGTCCTCCTCCATCTCCCAAAACGGACGCAATGATGCCGACTGTAGGAGGAAAGCCGAGTCAGTGAACATGTAAGCATCTCAGTGCTGGCAGGGGTCTCCAGCCAGCAGCTCCAGCACCCAGGGCTGCATCAGGGTAGGTCCATGTGGTTTCTCCTTGGGGATGTCTTGTAAGAAGTCAGCCTTGCCAGCTGAAGCTGGGAACTGCTAAGGCAGTTGCACCCTGGTGCAACCATCACAAAGCAAGAGACCCGAGAACTCAAAAAGCGAGACACACCAAGCCACTTATCCACCCGCCCTTCAATTAATCCCACATGTGTTTATTGGCCAGGTTGGCACAATAAATTAACTAACTCATCCTCTCATAGTAACCTGCCAAGGGAAGATAGGCCATTCACCGAGGCACCTGGAGAAAACCACAGCCTCCCTGAGCTACTCGTGGTGATCCACACCATACATACCTGACTACTGCTTCTTCTTTTTATTTTAATCATTACCTGTGCCATTTGCTTCATCACCTTGATGAATGCACTCTCCTTCAAGGATAACATTTCTTAACCAAATAATCCCCCTATGGCTGCACCTCAACATGCGGCTGCCGCACAACCTCGAATACATCACCTCAACTTCTGACAAAGAGATCCAAGGTAAGCAAGGTGCATTGCCCTTTCTTGAAATCCACCGCCAAGCCCAGATGAACCTGATCCAAGTGAGGCAGCAGAAATGGAAACAAGATCTGACTCAAAAACAACAGGACTTCCAGAACTTGAAGACACCTCATACCTATTCCCTGGTCCAGAAATAGACAGTGACCAGGACGAATTATTTGATTACCTGGAACTCGTACTCCTCTCCTCCATCTCAGAAGAAGACATGGATTGAAGACTATTCCTTCTTATCCTAAACGCCGCTGCGACATGGCAGCGAACACAGTGGACACGAGTGCACTCACAACCTGGATAACTCAGGCTTCCACCCCCACCGCGTCTACAACAACTACTACTATGAGCCTTTCTTCATCTAAGTGCACTAACCTTAAAAACGGTAATGGAAAAAAGGACAGTTAATTATTAGTAGCTTCACTGGTTCCAATTTCACCTCATATAAACTAAATCTTACTGATTATTTGTATCCAAGGACCAGCAGACCAATGGGTTTCATGACGCCATATATATTGGCATCCAGATAATTTTACATTGTTCCATATAACATACCAGGTATCGAGAAGAACAATGTAACAAATCATCCCAGTGATAACATTGGCTAACACACACCATGCTGATAACTTAAGCCTTGATTGCGATCTAGCGCTTCGACCTAATCTATCATATATTTTCCTGTTCCAGGATTATGCATATCAATTTAAATGGGCACTTAACAACTCACAAAAATATAGGTATTAATTTCACAAGAAGGTACCATATATACTCGAGTATAAGCTAACCCGAATATCAGCTGAGCCACCTAATTTTACCACAAAAATGCATAAACACAGTTCTGAAGAGCTCGGCTTATATATGAGTATACATATACCTCCCCTCAATTCATTAAGATGCACTAAGGACTCCTATTTTGATGAAAAACATATTTATGATTTAGACAAACGTAAGGTGAGTGACAAATCTATGTAGTGGTGGCCAACATTAGGGACAAACTCTAGTTTGGATGTGTTGGATCTTGGGTATACCCATACTAATATACCCTTCTTATTTTATGGTAATTTTTTATAGAGAAATGTAAAGCAGAACTGGACATTTCACAATCCCTTATAAATACCACTAAATTGTATAAAAATTACCCTATATATTTTCACTGATAACATGGAAATCATGATACATAGCCTCCAACTCCCCAGGGCCAGGTGTCAGAAACAGAGGCTGTTTTAATGAAACAGTGTGTCTCCACACTGGACAGTGCAAATCAGTTTGGTCAAAAGGACACACTGGACCAGAACCAAAGATAGGCAAGGCACCAGCCTAACATTGCCTCAAATTACCAACCTTTTTCTGTTGTACCACAGCCCAAAGAGCCTTACGATGTCATTAACCTTTAATAAGACTATGATGGATGCTAAAACCATAGAACTTGAGTGTGAAATGTTTAATTTGGGTGAGCTGATATTTCTACCAGATATGCCACCCATAGTTACTCATACTCTAAGAAAACCTGTAGGACTATTACTTGGTGCCTCACTTATATGAGGTGTATGGCACATAGTTGAAATACAAGAAGTAAAATCAGATCTAATCAAGTTAAGGCAGGACTGTGTAAAATTGAAAAATTAAGAATGCAAGTTCATAAGCTTGCTGGAACCATATCACACAGCCTTGATGAAGCCTCAAAATCGATAGAAAATTTACAAGCTATAATAACACAAGGGACTAAAGACCAAGATGTAAAAATACAGTTTTGCAGAATGCGCTTAATAGATTTGAATTAAGTAATAGATGTACAGAAATACAGCAGGAATTAACTGGGTCATGGGAAGGCTTAAGAAACGTGTTGTTTTATCATATCAAGTATACACCCTCTGGAACTATGAGAGCAAAAATAGACAATACTGCCCCTATTGGATGCAGTGAACTATGGCTTTGTATCCTATAACATGATATCAATATTGGCAATTCACTACTCAGAATATGTTATAGGACACAAAGCCACACCTACACCGCAACAAATTAGGAGTAAATACTTTGTACCCCAACAAGATATTGAGACATTTGGGGATATTTTCATCCCACTATAGTCACTATGTAATGGGACGATGTAACTTACATTTCTTTTACCGATTTGGCCACATCTTACAATACAATCAGGTCTGTAGAAAGCACACACCCAAAATGTTGTCAAATACAAGATATTTCAATTGCATCCTTTGCTGTCCTGCAAACATTACATTTTCATACTACAATAATGTAAATAAAACAAACTCTAAGAGAACAGTTGAAGGATGCATCAATTACAAAATATTATAAACATTACTAAAAGTGACAAAATTTATTTGTCTGAAGTTAAGCTACACCTTTTACCCACTGTATCTAAGTTACTGTCTGAATTTAACGTGGTTTGATAAGTAAACAAGCCTGACAAAATCCCAATTGCATGCTTTAGGTTTATTACATAACACAGTGATGCAAATAAAACAACTCCACGATGAGGTGGAAAATATACATAAAATTACGTATATTTTAAATGCACCTTACTTGCGGATACTGATGTCAACATGTACAATTGGACAGATATTCCGTAGAGTGTTTGACAAAAGATAACATCTAAAGCAAATTTAAAACATGAATGAAGGAATTTTCTCAAAATTGGAAAAATGCATTTTGGAAAACTTTTGCATTATTATTTTAAAATGTGCTTTATTATTTTAAATATGCATGAATTTTCTGTGTTATAATATTCGTTTAAAATATTATATAGAAATAAAATATGATTCTTGGTATTCATAACAGGAATCAAGGGGTGGATATGATTAGAGCATACAAAATGGCGTAACCGTGGACAATAAAAAGACTGACAAGAAGGCCACCAAGAGTAAAGAAGTAAACAACAAACTGACCGGAATCCAAGGTTATCAGATTAAATGAACACTTGAGGTTGCACCACTATCTGATCGAACAACCATGACCACACCTATGGCTACCACTCCCCCCAAACTGTATAAGAATCCAACTAAGAGCCAGGAGGGGTAGAGTTCTGGACTGCTGCAATGGTACCGAACTTTGCTCCCTCCATGGCTTTTGCTGTTAGGTCTTGCACGTTTTTTTCTTGACTTGCTATTGAGACCTGTGAATGTCCATTGGAATAAGTAGGTTAGAAAACTGTTCGGCTCATAGAGTGTGCTATGCTCATGAAAGAACCTGGCCTAGTTACTGTGTGAGGCTAAGACACTGAAAGGTCATTGTCCTGGGACATAAGCCACACACTAGGGAAGACAACTTAGAGAACACAAAGTGGCTGCTCCAGGGCACAGCTGACTGATTCCTGAGCTCTGTCTTGGATCTGTCATCAGGTGCTCAAGACATGGGGATGTAAGAGCAATAAAAGTGTTTTTTATATAATTGATGTATGTATGGATTGTGATAAGAGTTGTATAAATCCCTAATAAAATGATTTTTTAAAAAAAGAACAAACAAATATGTCTTGGAAGAAGTACAGTCAGAATGCTCCTTAGAAACAAGGATGGTGAGACTTTGTCTCATGTACTTTGGACATATGTTATCAGACAAGACCACTCCCTGGAGAAAAACAGCATGCTTAGCAGCACAGAGGCGATGAAAAAAAGAGGCTCTTTAACAAACTGGATTGACACAATGGCTGCTCCAATGGACAAAAACATAAGAACAATTGTGAAGATGGAGCAGGAGGGGTTTCATTCGGTTGTACATCGGGTGGATATGAGTTGTAACACACCTAATGACACCTAACAACAACCAGTTTTACCCAAAATGTATCTAATAAGAACTTTAAATATATTTACTACAGTAACATGCTTTCTTATTTAGAATGATTTCCAACTAACATTATTATAAAAGCTGTCTGAAAGGGAAAAAAAGAAACAATGGAAAAACTCATTTCTAGAAGAGAGTAAGGCAAAAGCCAGACTAGCTAACCACATGAGCAGTCATCTGCATGAAAGCTGAGTATGAGTTAGTATGAAGGTAGATGGGGATCCACTTGGAAAATCCCTTGATAACTTCCACAGACAAAAAAATAAACGCACTGCCATCGAGCCATGTCTCACTTGGAGCTAAAGGGCAGGACTGCCCCTGTGAGACTCTCAGAGTGTACCATCCATGGGATTAGAAAGTCTTGTCTTTCTCCTGCGCAGGAGCTGATGATTTTGAATGATTGACATTGCATTACCAGCCCAACAAGTCCGTTTCCCTGCTCCTTCATTTGTAAGTTGTATGCATGTGATTTTTAATTCTGGTGAGATTTTGAATTATTGTAGCAAAGCATTCCAAAAAGCATTCCAAAGTAAAAACATTGATGTTTTTTTTTTCATTGATATACATATAAATTATAGTAGAGTTTAAATTCTGGGTATTCAGGTTTTCCCAAGGCTATGGATCGCAATGGCAGCCCAAGATCCATTTGTAGAGCCTCCACTCGGAATAAACCTTCATTGAACACTTTCTGATCATTAATCAAGGGTATAGATTAACTTTCCCTCAGGTAGAATGCCATGGAGAGTGGATTTCTGCCATGGCTCTCTGGGCAGACCAGGGAAAGGCAGTCTCTCTCTCAGGTGCTTGTGTAGGTATGTCCTTGTTGGAGGTCACCATGCTGAGGATGGTACAGCTAGTCCAATGGTCATGAATTCTGCCTTATCAGTCTCACCCTGACCACCTTGGTTGGAGGGCCCTGAACCAATCTTGTAAGCCCTTCTACCAAAGATGTATGTACCACCAATCATGTCTTGGGGACCATTTCCTTTGCCCACACATGCCCTTTGAAAGCGTGATATCTCAAGCTCTGGATGCCATTACGACCTCAGGTTGATGTTGGTCGTCATTCAGATAATGCGTCTGTGTCATTGTGTTGTCTTTGTCTCCTTTAAGACTTAATAAATATTCTCTTTAAATTATTGCAAGATGGGATCTCTTTTGTATACTAAAACAAAAAGAATGAAAAATGTACATATCTATCTATATATGCCACCTCCAAAAATGGAATTTTTTTCAAAGCTATGTATTTAAATTATTTCACCAAACAACCTTATCACCTCCAAAGTACTTATGTATTTGTCAAATCTGTGATTCTATTCTTGGAAACATTTTTCAAACTCATCTCTTTGGATGGCTGACAGCACCTCCCTCATTTTTTCCTTCATTTCTTCTAGGTCATCAAATTGCTGACCTTTCATGTCCCTCTTCATTCATGGAAACAAAGATGTCATATGTAGAGAGGTCAGGTGAGATAAGCAAGAGAGGTATGCTGTTTTTTACCCCAAACTGGTGCACTGAAATGACTGCGTGAGCAGGTGTATTGTCATGGGGGCAAAACCAGTCCCCTGTCTACCACAAATCAGGCCTATTTTGTCAAATACTGTTATGCTATATTTTCTGAACCTCTAAATAGAAAGTTTGATTAACAATCTGACTTGTAAAATGAACTACAAATGCACTGAGTCGACATTTTTGTGTTCAGGAAATTGAAAGATGTCCAGAATGAGGTTTGTCATTAATCAATATCTCACCTCTTTTGAAACAAGAAAACCACACATACATTTGAGTTTTTCCCATAGCACTGGCCTTGTCAGCTGTGTTCAACATCGCAACAGTTTCTGCAGCATGTTTCCCCAGCAGGAAAGAACAGTTCACAGACACATGTTGTTCTCTTAAATTGGCCATCACAAAAAACAAGGTTTGAGCAAAGCTGCTTTTATGAAAAACTTCGCTGTGACCAGAGAGAAACTTCCTAGTTGACACCACTGGGTGCACTAACTCAGTGCTAGTTGCTAGATGTTCTCCTAGTGGGAAAAATGCATACTTCAAAAGCACCGCTCTTCCCAGCAAAATTCTGATATTTTTGTGGTGTGTTTGTATGTATATATGTATATGTATGCATATGTATATGTGTGTGCGTATACCCCCCCCCAATGGAAAAAAAGCTCCTCTGGGCAGAGCTTTCATAGTATGCATTTATTTCATGAAATCTTATGGGTCATATAGGATTTCTCCACCACTTGTCTGCCATGTTGGGTTGCTGTGATACTGGAAGTCCTGTCACTGGTATTTCAAATAAAAGCAAGGTCTCCTTGAGTGATCAGATATCAGTGGAGCTTCCAGACTAAGAAAATGCAACAATAAAGTGATTGGCTACCCACAAAGTGAGAAATAGCTGATGAAAACCTTATGCATAGAAAAAAGAGATAGTCAGATACTAAAGGCCTAATGAATGGAAGCAGAATATTGTCAGAAGATCCATATTTCTGCCCATTTCAGAGAAAGGTAACACGAAAGAATGCTCAAACAACACAACAATATTATAGTATCACAGGCACATAAAAATTTACGGGAAGACCATCCAACAAAAATTGCAGCAGTAAATACACAAGGAGCTGCCAGAAGTTCAGGCCAAATTCAGAAGAGAATGTGAAACAAGGCATATCATTGCCGATGTCAGATGGATCGTGGATGAAAGCCCAGCACACCAGAAAGATGTTTATTTATGTTTTATTGACTATGCCAAGGCATTTGACTCTGCAGATCATAGCAAACTATGGATAGCTTCCAAAAGAACAAGAATTTCACAACACTTCATTGTGCTCATGAGGAACAAGACACAGTTGTGTGAACAGAACAGGGCATACTGCATTGTTTAAAACCAGGAAAACTGTGTGTCAGGGTTAGATCCTCTCACCATATTTATTCAATCTATATGCTGAGCAAACAATCAGAGAAGATAGATATTGTGAAAAAGAATGCAGCATCAGGATTGGAAAAAAGCTTATTAACAACCTGTGATATTCACATGACGCCAATTTGCTTGCTGAAAGTGAAGAGAATTTGAAACGCTTACTAATGAAGTTCAAAGATGGCAGCTTTCTGTATGGAACACAATTCAACCTAAAGAAGTCCAAAATCCTCATAAGTAGACCCACAGGTCTATGATAAACGGTAAAAAGATTGAAGTTATCAAGTACTTAGTCTTGCCTGAATCCACAAATAATAATGGTCATGAAATCAGAAGTCAAGAAATCGAAGGACACATTACATTGGGTAAATCTGCTGCACAAGAACAAGGATATTACTTCGACGATTAAGGTGTGCCTAATCCAAACCACTGATTTTCAATTGCTTCATATGTATGTGGTTTTAGGACATTGAATAGGGAAGACCTAAGAAAAATTGATGCATTAATTTGTGGTGCTGGTGAAGAATATTGAAAATGTTATAGACTGATAAAAGGATACATAAATCTGTCTTGGGAGAACTACAACCCGAGTTCTCTTTTGAGGCAAGGATGGCCAGAATTCATCTCCTGTGTCAGTCTGGGTAGATTCGGGAAACAAATCCACAGAAATGCATATGTATAAGAGAGAGTTTTATATAAAGGGTAAGTGTACATTACAAAGCATCCTAACCCAGTGCTGTCCAAGCCCATAAATCCAACGTTTGCCCACATGTCCGACACTGACCTACAAAGTCCTCCTCATTCTCACAAAACACATGTAATGATGCCAACTGCAGAAAGATAGCCAAATCAGTGAGCATGTAAGCATCTCAGTGTGGCAGGGGTGTCCATGTCCACATGGCTACTCCTGCACCCAGGGCTGCATCAGGATAGGTCCATGTGGCTTCTCCCCAGGGATGTCTTGCAGGAAGTAAGCCTCGCCAGCTGAAGCAGGGAACTGCCAAAGCAACTACACCCTGGTATGACCATCAGAAAGCAAGAGACCCAAAGGTGAGTTTCACCGAGCCATTTATCTCTCTGCCCTTCAATTAATCCCACATGTGTTTATCAGCCAAGTTGGCACAAGAAACCTTAACTATCTCATCTCCCATGTCTCTGATATGTTGTCAGAAAAGACCAACCCCTAGAGAAAAACAGCATGTTTGCTAAAGTAAAGGGAGAGTGAAAAAGAAGATACTCCCTGAGATGAACTGACACAAGGGCTGTCCCAATGGACTCAAGCATAGGAACAACTCTGAGGGTACTGCAGGACTGGCGGTGCTTCATTCTGTTGTGCATTGGGGCACTATGGGTCTGAACCAACTTCATGGGATGCAACAACAATGTAGTCTTTCTCTTCCCCGTTGTTTTAGGTAGTGCCGTACCATTTTCCATAATCATTGTACATGTTTACAAGCACAGTAGTAGTGTATTAATGTTCAATCTCTCCACACTCTCTCCACTAGTTGTTCTCGGCTTTTTTGAATTGGACTACCATTGCGGGTTTAACATGACATCTCATCATTGATTTCATTTGCATCTCCTGGGTGATTAGTGATTGTGAGTATTTTTCAAGTTTTTGTTAGCCATTTGAGTATCATTTCTGGTGAATTCTTTGTTCATATATCTTGCCCACTTTTTTAATAAGATAGTTTTTCTTATTATTATTGAAGCATTGCAGAATTCTATAGATTATTTTGTAATTAGTCCCTTGTACTTTGTATCATTGCTGAAGATGTTTTCCCAAACCATGAGCTCTTGTTTTACTTTATTGATAAAATCTTTTGATATGTATATGTGTTTTATTCTTATTATGTCCAAATCATCTCTTTTGTCTTCCACTCTGTGTGTTTCCTCTATTTGGTAGCATGTATATGCCTTGAAATAGTGTCCTTAAATCTGTCCCAGTTTTCTCATTGATAATCCTTATAGCTTGGGAGTTGACATTTAGGTTTCTAATGCATCTTGAGTTTATTTTTGTCCATGGGGTGGGGTATGAGTCCTCTTTCATTCTTGGGCAGATGGATATACAATTTTGCCAGCACTGTTTGTTGCAAAGTCTCTTTCCCATTTAATATCTTTGGCCCTTTGTCAAAAATCAATTGTGAGTAGGTGGATGCATTTATTTCTGGGTTTTCTGTTCTGTTCCTTTGATCTATACATCTCCTGTACCAATTTCAGGCAATTTAAAACTTCACAGAATGGCACAAGAAGATTTTATTTCATGAGTTGTAATTTTAATAATTCTAATACTTAACTTGTAGTTTTACATCCATCTGTTTACTCAAGAATGCATGCCTTTATAGTATTCTTTCTTTATTTAAACTGGGTCAATTTTTAAAATGTAGAATTTTGATTTATAGCAAGCCAATACTTTATTCTGGGCTCTAACATTATTTTACAGTGTAAGTCCAATCCTAACAATCCAGTTATCATTCCCTTTTTCCTCATCTTGTAATAGTTCTTCTGGAAAGATCTCAATACAACTTTTGGTGGTTAGCCTAAAACACACTGCATACAGGTTAAAGGAACTAGCATACTCCCTTTATTCCCTAGTACTTGAAGCTGAATTATCCATGTGTGGATCGAAAGAAAGGAAGGTGTCACAAGGTCATGAACTTTGAAGTTATTGGACTTTTAATCTCTATTGTTTTTGAGACTATTTGGTAATTAGCAACTAAAATCTATAATAGATTTGCCATCTATTACCACAATCCTTACTTATGGTCATCTGCCCTATGTTCTTCAGATTGCGCTTTGCATTAGGGAATGAGTGTTGCAAGTCCAATCTGTGCAAAATCACAGGGCACAACATGATCTTGCTCAGTTAAAAGGACCCAAATTCCTTATGGGATGGCCAAGCCAGCTTGAGAACAGAACCTGAAATGCAGGCTCCTTCCTAAATCTACCATGACCATCCTCCCCTCTACAGAGTGATCCACTAGGCTGCAACTTTTATTTTCCTCACATATGCTCATTGTTACATCTTTCAGCGAATCTGGATGTATAGGGTATAATCTAAAATTATTTCCATTGCTTATTTAATCACCTTTTACTTTAGTAAAGAGATACGTGCTTGATGTGATAATGCTTTTATTAGACTGTCACAATCCCTAGCGAGTGCTAGTAATCTAATACTGTGTTTATTTGCCGCAGGAATGCTCATTCTAATAGAGAAAAATCTCACCCTTTTGCTTCTTGAGTTTTAGAGCATCATTTGGCTCTGCCTCCCACTTTAAACTTTAGCAATCATTTCCCTCATATAATTAAGGTCAAATTGTGGCTTCCCCTATTAGTAACCCAACTATGTTTAGTACTATGTTTTAATCTTACTTGGGTCCAGTTAATTGATTATTTATGTGGCAGTTAGTGCTTAAAATATATTCTCACTTGACGTGTAGTAAGATTAGGTATTTTGTGGCAATGCACCAAATTATTTCCTGAGTTTTAAGCAATTGGTATGAGGAATGTTAAACAGACTAGTTGAAACTCCAGCTCTAAGTTGTCATCCACACCTTAAGTTAATGATGGTGAAGGTTGGAAAAGCCCCAGTGTGGAACTGCAGATATGGAGGCTATCCATTTTGTGATAATTCCCTACTGGAAGCATAGTTAGCACATGCAAATTTTTCAAAACCGTCCATTTCCTCCAGACAAATGCCATGTACCAATTATGGGTGTTCCTGATTTGTGGATCCAATGATTCCAATTTAAATGACCCCACTCCTATTGACAGAAAATTTACATGGGAAATATCTTGTATAAATTCACAGTGAATGCATGCACAATATAGTTTGGGAACTATGGGATTACCTTTACACACTTATTGAGAAGCCAGTAAATACTAGAAAAGTAATGTCAAATCATTGCATATCATAAAATGAGATTCAGGAGGAAACTGCTTCATCTAACACGTAGGTTAGGGCAGGTCTTTTTTTTTTAACATTTGATTCCTAATGATGGTTTAGCTGGTGTGGCATTTAGGTGATTTTATGTCAACTTGAAGATGTATGGAAGTGATTCCAACCTGTCAATCAGATCACAGCTTGGTGCTTCCTTGGGGACATGGCTTTCTCACTGGGAGCTTTATTCTCTCTCTACCTCTTTGCCTTCCCATGTGCTGGGTCTAGGCCACCGACTCTGAGAGCTGCCACATTATTGATCCACATTATTCTGCAGCCAGCAGCCTGTGATCTTCCTGAATTCTGCATTTTGAAGAATTCTGAGTTTGAAGAGAGACTTATGGATTCCTATCAGACTTATGACATAGAATTGGATTGGGCTGAGATGCTTTCTTGATATACAATTACTTCTTGATATAAGGCTCTTTTTATACATATATGAGTATCACTGGATTTGTTTCTTTAGTCAAGCCAGCCTAGCACAGTTGGATTGGAAAAACTCCTTGAGAAATTTTCAATCACTATGGTACAAAGATTGAATGAAGTTACTGTGGGAATGTTAGCTCAAAATCAATTCTTTTTGACCAAGTTATCAGAGTGGTTTGGATTTTGTACTAGTCTAGTAAGGTAGAGTTTGTGCAACAGTCAATACTTCTTACTATGCATGAGTAATAATAAGTAGAACAAGATATACATAGAATTAGACAATTTGGCTGCATTGCGAAGATAAGAGATCAAATGATATACTGCCTTGGGTAAATCAGCTGCATAAGACCTTTTTAATGTGTTGAAAATCAAGAACGTTACTTTGAGGACTAAGGTGAGCCTGACGCAAGGCATGGAATGTTCAATCACCTAAAATGTATGTGAAAGTTGGACATTGAGTATGGAAGACCAAAGAAGAGTCAATGCATTTGAACTATGGAGCTGGTGAAGAATATTGAACGTACATGGACTGCCAGAGAGCCAACAAATCTTTCTTGGAAAAAGTACAACCAGAATACATCTTACAAGCTAGGATGACAAAGCTTCATCTCACATGCTTTGGACAGATTGTCAGGAGAGAGCAGTCCCTAGAAAAGACTATCATGCTTGGTAAAGTAGAAGGGCATTAAAAGAGATAGATAACACAGTGGCTGCAACAATGGGGTTAGAGATTGCATGGATGGGATGGTGCAGGACTGGGCCATGTTTAATTCTGTTCTACATTGTTTAATCAATCAGCCCCTGATTTTCACAAGCAGTTACACAAAATGGCATTGGGACCTCAGGCCTTTGAGCCACAACTCTTAGAAGTAGCTCACACTGTCACCATAATCAGGACATGGAAGTAACATAGAGGGACTGTAAAAATAGAAAAAATAAAAAACAACTTAGCCAAAGCTCTTGCTGTGAGGTAAGCTGGCTGTGTCTGGGAACCTAAAGGGAAAAAGGAACTGCAAATGGTACATTAGGTTGGAGCACTTCCAAAATAACTGTTGAGCACCTGTACTGGGAAAATTGGGTGCCCTGAAGAAGCATATCGGTGTTCCCTGTATGCCATGCTCCAAGTGTAGACAAGTTGGTCACTGGGCCCGTGACTGCCCCTCATTCTCACAGACTGTGGAGGAGATCACAGAATCCTGGTATCAGAAGGTCAAAGGCATGAGGCCATGAAGGGGTCAAGGGTCAAGAAGTGCCTCCACAAATGCTGTCCCCATATTATCTCAATAATCTTAGGTAAGTCAATTAAATTTCTTATTGACATGGAAGTGACTCATTTGATATTTCATTTTTTATGGCCTCTTGTTTTTCTCCTCCTATTTTGTTATTGGCATTGATAGAAAACCAATCAAGCCTTACAAAACCCCACTCATCTCTGCAGCTGGGAGGGAGGTCCCATAGCTCATCCATTTTTACTAACCCCTGAAGTCTCATCACATTGTTGGGGTGATATGTCTTAGCAAAATTAGGGCTACAGTTGCAATTTAATTCTAGTCCAATATTGTGAACAGGTACTCCAAAGGCCAAGCTACTTGGCTCCATTTGAGTCCCACCCAAATTGGTCAACGCTGATTTCATTATAAGGGTTTGAGAACTCCCCCAAAGATCTGTGGAGTGGATTCTGTAAAAATTCAACTTAAGCTTAATATGCCCTACTCATAGCAAGCTCAGTTCCCCTTGACACTAGAAGGAAGAAAAGGGTCAAACTCCATTATATACTGTGGCAGTTAAATAATCTGTCAACTTGAGCAAAGGGGTGGAATCTAGCTTGTCAATCAGGTCATAGCCAATGAGGCCTCTGTGTGGGCATGGCCTTTTCCTGAGGATTCTGGGAACTCCTGTATTCCTTCCTAAGGAGGGACACACACACTCTCCCTGAAGGCTATTCCTGATGACAAGCCAGTTGGAGCTATGCTGATGGAGCCAAAGCCCTGGGGCTACCATCTGAAGACCCACGCCAGTGCTGAGATGTTTCCACTGCCACTGGATCCACAAGACTTTCCACCCACTGCTCTGTGATCATCCTGCATTTGGCGTTATTGCATGTGTTATGTGAGCCTGAAGAGGAATTGGTGGACTAATATTGGACATAATAGCTAATATCAGACTTATGAACTTTATCTGGACTGAGCTAGGATGTTTTTTCAATATAAAACTACTCTTTGGTATAAAGTTCTTTTCTATGCATATGTGAGTCTCCCTGGATTTGTTTCTCTAATTTACCCAGACTAATACATATACTAATTCTTTTTTGCTGGTCTATCAATAGAGAAGTCATCTCCCTGCAATACTCCCATTGTAGCTGTACAAAAGCCAAATGGAAAGTGGAGATTAGTGCAGGACCTCTGAGCAGTAAATCAAGTGGCGGTGTGGATGAACCCAGTGCCTCCAACCCCTACACCATCATCACCATCGTTCCACCAACAGCCTGGTATTTGTCAGTACTCGATATGAAGGATGCTTTCTTGACAACGCTCCATAAGGATTCACAATTTCTGTTTGTCTTCAATAAAGATTTAGAGACAGCTCCCATTTGTTTGGAAATATTGTGAAAAAACTACTGGAGAACCTCAAATTAGACATTCCTAGTATAGTCATTCAGTATGTAAATGACTGAGTGGTCCTTAGTGCCTTCTATGAGTAAGATGTCGGAGACATTTGATTGATTCTAGACTTTCTGACTAGTCAAGTGTTGAAGTAGCCAAATACGAGGCCTAATTGTATTTAACAGAAATCAATTACTTAGGATTTATTATCACCCTGGGCAATACAATCATTCCTAAAGTGAGTAGCTTCCATTTGCTCCTTCTCTTCCCCAGTAACAAAGAAGCAACTCAGAGCATTTCTAGGAATGGCTGGATATTGTAGAACCTGGAATCGCATTTCAGAGAAATAACAAAACCGCTAAAAGGAGACAGACATGAGCCCTTTCCTTGAGAAAAGAACAAAATGCATCTTTTCACTGACGGAAGTAAGCCCTTACTCAAGCCCCAGCTTTGTGCATCCCCAATCCTCAGAATCCCTTTGTACTGCAGGTTAATGAGAAAAATAAGGTGCCAGTGAGAGTGCTCACAGGTGAGCTAGGAGGAGACTTGGAACAGGAGCATATTCTCAAACGCATCAGCTGCAGGGGCAGCTGCACAGCCCCACTGTCTGCCAGGGGTGTTGGCTACTGCTCTGCTGCTACAAGACACCCAGAAGTGCCTTTGCAAATGCATTGGCTGTGAGAGCTCCTCAAACCTTGGTGCCTCTTCTGGCCGAGCGTACTTCCCATTGGCTACCCAGCCACTTTAATATCAGTTGAGACAAACAGAGAACCTGATCTCACCCACGACTGTGGTGAAATAATTGCTCAAGTGTTCTCAGGTAGGCCTGACCTGCAGGATACTCCGTAGGAGGGAGAGAAGACAGTTGGTATACAGATAAGAGTAGCACAGCTGTATTAGTCTAGGTACTTTAGAGAAACAAATCCACAGCAACTCATAAGAGAGTTTTATGTAAAGAAAGTGTGCATCACAAAAACATCCCAACCCAATGCTGCCCAAGCCCGCAAGTCCAACATTAACCCGTTAACCCAACACCAGAGCACAAAGTCCTCTACCTCACAAAATAGAGGTAATGATGCCGACTGCAGGAGGAAAGCTAAGTCAGTGAATGAATATGCATCTCAGCACTAGCAGGGGTCTCCACACGGCTGCTCCAGCACCCAGGGCTGCATCGGGATAGGACCATGTAGCTTCTCCTTGGGGATGTCTTGTAGGAAGTCAATCTTGCAAGCTGAAGCAGGGAACTGCTACGGCACTGCACCCTGGTGCGACCATCACAAAACAGGAGACCAAGAACTAGAAATGTAAAGCTCACTAAGCCATTTATCCCTCCGGCCTTCAATTAACCCCATGTGTTTATCAGCCAGGTTGGCACAATTAACTAACTCAACAGTATTGAATGTTTGCTGATGTGTTGGCTGTGCTGTGGTGTTTCTTTCTCAAGTAACAGAGATCAGAACCCTTCCCTAGAATGGTGCCGTCTAAAAGACTGAACTAATAGCCCTGGCTAGAGCATCAGAGTTGGGACAAAATGAAGAAATTCTAATTTTTACAGATAGCATCTTTTTCTCATTTTGCATGCAAATAGCCGATCTGGAGTAAAAAGGGACTTTTATCAGTGAGAGGCTCTATAATCAAAGATGGAGAGTAAATCGATAGAATATTCTAAGCCATTGTATTAGCAGTTAAAGTGTCCATCGTGCATTGTAGGAGAGAGTAGAGAGGTGGAAATACAGCTGAGGAAAACAATAAAGCTTACTTAGAGGCCAAAAGGGGAGTGAGGGAAGGCATCCCTGCCTCTTGACCCCGTATAAAGAATGAAACAAGCGGCCATCTAACGGTGAAACAACAAGCCCACATGGAAGAAGCACACCAGCCCGTGCAAATCTGACCTGTCATCAAAATCGGGTAATGGGCATCGGAAAGATTCACCGCAAACAGTAAACAAACAAACAAAAATGCATTGGTGAGAATGGAGGGGGGTTGGAGTGGAGATCCAAGGCCCAACTACGGACAATGGAACATTCCCCCACAGAGGGGTCCCAGGGAGAGGATGAGTCAATCAGGGCACAGTAGAGCACTAATGGGTTATGTGATATACCTCTGATCCCTTGAGGCCTCCTCTCACCACCCACTTTCATGACCCCAGTGCCGCTTCCCAATCTAGACTACATGGGAGCATGTACATAGGTATAAGCAAGAGATAAAACTCATACCACATGGAACCCAGGAACTGGAATGAGAATAGAGATACCAAAAGGGCAGAGGGAAGAGTGGGAGAGATGAGAAGGGGTGGGGGGAGACTGATTGCAATGAATGCCACATAGCCACACACCACCAGTCAGGGGGAAGAAAAAAAGAAACCAGAGGGGAAGGGAGATGGTGTCGGAGTGACATTTGAAAATAATTAACTGTCTACAATCTATCAAGGGACCACAAAGTTTGAGGGGTGGGTAGGAGAGGGAGGGAAAAAAAGAAGAGCTGATCCTAAGGGCTTACTGGAAAATAAATGTCTAGAAAAGAATGATAGAATATATATACATACGAATATGTTGGATACAGTTGAGGTATGGATTGTAACAAGAGTTGTAAGAGTCCCCAATAAAACAAGGGGGGGGGAGAAGAATGAACCCCACTTCCTGATTCCAATAGAAAGAAGAGGACAATGCCCCTTATACAAAGTAAGAAAAATGGGCACGGGAATTAGGTGGTACCTAACTCAGGCTGGTGGGAACCAGAACACATGGTTTCTATTCTCAAGGCATTTTCGTAGAATTTTGTGTCCAGCTTCCATCACACCTTAGATACAGGCTCAGATTCTTTAGCCCATTATTAGAAAAAAAGTCATCCTTGTAGACACAATGAAAAAGCTGGTTGACAGGTGTCTAAAACCTGTGCTTTATACGCCCAGAATAACCCACAAAGAAGACTTAAATCACCACGCATGCTGACCCAGTACAAAGAAGAGGATCGTATCCTGGAGAAGACTAACAAATAGATTTCACAGTCATGGACAGATGTTAAGGATATAAATATCTCTTATAATGGTAGACTCTTTTTAGGGTGGGTAGGCATACCCCACAGGACAAAAAAGGCAACCAAAGTAAGTAAAAGTATCCTTAAAGAAATTATTGCCAGATATGGGCTGTGCCTTGGTATCCAAAGAGACAATGCTCCACCCTTCACAAGCAGGTCATGCAAGGAGACCCTTCAAGTCTAATATGACCTTCATGCCTCTTGGAGGTCTTGGGTCTCTGGAAAAGTGGGATCAAAGCACTAAATGAACTCTGGCTAAACTGTCAGGAAACTAAATTGATTGGGTGCAAAATCTTCCCACTGCTCTTACGAAATCAGCAGGCTTCAGCCCTTTTGAGTTTATTTGTGGGTTCCCCTTCGAATACTGCCTCAGAGGTCAGTAGCTTCCTCCACCTTATCATCAACCAGGACAAAGTACAGCAGGCCCTACTAGACTTCAGCCAGCAAGTATTTCCTAGCCTTAATGCTAACTTGTGAAAACCGGCCATAGAACTGGAAAGTGGGTTATCTTTAAAGACTGGAAATAGGTCCACACATGCAACTTAAGTCATTATGGGTGGACCCTCACCAAGACTTGCTATCCACTCCAAAAGGGGTAAAACCGAAGGGAGTAGAAAGCTGCAGTCATATCTCCCATATCAAGCCAGTGGATACCACTAACAGTGAGGAGAGTGAGCGCTCTCAAAACTGGCATGAGTGCCGACCACAGAGGGTTTGAAACCTCTGTTCATGAACAGAGGTGCAACCCAAGATGAGTAACCCAAGATCTCAGTCCAGGTACTGGGTGTATTTTTTTTTCTGTCTCTCCGTATTACACTATTCATTGAACTATTTTCTTGTGTGACTTAGTGTAAGTAAAGATGTCTTCCTACCATACGTAAAACAGCTCATGATACAGCCAGAATAGGATATCTAACTATAGAGCAGTAATCCTGACACAATGGCATGAATGTTCTCCTATTCATTTCTCCCAGATTGTTTCTAAAGGAGAAACTACCAATTCGCAGCCCACGGGAGGCTCTCACTCCGTGAGAAGCCTACTTGGTGAGTAATTGCACAGGGGACTATTCAGGAAGGGTAGAGGTCCACGGCCTTTATTGTCAAGCTATCAACACAGGCTCCAAGGTAGACAGTTCACCTCTCCTCTACTATTAATTTGACTTGTAAATTTTGCTTGTGGTAGACCCAAAGCCTCAGAAATGTCTCCCTAAATCATCTATAGTACCTGAATTATACTTTTCTAGGAAAACCTAATCTGAATGTTAACTATCCAAAATTACGCTCCAAATAATAAACTGCAATGGATGCATTTCTATGAGTCAGAATGGACTCAATGGCAGTGAAATGCAGTAACATGACTTTGTTCATCAGGAATAAACAAATCCTTGTGCCCCACTGTCAATTTTCACGTGTATATGAGACAATGGAAAATACCCTGGTTTGGTTCAAGTACACCTTAGTCCTCAAAGTAACATCCTTGCTTTTCAATACTCTAAAGAAATTTGTGCAGCACACTTACCTAATGCAGCTCGTCTTTTGATCTCTTGATTGCCGCATCCAAGAACATTGATTATAGATCTAAGACAAAAATCCTTGACAACTTCAACCTTTTCTCCTTTTATCATGATATTACCTCTTGGTCCAGTTGTGAGGATTTTTGGCCTTCTTTACATTTAGTTGTAACCCCACTGAAGGCTGCAATCCTTGATCTTGATCAGCAAGTGCTTCAAGTCCTCCTCACTTTCAGCAAGCCAAGTTGTGTCATTGGCATATCATAGATTGTGAAGTCTTCTTCTAATCCTGATGCCACATTCTTTTTCATCTTAGCCAGCTTCTCTGATTATTTTCTCAGCACATAGATTGAATAAGTATGATGAAAGGATACAACCCTGATGCACACTTTTTCTGAATTTAAACCATTCAGTATTGTCTTGTTTTATCCCCACAACTGTCTCTTAGTTCATTTAGAGGTTTCACATGAGAGCATCATGAAGTGTTCAGAATTCCTGTTCTTCTCAAGACTTCCATAGTTTGTGATGATCCATGTAGTCAAATACTTTGGCATAGCCAAGAAAGCACAAGTAAGTATTTTTCTGGTATTCTCTTCTTTCAGCCAAGATCCGGATGCTATTACCAATTATATCTCTTGTTCCACATCTTCTTCTGAATCAGACTGGAACCTCTGGCAACTCTCTCTTAATTTACTGCTGCAGCTATTGTTAGAGGATCTTCAACAAAATTTTCCTTGCATGGGCTATCAATGATATTGTTGCATAATTTAAGCTGCTGTTTTGGTCACCCTTTTTTGGAATGGGTATGAATATGGATCTCTTCGTGTCAGCTAACCAAATAGCTGTCTTTCAAATTTCTTGTCATAGATAAGTGCTTCCAATGCTACATCAACTAGTTGAAATATTACAATTGGTATTCCATCAATCCCTCGACCCTTGTTTTGGGCTAAAGCTTTCAGCACAGCTTGAACTTCTTCCTTCGGTACCATTGGTTCTTGCTCATATGCGACCTCGTTACCAGTACTCTTTGGTACAGATGCTCTATGTCCTTGCCATCCTCTTGTGAAGTTTTATTCGGCATGGTGGCAAGCTAGAAGCCTTCCTCAATAGACGAAGAGTGCAAATGAGTGTTGATTAAATATATGAGTTTCGTAGACCAAAAATTAAGCCCGGTGTTCCTGGCTGAAAGGTGAGAATTCAGCCACTAAAGCACAACTCTTCTCTATTTTCCACTACACACTGCCATATTTTCTGCTTGATAAATACTTAAGTAATTGAAGCTGTTGGGAATGACCTTCAAACCTGTGAACCTTGAAACACCTCTTCCTAACTCTAAGACCAGTCTCATTTCGTTTCTTTTTTTTTTTTCCAGTCATTTTATTGGGGGCTTGTACAACTCTTATCACAATCCATCCAACCATTGTGTTTGATAACTAAATAATTGCTCTTAAATTTTAAACTAGCTAAATATTGATTTTTCCAATGATACCTTTTTAGATCTCCCAGGGAAATTCATGGGATTTTAAAAGTTTGTTTCACCATTGTACTTTGCAGTTTGTTCCTTGCTTTCAAATGATATTCTATTTTAATTGCTACAAAAAGAAAAGCTTCCTGATTTGGATTTCATAGAGTTGAAGAACGTGCTGCTTCACTCCTGAACCTTTGGCCAATGAAAAAGTATTCACATTGTATATGTTGCATGAATGAATTCATTCATTCATTTTTCTTTATAATATTGCTATTAGTTTCCCACCAGTTAAGGACATCAAACTAATAAGTGATTTAAATTATAATTGAATAAATACATCCAAACAGATCGTGAGATTTGGGGCACTAGTTAACAAGACTAGACTGGATTGGCTTTACATAACAGTATCGCCTGCCATAGATAATGCACTCCTTAGTCTTCTTGACCTTAAGGGATAGAACACATTACAAAAAGCCAAGCGTACAATGATAGATGGGTAAAACTTTTTTATTATCTTATATTTCCTCCAGCACAAATGGAGCATTATCCTAAAAGCAGCAGAGATGGAAAATGCCAGGACTAAAAGCAGAAATAATCGGCCACTATTTGATTCATGATCTTAGAATACTTTATTCTCTTCCATAGTTCACAGCTTACTCATTTGTAAAATTGCAGATATACAAAAATAATATCTAAGTTCCTTTGACGTATTCTCTAACTTCCCAACAGAATAGTAAGGCAATTCTTTTTACGTTTTTTTAATGTAACCTGAAAAACATATAATGCAATTTAATTTACAATCCTGTTTTTCTGAAAAAGGAGATGGATGCATTACACACTGTTGCATGCCAGATACTAGATAATAGATTTCTTCTGAGTTTTAAAAAGAGAATATTTTGTATACATGGATCCATTGCCTTCTTGCTTGCATGGTTTTCATGGAAAACTCAGCATGTTCTTATTGATTCACCTTTATAGATGATTGTTTTCTTTTCCTGACTTGTTCTCAGAGTTATTTCCATTTATTTGATTTTAGAAAGTTTGATTGTGATGTGTTGTGGCAATTTTTTTTTTTGTGGGACAAGGGAGTAGTTGATTCTGTTGGGAGTTCTCTGGGTTTCTTGGAAGGTTATTTTCTGTTATGTTATAATGCTAGGGAAGTTCTCCTCTGCTATTTCTTGGACCATTTTTTATTGCTTTTTCTAATATGGAATGTTTACCAAGCATAGGTTGATCCTTTGATAGTGTCGCATAGAATTTTCAGGATTTCTTCAGCTTTTTTTTTACTTTCTTTTTTTTGTTAGTTTAGTTATTTATTTACTTACTTGAGCTATAATTAAAATATCATACAATTCCATAGTTCAATCATATCAAGAAGGGTTATATAATCATTTCCACAATCATCGTTGGAACTTTTCCTTCCTTCTTACACCCACTGATGTGCACTCTCCATTTCTGCGACCTCCCCTCCCACGCCCCCGGCAATCATCCATCCAGCTACTGTCTTCATTCATCTGTCGATACCAGGTTTCCCAAACAGATAAACTATAACTCAAGGGCAAACAACAAACAAGGACCTAGCAACAAGGACCATATAAAATGGAGAAATATCTTAATCCAAGAGAAATCATAGAATACTAAAAATGAAGAATAAATTCACATTTTTCCAGAAGAAGATCCATTAGGCTGGATGGTAGCACCTTGTCTTTTTTATTTAATTATTTATTTTTAAATCATTTTATTGGGAGCTCATACAACTCTTATCACAGACCTACATACAATCCATTGTATCAAGCACATTTGTTGCCATGATCATTCTCAAAATATTTGCTTTCTACTTGAGCCCTTAGTATCAACTCCTCATTTTCCCCCTCCCTCCCAGCCCCACTCTCACGAATCCTTGATAATTTATAAATTATGATTATTTTGTCATCTCTTACATTGTCCGACGTCTCCCTTCACCCACTTTTCTGTTGTCCATCCCCCAGGGAGGAGGTTATATGTAGATCCTTGTAATCAGTTCCCCCTTTCCAAGCCACCTTACTTCCACCCTCTGGTATCGCCACTCTCACCACTGGTCCTGAAGGGATCATCTGTCGTGGATTCCCTGTGTTTCCAGTTCCTATCTGTACCACTGTACATCCTCTTGTCTAGCCAGATTTGTAAGGTAGAATTGGGATCATGGTAGTGGGGGGAGGAAGCATTTAGGAACTAGAAGAAAGTTGTATATTTCATCGTTGGTACACTGCACTCTGACTCACTGTCTCTTCCCTGCAACCCTTCTGTAAAGGAATGTCCAGTTGCCTACAGATGGGCTTTGGGTCTGCACCCCACACTCCACCTCATTCACATTGATATGACATTTTGTTCTTTGATGCCTGATACCTGATCCCTTTGACACCTCGTGATCACACAGGCTGGTGTGCTTCTTCCATGTGGGCTTTGTTGCTTCTGAGCTAGATGGACGCTTGTTTATCTTCAAGAGTTTAAGACCCCAGCCTTGTATTTTTTATAGATTGACCTTGTATTTTGGCCTTAAAAGATTTGTCTTAGAGATCACTGATTGATGTTTCCATTGTTTCAATTCTTCTGTTTTGTTTTTTCACAGTGTTATCCAATTTTAATATCGTAGTGTTTGTCTTCTGCATTTCTATTTGGAGCTGTTAAATTATTCCTAGTTTTTTATTTATTTTGTCAGATTATTATGGTAGTACTTTCCTGAGTTCTTCTATCTTCTCATCTGCTTTTGTCTGTATACATTTTTCCTTCATTGCTTTAAAGCAGTAGAAGATAATTTTCCTAACCTCTGTCATGGAACAATCAAAGCTTTATCTTCATGTAAGATATCATTTAGATATAATTCTTTGTGTATTTTAATTGTTCCATCTTGTCTTGTTTTCTCGTATGCACAGGATGTTTCTAAGACAAGATTTTATCTATTTTTTAGCTGTCTGGAATGAGCAGTGGCCCTCACACACTTGCTGTCACTCTTTCAGTTAAGAGTGGCTAAGTCACATGGCACTTGCCTATTCCAAGCAGGGCTTGGTGGCAGCAAACATTTATATATTGCCTCTGTCAACATGCAGCTCTCAAGGTCAGCTCAGAATTTTTCACGAATTGTGGGCCAATGACCATAATAGACCTGTCATGAAAGAGGAGAGAAGACAATATCCAAAATACTTTGCCTGCTCACTTGATCTGTCTTTGCTAACTCTGTATATCAGAGCAGGGCCCAAGGTCTTTGAAAACCAATCCTCTATGATCTTGAGCTGACAATCAGAGATGTCTCTCTAAACCTCAAGGCTACAGAGAGACAAGATCAAATTCTCCCATACTAATGTTCCCTGATGGCAGGCTCACTGATGCTTCTCTCCCCAGGGTAGGTCACTGGCCTACAGCACGCTGAGGAAGGGCTGCCATTGTGAGACCAGATCTGATTCCAAGAAGCAGGCAGGCTTTGAGAGTGAGCTTCCAGCTGATTTCAATCTTTACTGACAGTGTGTGGACTGTCTCTCTCAACCCTAGGGCTGTGGGAAGCTAGTGAATTTTCCTGTCTGAGTTAAATCACATTCACTCACCTTTCAGCTTTCAAAACACACACACACACACACACACACACACACACACACACACACACACACACACGTATGTTGAGGGAGAAATGCTACTGTTCTCTGTGTTGTTAGTGTCAGTGCTGGTGTGGGTGTGGATAGAGTCAGTTCACCTTTTCCCCTCCCCCTCTGTTGAGGCCCAAAGAGCTGGGGGAGAGGGCAGCTCCATGGGAGTCCTGTCAGGGTTGCCAAGAAAACCTGTTTTGTTGGGGAGGGGGGCTGCAGGGGGCTCAGGCACTACTTTCTTCCTCCGGAATTATCAGATTTCTGTTCTTCCTGAGAAATTTATAGCTCAGGTTTCTTGAGTCTTCTTCGTGGATTTTGAAGGTGTCTTTAGAGAGAATGTTATAGTTTGTTTGCTTCAAGGCCCTGTTTTGAGGTTTCCTCCTGGTACCATGGTGGAACAGTAGACCTAGAGTAACTTTGACTGCCCCTCCTGCAGAACCATTACCAGCAACATTTGTCAGCAACAGGTGAGACATCAAAGACCACGCTCTCGCTCACTGAAATGAGACTGCATCAATGCATGGTGACTCTATAGGACACCCTAGAGTTGCCCCTGTGAGTTTCCAGGACTGTAACTGTTTCTGGAAGTAAAACTCCCCGGTTTTCTCCCGAGGAGTGGCTTGTCTGTTGGTTTTAAACTACTTGTCTTCTAGATCCCAGCCCACTACACCCCCAGGGATTACAAAAGGCAAAACACAAATACACACTTCATATAGTGCCATTTATGTACAGCAGTTCTGTTCACAGAAAGACATGTTTATGCTTAATTGTTTTTAAAGAACTCTTCTAATAGAGCTATAAACTGGCTATCATTAATGCAAGTATGTGACATTGTTTAATACAACTATCCTATCTAAATTCTCTGTCATTCTCACATAGTGAATAGATCATGCAACTAAAGTGTACAGCACACCATCTTGCGGATTGGGGATTGGTCAGTTTTGCCATTTTGCTGGATGTAAGAGTGAGTCCCATCAGAAGCAGGAACAG
Organism: Echinops telfairi; assembly: GCF_000313985.2. NCBI lineage: Eukaryota > Metazoa > Chordata > Mammalia > Afrosoricida > Tenrecidae > Echinops > Echinops telfairi. The sequence goes on from NW_022103900.1 coordinate 36,507,719, forward strand.
GAATCCTATGGCCAGAGGAACAAAGATGAGATCATGCCTAATGTGGAGGCAACAGACACATGAGAGGTTGAGGGGCCAAAAGCATGAGACAGAGCAGGAGAGCCCTTCTAAGGAGACCAGGAGACAGGGCAGGGGAGCATTACATAGATGTGAGAGGCAAAGTGGTAGATTTCAGACCCATAGAGCAAGGCAGAAAATCAGGATGAGGTTCCTGAGAGGCCTAGGATCACAGAGCTAAATGACGGTCAGGATGGCTGGAAGTGTTCATGTGGACCACAGAATCATATCTATAACATTTTGCAACCTGTTAATTTCTCTAATAAAGCACACAATTGTGAGTGTTGTCCCTAAGTTCTGTGTGGCCATAGCAATGACTTATCAAGCTCAACAGAGATATAGAGTTGTGTGGGTGGGGTGGTTGGTGTAAGAATAGGGTTAAGGAAGGATAGAGCCTGGAGGCATGCCTGACCTCTAACTTATAGCAATCAGCCTTGAGCAGATGTGGAATGGGATTCTGTCCCCTCTCATACAGCTAGAGTAAATCAGATGAGGCATCCATGCCATCTCCTCACTTATGGAAATGGTTATAAAGTTAACACTTATTTTTTGTGTATATGTTTATGCATGTGCATATATATTGTTAATAATTCTTGTGCACTCACAAAGAGAAATGCACAATGATAGAACCATCTTTGAGGGACTTTAAAATTATGACCATCGGAGTTCACTGTCTGCTTTTATCTTTACTGTAGGTTGCTTAATTGGTTCAAATGATAGCTGTGAGTAGGGATAAAAGTTCAAACCTGCCCCCCACAAACAGAACATTTGGAGAAAATAAGGGAAAATAAAGTTTCAAACTTTAGGGGTCAGAAAAACCAGTTGGGGTCCTTCTAAAGAATTAATTTGGAGCTGTATCTCCAGAATTCTAAATTATAAGGTGAAACCCAGTAATTTACATTTTCAATTGGTTTGTAAGTGTCACTGTTGCTGGTGGTCTGGATACCACACTTGCGACCAATGAGTATGGTCACCTCCCATGCATGGCCACAAGACTAAAATATCAAGATGTGGGCAAATTTAATTTCAGCATGGTATCCACACTAAGAAATAAACACAGAGTGCTCACCTGGAAGATAGAGTTGAGATGGTTAATGCCTCCCTATCCCCATCAAAAACTGAAATCATTCTGAATCTATAAGAAGTATGATGGGGAGCAATGACCTAATATCCACCTTTATAATTTGGGGGGAGGGAAGAAGTGCTGGAAATCATCTCAGGAGTTGCAAAGAATATCATCTTTTAGAGAAGGCAGTAAAGCAACACACAATCCTTTAGAGCTACATGGACAGGAGCATTATAAACACACACACACACACACACACACACTCGGAAAGTTCACACACACACACACACACACACACACACACTCGGAAAGTTCACTGGAACAAGAAGACTGCAGCAAACTCACTCAGCAATTTGAAATCATACATTTCCTTCAAACAATCTCTGTTAAAGGGTTAACTTTCAAAGGCAAATCCTGATGCATGTGATGAACGAGGATAGACTGGGCCCAAAAGGGTCCTAGAGCTTAAACTCTGAGTAAGAGGTATGTGCAAAACGAAGCTTTGTAGGGGAAGCCTCAACCCATTTTGATTTTCAACATAAATTGAGTTCTTTCTGACCATGGACTGATCTTGTAAAAAGCTTTTCCCCATGAGTAGAATGTGCGTAAATGGCTTGTTTTGATTTCCCTGGTCAGTCCAGGGAAGGGCACTAAGGACTTAGTGTAATTGGTAATGTAATCAAGAGTTATGTACTGACCAAGTTGGTCACAGGGCCACAGAAGCAAACGATGAACTTTTCCCATCTACAACAGTATAAATATCCCAATAATAGTCTCCATCACACTTACAGAGTTTCAACCGTGACTGTGATGGACTGATAGACGAGAAATCAGGGTTCTGTGAAAAAGTTTCCTTTGTTGCCCAGGCTTCATAATGTTTCACATGTCCACTATGGCCTAATGATGCGTCTCCCTCCTCTTAAGGATTAATTTATGACTTTGTCTCATCTTTACCCTGTTTAAAATTTAATAAACGTTTCTCTATAAAATAACTTTGAATATGGCATTTTTTGCCCCCTAGAGAGAATTCAGTTCCTGCAGTCAATATTCCGTGGCCTATTATCTGGTCCTGGCAAGTCGCAGGATCTCTCCAAACATCCAATGAGAAATGACAACTCCTTTCGAATCAGAAAGAACGGGCATGAGAGTGGCCAAATGGAGCAAAAGGTGAAGATACTCTAAAAGTTCAGCGGAAGTAACGCAATCTTTATTATTGATTCCAATTGATTTGTGAGTATTTGAAGTTCCTAGCATTAGAATAAATAACCATAGACACGACCAAAGTGTAACTGTACCCCTTCTTTTCTTGATAACTCTGAAGGAAGAGGAGACTAAGCAAAGACGTTTAGTAGTTTTGCTCTTTGTCTCCCCTAATTTCACCAGGAGTCAATACCACCCTTTATGGTACAATAAAAAGAAATTCAACATGACATTCACAATTTATGAGATAAGACAAAATTCATTCCTGGGGGTTTTTCCATAATGTAGTACTGCCATTCACTTCATGCATTTCAAAATAAAATTGAAGGTTGAAGAAATTAGCATTTTTATGTTGCATATATGTATAATACAATAATTGCTAAAGTGGAAACAATTTTTTTTCTGAGTGTCATAAAAATGCATAGGATAAAATGATAAATTGGAAGACATCTGAATAGAACCAAGATAAAAATCTTCTAATTTACATTTTCTAAGATCTGTTTGCAATGTTTGAAATCCCTAACTACCAGATAATCGGCCTTCTTTGCGCTGTGTATAGCAGTTACTATTTCTTCTAATGATGCCCAGCTTGTTTGTAATGCCTTTCAAACAAGTTGAAAAGCAGGCGATTTTCTTTCTTTACTTAATCTTTTGTGGTTCTCCCACGAGACAATGCACAGAGTGATCATTTGATGAAAATCCGCCACAATAACAAATCCAGTAGTCACTGCAAATACAAAGAAGTGTTCTGAAAGTTTTTCTGTGGGTTTTTTTTTTTGTAAATCTGTCTCTTGTTTTATAAAAGAGTTTTGTTAAATGAATCACTCATTGAATGATGCTGGCTTTATCGTCTACAAAGAAGAAGCAATCTTAATGTTGTTTAAATATATACACTCCCTGTCACCTATGCTAGAGCACCTCATGTTAACAACGAGTGGCTGGAGACCTTGTGTCTTCTTTTCTGGAGCTGTCTCAGCTGTTGAAGAAACGCTAATAGAGATACTAAGTACCCCAGAGGAAATGATATTTGTTTTCGAATACATTGAAAGGAAAGTAGCATAACTTCTGTCTTTGGGAACTTAGAAATTTTAGGAAGTTCTTTTGCCAATCCATGGTTATAATATACACTCTGTGGTACTGCAATTAGGAAAAAAAAGTGTATTTATACACAACCATGGCTACTTTCTATTGTATGAAAAGAGGACAAAGAAGTATATTTTGAACGTGAGGTAGTTAGTTTATTGTGCCAACCTGGCCAATAAACACACCTGGGTTAATTGAAGGGCAGAGAGATAAATGGTTCAGCGACCCTCACCTTTTTGGTCTCTTGCTCTTTGATCATTGGACCCGTGTGCAGCTGCCTTGCTTATTCTTTGCCTCAATTTGCAAGCTACACTACCTGTGGGACACCTAACCTGTGGACTGTATCACTGTAATTTGAGGTTCCTTCAAGACCTGCTTCACCACACCATTGGAATTTACGTCTCTTGAGCTGGGCACTGTCAGACCCTGTCATCTGGCTGACTGTTGGTGACCTGCCTTGCTGTTTGCTCCCCGTGCCTGGATAGTCTGAATTCCTCTACAGAAGACTACCTGGTGGCCCTCAAGACTTGAAGGACTGCCAGTGTCTCACAACTGTCTCATGGGAGTGAGTTGCACTGAGTCATTTATACTGCTTTATAGATTAATTAACTTTATTTCTTATGTTATATATTGATCTATCTGTATATATATATATATATATATATATATATTTTTTATTAGCATTCTGGTTTTGTTTCTCTAGAGAGTACCCTGTCTAACATAAAAAGTATAAATTATTTTCAGTGGTATTTCTTTTGGTAGTAAAATCTAAATAATGCAATTATTCCTTCAAAAGTATTCAATCCACACTTCTCTGAAAACAAAATCACAGCTAAGAACACTCTCATTCCTCTGACCCATATCTTCCATATGGCTGGCTGTGCTCAAACTTTTCCTATCTTCACAAACAGAGATTATTTTTATCTTCCATTATACTAGTTGACCTTCCTGGCCATTAAGTAGTAAAATATATGATAGAAAACAGTCTCCGATAGAAAACAGTCTCAGTATTTTTCTCCTCTCTGTCTCTTTTGTGAGAGAGTGAGTTTTATTATTGAACTTGCTGAAGAAGATCAAGGACTACAGACTTCATTATGGATTACAACTCAAATGTGAAGAAAACATAATCCTCAACTGATAACTCTATAGTAAAAGGAGAAAAGATGGAAGTTGTGAAGGATTTCATCTTGCTTGGATCCACAATCAAGGCTCATGGAAGCAGCAGTCAAGAGATCAAACCATTCATTGCATGGGTAAACCTGCTGCACAAGATCTCTTTCAAGTATCACAAAGCAAGGATGTTACTTTGAGGACTAAGGTATGCCTGACCCAAGCCAGGTATTTTCAATCCCCTCACATGCATGTGAAAGTTTGACATTGAATAAGGAAGACCAAAGAAGGATGTATATATTCAATTAAGGCTCTGGTGAAGAATATTGAAAGTACCATGGACAGCCAAAAGAACAAATCTGTCTTGGAGTAAATACAGCCAGAGTGTTCCTTCAACCCAAAGATGGCAACACTTCACGTCCTGCACGTTGAACATGTTGGCAGGAGAGACCAGTCCCTGGAGAAGGACATCATTCTTGGTAAAGGAGGAGACAGTGAAAAAGAGGAAGACTGTTGGCAAGATGGGTTGACACAGAGGTACATCAACGGGCTCAAACATAAGAACCATTGTGAACATGGCACATGACTGGGCAGTGTTTGGCTCTGTTGTACAGAGGGTTGCTAAGGGTTGGAATGAACTTGATGGCACCTGCCAAGATCAACAAGTAAATATGTTATTGATTTTTTTACAGTGGGATATATCCTCGTTCATTTTCTCACACATAACTTTACCAACAATTATATGGCATCCTTTTTGCAAGACAGTAGTAATTGGATCATGAACTGGAAAAACTAGCGACATTGGTAGATGCTACTGACTAATAGTTTTCAAATATTCAAGGGGCCTAAGTGGTATAGTGGAGTATGTATTGGACTGCCAATGTCTGAAATTGTGGGCAAAAATGAGGCGTTTGCTCATTCACAGCCTAGGGTCTTGAAGGCTTGTTTTTAAACAAGCAACTATCTAAGTGAGACATCAATTAAGCCCAAATGGAAGAAGCACACCAACCTGTGTAATCCAATAATTGTAAATAATATACATAATCCAAATCTAAAAGAGAGAATAGCATCAGAGCTTAAATTGTGAACACTGGCTTGCAAAGGTTGTGGAGGCCCAAACTCCATTTGCGGGGTTCACACATGTATTTAGTCGCCAGTGACGCACTCTGATTATAGCTGAGGTGATATGAATAGCCTTGTTAGCAGAGAACATTGTGAAGCTGATTAGGGTAGATGTAGTGGGTCGAAATGTAATATTTTATCATTTTATCGACCTCCCTTTAGAATCATTTTAAAGCTGTTTTGATTCTTTTTTACGTGAAAGGGAAATAATCATGGTTTGAGCCCCTGATGAATCCGCTTTGACCATGAACTAGGGATGTGACTAGCCTTGCTAACATACATAATATATTAGAAAGCACAATGCTGCAGATGCAGTTAGGATAAATTTAGCACCGTATCATTTGATTTTCCTATGATGCATTTAAATTTGTTCAAGTTTTTAATATTCTCATGACGGTTTTAATGTGTTTTGCTTTGTTATTCTTGTTAGTTTTAAAAAAAATGTTTTTCTGTGTATTAACTCACGATAGGTACATCTATAGAGATGGTCACTAGATTAATGGTTTCTCAGAGATATGGCAGAGGAGGTTGGGGGAGGAGTACAAGACTGAAGAAAAATGTTCTCATACTGATTGTGATGATGATTGTATAACTCTTCTTGGTGTGATTGAACTATTGAATTGTATGATGTACGAATTATATGCCAATAAAACTGTTGGGTGGGGGGCGGAGATTTACAGCCTCAAAAACTGAAAGAGGCAGTTCTTTTCTGCCTTGCTGGGGTCACTATTCATCAGAATCAACTGGAGGGTGATGAGTTAAGTACTGAGTGCTAAAGGAGCGGACCTTCCTGTGCTGTTCCAATCCACTGAAGGCTGACATGGTTGAAACGCACAATGGCAGAAAAATAAAATAATAATATTAAAATGTCTAATATTTTGTTATTAGATTCAACAAATATAAAATCACTCTGAAATTCCTGTTTTGTTGTTGCTGTTAATTGACATCGAGTCAGCAATGCTTCATGTCCCTCAGGCACAGTAAGATGGGATTATTAGGATTCATAAGATGTTCACTGATGGATTGTTTAAAAATAGAATGCTGGTTCTCTATTCCAAGTCTGTCTTAAGTTCTGAATCCAACCTAATTCTTCTGAATGGAAAAGCCTGGTTCTCCTGCATGGAACGTGACAATTTTGCCACTGAGCCCCCTAAAATTATCAGGGAGAGATAACTTGCATTGTCTGAGCTGGCAGATGTAGAAGGACCACACTTAGAGAAGCTCTTGAGGGGTCAATTCCCTTGTCTTTTCCCTCATAGTGTCCAAGATATTTCCTATACAAAGTCACAGCCTCAGAAGGCCACCGAAATTTGAATTAATATGGGATCTTTCAAATGGAGCTGGGCATACTCTCTTGGTGTGAGTTTGCATTCTTTTGATGGTGGCAGGCTTCTGGCTGCTGGGACTAATGGATCCAAGATTGCCTGGCAAAGTAACTGCTAGAACTAACTGGTGATACAGCAGGCAATCATTTGCTCAGACCCAAAGAACAGGAGGTTAGATGACAAGCCACTTACAGAAGCCAGAAGCAGCAAAAGAAGCAGACAAGTTTTGCCAGGGCAGGCATATGGGTTGGAAACAGGCTACGCCTTCATAGAAACTCCCTTTGATCGAATGGCTGCTCCTAGTAGGTCTCATCATGAAGGAAGGCATCTTAACTGCTAAACCACTGAGTATCCTGGAAGAGTCAAGTTGACACACACCTTAGGAACCACATGTTTCATGACCCATGGGAGCAGAAACTTCTAATGAACTGTAAATAATATATGTACACTTTTAATACAATACATTTTAGTAAATTCCTATGGATTTTATTAAGAAAGTTAGACATCTATAACTTGATAAAATGCCCTCATCTATTCTTCAATTTTCACTTTTGATGAGTATAGCTTTGCCTTTTCTTTTTCGTTGGACTGTCTTCATTACATGGCGTGCACACACACAAGACACACATTTAATTAAGCCAATGCTTTGTATTGTGTAAATATAAACTATTTTTCAACTTCTTCCTTTATGACATGGCATATTAATATCCTGGAGAGAATTTCTCTCATTCTTTCCATCAGCCTGTTGATTTTATCAGCTGCATTTTCATCTTATGAAGATCGCACTGGTTATGTTCTGCTCTACATTATGATTAAATATTCTGAGTTGTTTAATATTTGGTCTCTAGTTGATTAATATCAATAAACAGTGCTTTATGTTAAGATTATATAAATAGTGTTTGATAATGCCAGGTAGGTTCCCAGGATTGTTTTTCTACTCTACAATTTCAGTGCAGAACCCTGTGACAATTAGTCAAGGAAATGTCTAATATGAAAGCCAATTGAAATGTCCTTTTTAATCCATCAAATACTCAGAATCATAACAATCTTTGCTTTTTATCTGACCAGTAACTTTCCTATGCCTCTTCTATTTGCTTCTCCATGCTTCTCTAAGTGATATAGTTTTATAATGTATGCCATATGCTATCTGCTGCATGCTATTCGTTCTATTCACTTTCAGTCAAACATGCTGTGCCAAATGCGTTCCAATGATCACTGGCAGTCACTCTCACGTGAGTTCCCATTGAACTTGGCTATTGTAACCCATATTCTCCTTGGTTCTACTGACTAACAAAGTCCATCCTCATTTACTTCCTTAGAAAAAACAGATGAGAGAAAAACTCATTACTTTTTTTCAATGACAACCTTTTGGATACACGTTTTAGCAATACAAGTTGAGTTATAGAATCAAAATAATTTTTCCTTAGACTTCTAGGTGCTTACTTTTTAGGTATTTCAGCTTCGAATATTGAAAATAAATCTTAACACAAAATAAGTCTTATTCCTCCCTAGAAATGATTGCACTACTGTGTTGAATTTCATAACATTCAGTCTAAATGTGCATTTTAAAAATGCATATCCTCATTTGATATTCCAACTTTTCATTGTAAAGGGACCTAGCTTTTCCGCTCAAGGAAATACTTAACTTGAGTGACATAGGGCTGTTATTACTACATAAAAGTCATCTTTTCTGCATCTGCTTTGTTGTCTTCTGTTAAATTCTCATATCTCTAGAAATTTTCTTGATCTTTGATTCTTTCTGTCATACTGTATCTCATATTTAATTTGCTAGATTTATATATGCTTTCTTTATAAAATTGTTCTCTCCCTATCCTGAAACTTTGCTAATTCTCTGTTCTGAAGAGGGAAGGAAGGATCATCCTTACTTTGATCTGGGCTCTGCATTTTGGCCCTGTTGGTATTTGGCCCATTGCTAAATGCTTTGTCCCCTGGACTTGATCCAGGAAGCTATAAATGGAGAAAAGATTAAATTGGTCAAGAATTTCATCTCGCTTGGACCTACAATCAATACTCATAGAAGCAGCAGTCAAGAAATCAAAAGACAAATTGCATTGGGTAAATCTGCTGCACAAGACCTCTTAAAAGTGTCAAAAAGAAAAGATGTTACTTTGAGGATTAAGGTGCACCTCACCTAAGCCATGTTCTTTTATTATTTTTTAAATTATTAATTATTTTATTGGGGGCTCTTACAAATCTTATGAAAATCCATCATTCAATTGTATTAAGCACACTTGTACCAATATTGCAACATTTCCAAAGCATTTTCTTTCTACTTGAGTCCTTGGTATCCACTTGAGTCCTTCCCCCGCCCCCCTCACCTACCCTTCCACCCTCGTGAATCCTTGATCAATTATATATTATTGTTATTATTTCATGTCTTATACTGTCCATTGTCTCCCTTCACCCACATTTCTGTTATTTGTCCCCTGTAGGGGGTGGTGTGGGCTATATATCCAACCTTGTGATGGGTTCCTCCTTTTTCCCACCAAAGTAGTTTTTTCTGTTTCTTTTTCTTTTAAAATCATTTTATTGGGGGTTCATAAAACTCTTACCACAATCCATAATCCATCCATTGTGTCAAGCACATTTGTACATTTGTTGCCATCATCATTCTCATCATCATTTGCTTTCTACTTGAGCCCTTGGTTTCAGCTCCTCATTTTCCCCCTCCTTCCACACCGCCCTCACTCATGAACCATTGATAATTTATAAATTATTATTTTGTAAAGTCTCACATTTTTTGACATCTCCCTTCACCCACTTTTCTTTTGTATGTCCCCCAGGGAGAGGGTTATATGTAGATCCTTGTAATCAGTTCCCTCTTTCTACCCTACCTTCCCTCTACCTTCCTGGTATCGCCACTCTCAGCACTGGTCCTGAAGGGATCATTTGTCCTGGATTCCCTGTGTTTCCAGTTCGCATCTGTACCAGTGTACATCCTCTGGTCTTGCCGGATTTGTAAGGTAAAATTGGGATCATGATAGTTGGGGGGAGGAAGCATTTAAGAACTAGAAGAAAGTTGTATGTTTTAAAGTTATATGTTTCACCCTGACTGGCTCGTATCCTCCCTGCACCCCTTATGTAAAGGGATGTCCAGTTACCCACAGATGGGCTTTGGGTCCCCACTCCACCCTCC
>NW_022103900.1:36518701-36537922 GCF_000313985.2 Echinops telfairi
ATATATATTTATTTATTACTGGTTTTACTCCTGTAAATATATATATCACTGGTTTTACTCCTGTAGTGTATATATATCACTGGTTTTACTCCTGTAGTGTGGATAAGACAGCTTAAGATAGTTTCACTGCGTGAAAGATGATCTAATGACACCCAATCACAGCAGCAATTTTCTTTCTTTGAATTTGTTAATCATATTTTCCGTAATTTCTTATTGTACCTTTAACTCTTTTATTAGACTTCATATTCATTGTGATACATAGACTAATGAGCTGCTAAATATGTTTATATCCTAATCACCTGAAATTTATGAAAATGTCTTCCTATATAGCTAAATTGATTTTGTAGATCTAGTTAAGGTTGTTTATATGGGGAGACTGTCCTGGCTTATCTGGGTTTCATTCACTTACTGCCACTGAGTTAATTCCAATTCAGAGGGACCCTATAGGCCGGAGTAGAACTGCCCCCTGTGGGTTTCTGAGATTGTATTTCTTTATGGGAATAAAATGCCTCATCTTTCTCCTTCTGCTCTGCTGGTGGTTTTGAACTGCAGACATTGCAGTTAGCAACCCACCACGTAACCATCTACCCCATCACAACCTCTGGATTCATTAGCAAGCTGGGAGTTTTCTCCCAACATTTTGCTGACAGTTATCATTTACTGAAGGAATCTCTTCCAATTAAATTTTCATACACGATTTAGGACTTTTTAATTATGTTTCTCTTTTCTTAGTAAGATGTTGAGTGGTACAGGAAGAAGTTTTGTATGCAAGTTCAGCCAAAAGAAGAATAATATACTATTTTCTATAATAGTTAAAAAATTTAACACTTTGTATATTCTATCTTACATTAAAATATTTTTCTGCCAAATCCTATTTTCTCCTTCAATTTAAGAATGAAAGTTCTTGGAAGTCAAGGTCTGTGGTGTATATACCATTAGGTGTACATCATTATTAGATATTACTATCAAGCCATTGTTCTTTCCTTATCAGCTAAATGTATACCTGCAAATTTCATTGTTTTATGCTTTAAAAAAATAATTCATACAGGAAATATTTATCACGAGGTGTCGAAGGGATCAGGTATCAGGCATCAAAGAAGAAATAATCATATCATTTTGAATGAGGGGTGGGGAGTGCGGAGTGGAGACCCAAAGCCCATCTGTAGGTCACTGTACATCCACTTACAGAAGGGTCTCGGGGAGGAGGCAAGCCAGTCAGGGTGTGATGTAGCAATAATGAAACATACAACTTTCCTCTAGTTCCTAAATGCTTCCTCCCCACCCCCCACCCCCCACTATCATGATGCCAAATCTACTTTACAAATCTGGCTAGACCAGAGGATGTACACTGGTACAGATAGGAACTGGAAACACAGGGAATCCACGACAGATGATCCCTTCAGGACCAGTGGTGAGAGTGGCGATACCGGGAGTGTGGAGGGAGGGTGGGGTGGAAAGGGGGAACCGATTACAAGGATCTACATATGACCTCCTCCATGGGGGACGGACAACAGAAAAGTGGATGAAGGGAGACGTCGGACAGTGTAAGATATGACCAAACAATAATTTTAAAATTATCAAGAATTCATGAGGGAGGGGGAAAAACGTGGAGCCGATACCAAGGACTTAAGTGGAGAGCAAGTGTTTTGAGAATGATGAGCGCAACGAATGTACAAATGTGCTTTACACAATTGATGTGTGTATGGATTCTGATAAGAGTTGCATGAGTCCCCAATAAAATGATTAAAATGAAAATATTTATACAAATCTTTTCCATGGAGATAAAGACCCACATAATTATGATGTTAGTCATATAGGAATTCCTTGTATGTGCTAAGTGGGTTTACTCTTCCTGCTTTTAAGATTTTATGCTTACGTGTTATCTCTTGCATTTATCATACTTGGAGTTTGTTAGATGGATAAATGAATGGATTTTTCAAATTTCAAAGGATTTCAGTCATTATATTTTTAATTAGTTTTTTTATTTTCCTCTTGCATTTTTCTTATCTGATGTCTGCAATTATGCATATCTTAGCGCACTTTATGGTATCTCATATTTCTCAGAAATTCTGTTCATTTTTCATTTTTCTTTGTCTTCTCTTTCTCTGAACTCTTCATTGACCTCCTAACTTGTCTTCTCCTATTGTCCAGCTGTTAAAACCTACTACCATGAAGTGAATGTGGACGCATAGCAACCCTATAGGACAGAGTAGAACTTCTCTGTAGACTTGTCAAGAATATTACAAGGCATATATATATATATATATATATATATATATATATATATCAACATGAAATTATTGAAACTGCAAATTTTCTCTGTTTAGCCTGATGTTGTCTATTGATCCAGTTGTGAGGAATTTTGTTTTGTTTACATTAAATAGTAATCCATATTGGAGGCCACAATACATGTAGGTACTGGACTCCTCTTAATTACTTATCTGTAAAAGCAATAACTACGGGCATGAAATTATCACACTCTTAGTGGTTATGAATTGAGCTGCAATTCACAGGGTTGGCATTTTGAACCCACCAGCAGTTCTGCCGGAGAAAGACAGGGCTTTCTACTCCCACAAACAGTTACAGTCTTAGAAACCCACAAGGGGGCGCTATGAGTCAGCACTGACTTGATGGCAGTGGGTTTGGCTTGGTTCATCCAAAATGAAGTCAGTGTTCTTGAGGACAGTTGCAAAGCTCTGTTACTAATAACATGTCTCACCTTATTGACAGGACATATGTGCCATTTCACTGGAACTGGGGACATAGTGACTTGCTTCACCTTAAAAACGTACCTGTACTTAAAATGATGCGCCAGTCCAAATGGTAATCCGAGGTCTTTGCCATTTACCCCTCTAATATGAAACCTTCAGACCCAGTATTTTTAAATTTGAATATGTATTTCCTTAATCGTTCGTTGTGGTACATATATATGAAACAAAACATTTGAACATGATAATGTTCTTCACAATAATGTTATTCACCATGTCATTTAACCATTGCCAATATTAATTTGTCCCTGTGGTCCTGACCTGTTGCCTTGACCTACATTACCAGTGTTTGCTGGAACACAATTCCTGCAACACAGAGCTGGGCAGGGTGATGCAGGATTCTGGTGCCTTACTCTTCCTGGGATAAAAGGATCCCCCTAAACTGAAAGTTGGAAGAATAGAGCGCTCCACCTTCTAATCCATAGCTGCCCAGAAGACAGCTTCCATTGTGCAAAGCAGAAAGTAGGAATGAGAAAGGTTATTCCTGACTCAAATATTGTCACTTTTCTTAGTACAATTCAGCCAATTTTCTTGAATTAATATTTTCCACTTGTTATCTGCTTTTAGTAAGGATAATTTCATAGATTTTCATGGAACAAAATTTCAACGGGTAAATGGTTGTTTCAATGGGGAAGAGATTTATATCCTGAAAGACAGTGAAATGAGGTAGCCCTTCAATTAACCCAAATTGCTATAATTATGCTGTCTTTCCTTCCCCTGGCATTATCTCTGGACTTTCAAACAAAACATTAAAACCACCCTCTAAAGCCTAATGGCTTGTCTAAATATGCAGTAGGGCTAAAGATACCATTACAGGCTACTATTTCCTGTCCTGTACTCCTGTACCTGATTAAACCCTCTGCTATGTGGTTGATTTCAACTCATAGCCACCCTGCAGGGCAAAGGAGCACTGCCTATTGGGTTCACAAGGCTGTAGTCATTACAGAAGCAGGATACCACAGCTTTTTAGCAGAATGACAATGGGTTCAAACTGCTAGCCTTTCTATTAGCAGCCAAGCTCCTTAACCACTGCATCATCTGGGCTTCTACCTGTCTGATTCCCCTGGTTCCCAATAAGGTGATCGAGTTGAAAATTCCAATTGCATACGGCACAGTGGGATATTCAATGTCTGAAATCAGAAACCTGGATGGAGAAGATCCTTGACAGCCTTCATCTATGCTGCAAAAATAAGGAAAAATAAAAGTTTTCTTTAAAAAACAAAAAGGTTTATTGACACTCATTCACATATCATGCAATTTAACAGTTCAACCATAACAAGAAGAGTTGTACAATCTTTACATTAATGACTTTTAGAACATTTCCCCCATACTCATTGTTATTGATGTTTTTTTGTTTTCAATTTTGGCAAAAATATACCCAACAAAGCCTCTACTTCAACGTCTACATGTGTAGTTCAGTGTCATTCGTTATACCTTTTGTGTTATACAACTGTTATTGATATCCAGCTCCAAATTGTTCCACACCTATTAAAGTGAACTCAGTGCCACATAGGCAATAGTTCTTCATCCTTCACCCACGGTAACCAGGAGTAGTTTTCTTGTTATAATAGTCACATGTCATATACTTCCATAGTAAACCACTTCTAAAAAGAGTTGTATGTACACCATGACAATTAAATCTAATGGTATCTCCCTCCTCCTGCATCTACTGATCACTCCCCAATTTCCCTCCCCCCCCACCCCCGCTCACCCATTGCCTATAAACTAATGTATCAGTTATTTTATTGATACATCCACTCCTTCTGTGCTTCCTAAACTAGGAGACCTAAAAGAAACAATTAAAAAAATTAAACATAAAGAAGAAAGCAACAACAATAGGAATATAAAAATTAAAAGCAAGAAAGAAAAGACCACCAACAATATTTTAAAAGCCAGAGAAGAAACCCCTGCCTTGGAACAATTGATTAATATTTGAGCATTGAGCAAATTCAAATTTGGTCAAAAGAGAGGTTAACTGACCAAATATCAGATTATTCCATGGCTCGATCTATCTTAATCAAGTTTACACTAATCTCAGTCTCATTGTAAACCTATTCAAGTTCTAGCATGGATCTGCCAGAGGTTCAATCTGACCAGACACTCTGCAGTTGAGTTGGTAGCCTTCTATAACTTGGGTGTTCACAACTTACACTCTGATACCTTGCCCTTCATTATATATTCATAATATATATATGTTGCCATCTTTGAATCACACAGGTTGGTGTGCTTCTTCCATGCGGACTTACTTGACACCTCACTTAGATGACTGCTTGTTTGAATACATGATGCAGACACTATTCCAATTGACAACCAGGCACCACCTGCTTTCTTCACCACACTTTGCTATATAGCATTCTTCAAGCAGGGCCATGCTATAGGAACTAACTCTTGTTGGATTAGGGCTAGGGTTCTGTGGGAGCCCAGAATCCATCAGTTTGTTCCCAAACTCAAAAAAGTTTTCTATGCCACTAGTACAGAATTTGAGGCAGGGAAGACTGCTCATGATAGAACTTTTCCTGTTGAACACTGCTGTATTTGAGCACTAAAATCAACTCTGGTCTGGCCAGTACTGCATATGTGTTTCATATGTATGTACAACTTGAACTGGATAAATGGACATAACATTTTGTGAGTGGTCAACATCACTGAAGGATTCTCATCCTATACACTGGTAGAACTTGAGCTCCAGAGAGAACCTTTAAGGCGACTGAATGTTGTTCAATATATACAATCAGTAAAAAATATGATTGTGTTGAATGTTGCTCAATACAATACAATCAGTAAAAATAATTTCATCTATAAAATAATATAATACATGAGTATGTATATATTAAGTATAGAATTCATTCTAAAAGTTTTAATATTAAAAATAAGATAAATTTGTAAAAGAATTAATAGCTATAAAAAGATCTTGAAGTGTTTAGGACAGGAGCAAGGCCTTGAAAGATGAACATGTTTCTTAGTCATGAACAATTTTGTAAAATCAATGTATATGTAGGTAGGGTGACTTAAGTATTAGGTATCTCAATCCTAAAAGAACAAATCAAAACCAAAAAACATTTCCAGCTGTCAGTAGATCAAAAGACACATTTCACAGGGTCAATCTTCCGTACAAGACCTCTTTGGACTACTGCAAAGGAAGGATGCTACATTGAGGATGAGGAGGGTGTGTCTGGCCCAAGCCATGGCATTCTCACTTGCCTCATACACATGTGAAGCTTGGACAGTGCATAAGAAAGACAGAAGGAGAACCAATGCATTTCAACTGTGGTGCTGGAAAAGCATGCTGAAAGCAATGTGGGCTGCCAAAAGGGCAGATGCACCCATCTTGGGAGAAGTGCAACCAGAGCATTCCTTAGAGGCTAGGATAGTGAGGCTGATGGTGAGCCTTTGTTTCACACCCTTTGGACACGTGAACCAGTCCTTGGAAAAGGATGTTGTATGTGGTGAAGTCGAGGGGCAGTGAGAAAGAAGAAAGCTTGCAAGGAGATAGATTGCATCAGCGACTACAACAATAGGCTCAGGCACAGGAAGAGTTGTGGGAGGGGGCAGGACTGGGCTTTGCTTTGTTCTGTTGTGCATAGTATCCCTGTGGGTCAGAACTGACTTGATCCAACTTAGCAACCACAAAATCTTGAAATGTGCGATTTGAAAGGGTCTTTTGAGATTGTGTCCACTGGTTTCATTCTGCGAAACGCAGATTCTAGAATTCTGCAAGTACCTCAGCACGGGGTCCTGCCTCCTCTCTCCTTCGTCAAGCAAGCAGCACCAATTATATAATATGAATAACTGGAGTGTCATGTGAAGAATTCATTGAAAAAAAGAATACACTACTTTTAAATGGTTTGACTGTCACTGTTTCAGATTATCCATATTTCATAGCAAAGGGATTCGAAGTCTTGTAAGTTTAAGCAAACAAACAAGCCCTGATGGTGTTGGTCTACTAAGCACAGGTCAGCGTTTTGAAGTAGCTCTATGGAAGAAAGATGGGGCTGTCTGCTACTGCGAGGATTTACAGAACTCTAGAGGGGAAGTTCAAGTTGGCCCTATAGGATTGCTGTGAGTTGGACTCAATTAGCTAGCAGGGGATGTAGCTTTTTTTTTTTTTAAGTGTAAGCAAGGTACCCATTTAACAAAATATAGTTTCATTCTAAAATGTTTTTCCTGTAGTTTTAAATAGTTCTCTTAACACTCGACCTTTTCTACTTTATAATCTGTATCTAGTGTAGTTGATACAACATATTAATTACTTCTTATCAACTGCAAGGTCATGGTAACAATGGAGGTACAACAAGAGATTCAACTTGGCTGCCAAGCATAAAAATCACAGGTATTACAAGTTACGTTTCTGCTTTATTATTTACTGCTTTGCTTAAGAAAGCCATCTAAGTCAATTCAAGTAAAATATGTGCTCTGTCTCAGGATTCTTAAACTCTGTGATTCCTTAACTCTTATTCCTCCTTTCCTAAAGCTTAAAATCCAAAATTTATAACTAATTAAAGCTATGACTTTATCAGAAACAACAACAACATAAACCACCAAGGGATCCAGAAGCACTTTAGACTCACAAATTTCCATGAACAGCTGCCTCTTCTCTGCCATGGTCTTCTGCTTCTTCCTATTTCCCTCAGTCATTCCAGAGACAAACAAAGGTACTAGAAGCCACTGTATAATTCAACAATTCAACCAAATGCTTAGCATTCTACTGTGCAGAGAGAGAAGATAGCAACTAGCACATGCAAGGATTAGGACAGCACCAGCACAGAAGGGAAAGTGTGAGATAACAAAAGATGTCCCATCCTTGTCCTTGAGAGTGCCTACACATGGTTGGCAGTTCTAAGCCACCGGAACCTCCTCAAGGGAAACACTGGGCTTTCTACTCCTGCAAACAGTTAGTCTCAGAAATCCACAGGGTGTCAATATAAGTCAGCATCGATTCAGTGGCAACGAGTTTGGCTTTTAACCACTACAAAGTCAATACTTTTTCATTCTGGTGCTTCCGATGCCAAAATTATAGAGCTTGTATTTCTCTCCTGCATCAGTTGAGTCAGCGTTTTCTAGATCACCAGTGTTTTACATGGATAAATGTGTTATTCAATGTCATGTAGAAAATAAATATATTGAAATAAAATATGTTGGAATAAAGAACATAAGGGCAATCAGCTGCAATATATAAAAGATGTGGTAAATGCTAGTTATATTTCCTATTTAATAGTAAAGAATATGACTCAAAAATTTATTCATTTTCAAATCCAATAGCTCCTAAATGTAACATTTCTATTATGCAGTAAATTACTTTGATACACTTGGTAAATATCAGTTTAATGATTTGCATTCACTATCTCATTTAATCCGCACATTGTGTTGGCATTATTAGAGCCCTGGTGCTAATGTCCAGTAAGCATTAGACTGCTAACTTCAAGGTCTGTGCTTCAAATCAACCAGCTGCTCTACAAGAGAAAGATAAGGCTGTCTGTCCCTATAGTGATTGACAGCCCCAGAAGCCCGCGTTCTAAGGTTGCTATGAGTCAGAATAGACTTGGTAACACCGGGTTTACATTATTATCTCATTTACTATTTTAGGAAACACATGCTTGAAGAGACTTCAAAATTCCCCAAAGTCACACAATTTGTGTGGCAAAATACAAATCCAACCCTTTCCTCATGCTCTCGCGTGACTTTTGATTATAGATAAATATTTTAAACTCTCTATGCCTAAGAAGCTATAACACAAATGGTCTACTTCATGGACCTTATCATTAAAAACATGTGTAGTAATTTTTATTCCAGTGCACTAAGGGACCATGCAGACATCAGTCTGCACAACCCTGAGACCAGGAGAAGTAGATGATGCCCAGATACCACAACCAAGCGCCCCGATGAGGAAGATCTCCGAAAGAATGGAAGAAAAATGTGGAACTGGTCTCAAAACCATAGAAGGGACCAGGTTTGCTGCTCTGATAGACTGATGGCCCCCACAAGACCATGGCTCTTAACTTCAATCTTTGGAACTGAACTCACCTCCTAGTTAAAACAATCAACCGATTAAAATCAAAGGAGAGCATTTGATCTTAGAACAAAGGTCAGATGGTTGGGAAAGACGAAAGAATTATGGAAACAGGAAGCACAGGGAGGAATTGGGATAACCAAGGTACATTGCAGGGATTACAATGTCTGAGTTAAATCAGAGTGTGTATGGATAGTTGAGTGTAAATATGAATAAACTGCTTAAAAGGAAACCAACAATCAAGTAAAAAACTGTTTCCATTGACTCGTTAACAACTTTATAGGACTGTAGAAATGCCCTCGTAAGATTTCCAAAGCTATAAACTTTATGGAAGCACAACTGAGTGGGTCTGAACTACTGACCTCTTATTTGGTAGGAGGATGCTTAAGCATTGTACCACTAGTGCCCCTATTTGGCACATAGGCACATGAATATTGATAATTCATTTACCTTAAGTGAAATATATAATGTATCTTGAAGCAATAACAAATATTTCTAAAATTTTAGGGGAACTGGCCATAATTGTCTTGTTAGAGTATGAACAAATAGGATATGCCAAAATTTTAAAATAAGGAAGAAACAGGCAGAGTAGTACGTAGTATTGCATCTCACAATTGGTGATTTAAAAAATAACCCCTCACACAGCCACTAAGTTAAGTCCAACTCTTAGCAACCCCATATGATAGGGCACAATTGCCCTTGAGAATTTCCAAGATGAACTCTTTATGGGCCTAGAAACCCCTGTCTTTCTCCTAAGGAGCAGTTGGTAGTTTTGAACTTCTGACCTTTCAGGTCCCTGCCCCATGCTTAATCACTTTGCCAGAAGGGCTTTAACTGTGGCATAAAGGGGTTGCAATCTAAACCAATTTGATGGCCCATGCCTGAGCACAATCCTGAGCATTTATGGATAATATAGAGGGTACAGAAAGCATTTGGTTTGGGTTTTTGGATAGAAATTAGTGGAGAATCATTAATTAATACTTTGTGATATAACGTGTGTAATCATATCACAATATTTTCTTAGTGACACTTATATTGGTTGTGCTGTTCAACCACTGCAGTTATCTTTTGCCAGATTGTCCTGCTACAGTTAACATAAGTCTTTACCTATTATTTCAGAAACACGAGTAATGCCACTGTAGTTTCATAGCTCGAGTTTGCTGCTTTTCAGGCTCAGTTCATACCTATAACTACTTCGTCATCTTAACAGCCTATTTTCCCAAGATTATGCTCTTTTAATTACAACTAATTTAACACATTATTAGCGGCTTTTGTTTGACAGTGGTAGTCAACGCTTTTTCTCCATCTTTTTCTGGTGGCTCAGGCATTGGCACTCTTTGTGAAAGCTGAAATTGGAAAAATTCTCGTGACAATTATTCATTTAATTGGAATGAGGTTCCTTTTTAAAATTATCATGGGCATTTTCTGAGTTCCCACTATACTTAACAAAACCCTCCATTGGGCCCTCCTAGATATTGATTCCAAAGTAGTTACTTCTAAGAATTCAAATCAATACTTAATTTTTCATCACTAATTCCTCTCCACTAATTCCTTTTGAATCCCATATAGCATTCACTTGTTAATATTCTAAAACAAAAATTTGCCTCTTGTAGTTCTCTTTGAATAAACTGAAAATTAAGGAAACAAATGTATTTTTTGTAGCTCTTTTGCCTGCTCTGTAGAATGCCCAATCATGTTTTAGCTATAACTTGTCTGGATAGATTGAAGCTATAATTGGACATTAGAAATAGGAGAAACTTTCTGAGAACAATTGATTCATGACAATTTTGTGAGAGATTTCTTTGTAAGCTGCAATATGCAGGAGCTACAGATATAGTTTGAGGTCCACGTTGTTTTTGTTAGGTGCCATCGAGTGGCTCGCCACTCACAGTGACCCTGCATACCACCGAATGAATCATGGCGAGGGCCGGCGCCACCCTCACAATTGCTTCAGTCCGTCTAGATCCTTAATTGCTAGGAAGCAAAGTTCAGATAGACCCTGTGGTTCTGAAGTATATATTTTGACATGTCACATTAAAATTCATTTTTGTATTAGGATGGATTTTTGCCCTATCTCTGGCAGTGATATATATGCAATACATAGATAGGTTATTATTGCTCAATGAAGTTGTCCAAGTTCCACCGCAAAAATTGGTGTGCAACAGTTTCTGCAATAACTGTCCTTTTCCTTGCCTAGATCTGTCTCTACATGGTGTCTTGTGTTTATTTTTATTTATTTATTTTCTTTCAAGAATGTAGTGTAAGCGTTTTTCTCAAAACATTCTTCTTTACTCAGAGCTGCCCTGGAAAAACCTTGGGTCAAGTTTCTCCAATTTTACATTAATCACATTTATTGCTGAAAGCATAACTCATTCTTGGTAACTTAGTAACTCTCATTTAAAACTTAGTTCATAGCAACTCTCCTGGTTCTCAAAGCATGAAGATAGCGTGGAAACAAGACTGGACCAAGATAGCTCTCTCTTTACCAGTCAGTAAATTTATTTTCCAGGTGCATAAACAGGTCTTATTAAAAAATTAAGCATCTATATACAAAAATACAACAGCTAACATGATGCTTAATACGGAAAAACTGAATTCATGTCACCAGAGAATTGAAACTAAATAAGGACGGTCCCTGGCATCACTCTTATTCAACATTGGGGTGGAGGTTTTAGCCAGAGCCATTAGACAACAGAAAGAAATCAGGGGAATACAATTAAACTAGGAAGAAGTGAAACTCTCACTATTCGAAGATGCTGTGGTGTTAAATATTGAGAAGCCCAAGTACTGCACAAAAGGACTGTTGGAAACAATTGAATTTGGTAAAGTAGTAGGACACAAGATTAACAAGCAGTAGTCAAATTGTTTTCTCTATACTAACTAAAAGAGTTCTGAAAAATTGTCAAGGAAAAAACATCATTTATGATAACCACACAAAACATTTAATACATAGGAATACACAAAATATGAAATACCTAGGAATAATCCTAACAACAACAAAAAAACCCAAAAGATTTGTACAAAGAAAACTAAAGAACATTATTACAAGGAGCAAAAAGAGACATAAGCAAATGGAAGAAAATCCAATATTCCTGGAAAGGAAGGCTTAACATTGTGAAAATGTGCATACTACCTATAGCAATATAGAAATATAGCACAATTCCAATCCAAATGCCAACTTCATTCTTTAAAGAAATCGAAAAGCCAATAATGAACTTCTGGAGAAGAGAGATCCCCAGGAGAAGCAAAGATCATCCGAAAGAAGAGCCAAGTACGATGTTTTGTATTTCCCGACCTCAAAACCTATTACACAGCCATATGGTCAAAGCAGCCTGGCAGTGGTATGAGGTTAGGCACGTAGACTAATGGAGCATCATCGAAAACCCAGAAATGAAAGCATCCACCTGCAGTCAACTGATTGTTGACAAAGGGCCCAAATCAAAAGAACAGAAAACCACATTAAATGACTGCTAATTAGCCATTCCATGGGAGAATGGCCGGTCTGTCTGCCCCTGTAAAGCCTGACAGTCTTGGAAACCCACAGGGGTAGTTACTGCCCACACCTATGGAGTCACTACCAGTTGAGATCCCTAGATGGCTGTCAGTTTCAGTTTTTTGTATTCAACAAATGGTGGTGCCGTAATTAAACCTTCATCTGCAGAAGAGTGAAGCAGGGTCACGCGCACACACAAACACTGAATTCAAGATGGATTAGAGACCTAAGTGTTAACCCCAGACCTATAAGAATCATCGGTGAGAATACTGGGACAAATTTAAGCCCTGTTGCAGGGCACACACGTGTTGTTGCTGTTCCTAGGTGCCATTGAATTGCTTCTCACTTAGAGTGACTCTGTGTCCAACAGAACAAAACACCGCCCGGTCCTGTGCCATCCTGACGATTGTTTTTATGCTTGAACCCATGTTGTAGTGTGGTAGGTACATAATTTGGTGTTGATTTGTATATAAACCTCTTACACGCATACGTGTGTCCATGAACTTGTTTCTCTAGTCTACCCAGACTAACATAGTGGTGATCCACCTCATCTATTTTTTGATGACCCTCTATTTTACCAGGCATGTCTAAAGTGTGTGACATGAAGTCTCATCAACCTTGCTTCTAGAATTCTGGCTGTACTTCATTCAAGACCGATTTGTTGTTGTTGTTGTTGTTGTTGTTTGATTTCTTGGTATTCCATGTTTGTAGTAGGTATATAATCTCCTGTCAACTTGAGGGTATTAAGAGTGAATGGGTAGAGTTTAAACTGTCAATCAGGTTGCAGCTTGATGACCTCATTTGGAGGCTTGAGGGAGATAAATAGCTCACTGGAGGCATGGCCACACACTCTTTTTATCTCTCCTTCACATGCCTGTTGACAAGTCACATGGAGCCAAGCTGACAGCAGCCAGAGCCCTGGAGGTGCTTCCACCACCATTGGACCCACAGGACTTTCCATCCACTGGCCTGTGATCTTCCTGCATTCAGCATTATTGCATGTGCTGTGTGAGTCTGAAGAGGAATTTATGGACTAATATTAGACATATGGGCTGATTTTGAACTTATGGACTTGATCTAGACTGGGCTAGAATGTTTTATTGATGTATAATTACTTATTGATATAAAGTTCTTTCACACACATATGAATGTCTCTGGATTTGTTTCTCTAGTCAACCCGTTCTAACAAAATGGTAATGTCAGTATTCTTCAACATTACCAGAATTCAAACAATTAACACTTTAACAGTCTTCCTAATTTAATGTCCAATTTTCACATGCTAATTGAAGCATTTGAAAATATCATATATTGGGTCAGATACACCTTAGTCCTCAAAACACGCTTGTTTTTCAATACTTTAAAGATGTTTTCTTTATAGCAGATTTATCCAAAGAAATGTGTCAGTTGATCTCTTAACTGCTGCTTTCATGAGCGTTGTTTGTGGCTTCAATGTGGTATCACATACGTGTGGCAGCATAACACATACTATTAAATATAATAAAGGAAGAACACAGAGAGGAAGACAAAAAATATCACATGTATAACCAAAGAGTAAAATGGGAGCCCCTGGATTTAGGAATAAAAATCTTTGTCAATGCAACAGAAAAGGCACTAAGTACTAAAATCTATAGAATTCTGAAATATCTCACTAAGAAGAAACAAACAATACATTTATAGGTGGGAAACAAACATAAGTAGACAATTCAACATAAATAACACTCGAGTATCTAATAAATGCACGAGGAAATGTTCACTCTCATGAGCCATCCAGGAGATGCAAATCCAACCAACAATGAGTTATAACCTTATACCCACACAGATAGCCTAATTGAAAAACAAAGAACAGCAAATGCTGGAGAGGATTTGGAGAGATTGGAAGTCTTATGCACTGCTGGTGGGCTTGTAAAAGAGTTCAGCCATTAGAGAAAGTGATGTGGTGTTACTTAAAACAACTGGGAATAGAAATCTCAGGCAATCTGGCTACACCTCTTGCGAGCATATAGCCCAAACAGGTAAGAGACACAGCATAAACAGACATCTGCTCTCACCATTCCTTGAAGTGCAGTTCACAATAGCAAGAGGCTAAAGATAGCCCAAATGCCAAAGAAACTCTGGAACATGCACACAGTGGAATACTATACATCCCTAAAAAACAGTAATGAAACCATTACGCTGAGTGAAGTTAATCAATTACAAAATGACAAACACTATATGAGACCCCTACTATAAGGATAAACAGCCAAACAAAGGCAAACATCTGTTCTCAGGCCATGTATTCCTCTAATCCAGTCTCCCCAGTAAGGAGATAGTGTGCTTCCCTGGGACTAATGAAATATATATCACCCCCTTATTTATACATTTAAAAGAAGTATATCAAAGGGGGAGGTCTCACCTCAACTGTAGCCAATTACTCATGATGAGGGTGAGAGGAAGAATGCCAATCACTTCCTGCCATGCCAATGTTCCACAGTCACCCCAAATCAGCCGACACTCCTACAAAGTCTTAAGGGAAATTGAATCCCAGCAGAGTGGGGTTTGCCGTGTCTGTCATGGCAAAGCGGAGAATGTGCCCATCACTGTGTCTTTAGTTGTGCGTGTTTGTTCCCCAGCCCCTGGGGAACTTGGCAGTGTCCTATAGACAACTAGGATTTTACACCCAATCTTTTCAGGTACACAACATTCTTCATAGCCAAAACCAGAGGGATCTGATTTGGAAATGCCACTAAGTGTAACTTGGGCTTCACATTATTTACCTGTCACAGATTTAAGAAATTGAAATGCTCCTTTGAACTTAAGACTGAAACACCCTAATGCGAGAAGAAGCAAATGACCTCTATGCTAAAGTTCCAGAATTGGTGGTCATTGCACTTTGGTTGGATCTCTCTCTGGGAGGGCACCCAGCAATGGTGACCTGGCACTACCATATATTGACCATTTCTGTGCTCTTTGCTTTTTGATGATGTACTAATCTAGCAAACATGGTTCTATATTTGTTCTACATGTTTCTACAGTGAATGAGTGTTATTGAAAGTTTTGTACTATTTCCAACCTTTATTATTCTTTTTTCCCTTTATTATTCTTATCAATAGTGTTTAGTCACTTAAAGTTTTAATCTGTTCAAGGCAACAATCCTTGTATTGCTGCTGTCAAAGTCAGCCTATTCATGTATAATTTCCTTTTCTCAGCAGTGTTGAGAAATTCCATACTATTGACTAATTTAATGATACTGTCAATAGAATTAACTTATGCCCTATGGATATGATTTATAATAGTCTCTCATAAAATGATAATTATGTCTCTAAAGTGTGCTAGAGGCAAGTATGAACCATAGATATGTGAATGGATTTGGGCTCACACTTTATAGTAGCTCTAATTCAAGAACACTAGTAGACAAGGCCCTACATTATACTCATCTTCATGAAGAAATCCCAGAATATATGGGTGCTATAACAAAGTGTGGTGAAGAATTAAGATGATGCCCTGCTATCAGAAAGAACAGTGTATTTAACCATGTATCAGAAAGAACAGGGTCTTTAAAGCTGTTTATATCTCTAGAGAGATATAAATTATGTCCTAACAGAAGAAGCATATGAGTCTGTGTGAACCAAAGTTCATAATAATAAAATCCAAATCTGATGGAAGGAACAGTATCAGGCCTTAGATTGTCAGTACCAAGTTTTCAGAAAGCTATAGATGACAGTGGAAGGTCAATATCAATGTTCAGAGCCTGGATGTGGATTAAACCTTCAGTGAATCTTCTCTGACCACAGTCCAGGATTGTGAATAGCTTTACTATCAGACAGATGTGATTGTAAAGCCAATTAGGAAAGATGCAGTTAGGTTAAAAGGTAACACCTTATTATTTGATATCTCTTTTAACCCATTTTAAGGTTGTTCTAATTTTTAGTAATTTCTGCTGTCATTTCATGGAGGTTTTTGTTTGGGGGCTTTTTTGTTTGTTTGTTTGAGATGAACTGGTTAGTCACTAAAGTCTCCACATTCATTTAACTTTTACCTTTTTTTTAAGCCACTCAGACTACTTAGGTTTGAGGAATACGAAAAATATGAAGGATTTTTTCTTTTTAACATACTGCATGTATTTACACAGGCCATCTTAAGAAGTGAAATTGTCGACCATGTGGTGTTAAATGCTCCATATATTTGGTTCCCTTTCTCCCCCTCCCATTTTCCCTCCCTCCCTTCTCAATATTCTATCCCTCCCCTCTGCTTATTCACATCTTGGCTCTGGCCAATTTCTTGTCCTCAAAGTCTTGTCTGTTGGGTTATAAGCTCATTTTCTTTTTCTTTGTTTTTCCTTACAATAACGGTGCTATTAAATCTTTACCTTTTTAAGATTGACTATGTTTGTTAAACATAATATTCTTTAGCTTTTTCCTAGTCTCTCTGTGTTTAAAAGACTTATTTTTTTTATTGATGCATATAATTCATCTGGCAATGTTTCAAAGCTATGCATAGGGATTTCGAATTGTGGTGTTGGAGAAGAATATCAAAAGTACCATGGACTACTTAAAGGACAAACTGATCTGTCTTGGAAGAAGTACCACCAGAGTGCTCCTTAGAGGCAAGGATGGTGAGACTTCATCTTACGTACTTTGGACATAAGGTCAGGAGAGGCAAGTCCATGGAGAAGGACACGCTATTTGGTAGAGGGGCAGCAAAAAAGGGAGGGCCCTTACGGAGATGGATTGACTCAGCAGTTAGCACAGTGGACTCGAGCCTAGGGTCAATTGTGAGGACGGCACAGGACCTGCTAGGGGTTCATGCTCTTCTGTAGAACATCACTACGGGTCTGAACTGACTCAACAGCACCTACCAACAACTGGATTCTGTAGCACGAATGTGCTAGAACTTGTTTATCCATTCCTCTAGAATTTGGGTTTGGGGGCATTTTCCATGGTTTGGCTATTATGAAATGTTCTGTAATGAACACAGGTGTGTATATGTCTGTTCGTGTTGCGTGCTTTATTTCTTTAGGGTATATACCAAGTAGAGAGATTGCTGGACTACTGGGTAATTTTATTTGCATCTGCTCAAGGAAGTGCCAAGTTGATGTCCACAGTAGTTGTACCATTCTACAGTCCTACCAGCAGTGTAAAAGCATTATTATTATTATCTGTTTTATTGAATTTTGATAAAAGTGTTGGTGTTGGGTGGTATATGATTCTGTTTTAATTTGCATTTCTCTTATTGCTAATGAACTTGAATGCTTGTTCTTATAGTTTTTGGCCACCTGGATGTAGTCTTTGATAGGATTTTCCCTGTTTTATTTTCTCATTGTTGCTTGGGTTTTTTGTTTGTTTGTTTTTCTTAAATATGAGATAGGTAAATATAGAGAAATAGTAACTAGGACATGGTAGGGAAGGTTGAGGGGAAACAAGGAGTAAACAATGAGTATGATAAAGAAGAAAATATTCTAAAAATTTTTGTGGTGATGATTCCAAACTTTTAAAAATATGACTGAACTATTTAATTGTATGCTGTGTGAATTATATGCCAATAAAATGAGGACCTAATGTCAGGGGTTTAAGT
Organism: Echinops telfairi; assembly: GCF_000313985.2. Lineage (NCBI taxonomy): Eukaryota > Metazoa > Chordata > Mammalia > Afrosoricida > Tenrecidae > Echinops > Echinops telfairi. The sequence continues at coordinate 36,536,520 of NW_022103900.1, forward strand.
GGAGAGAAAATGTTTTGAGAAACGATGTACAAATGCGCTTTACACAATTGATGTGTGTATGGATTGGGATAACAGTTGTATGAGCCCCTAATAAAATGTTAAAAAAAAACATTTTAAAAATTCAGTTAATGGTTAAAGAAGGGAAGCATTAGTAATACTAATATGAGAAATTAATTCAATTAATAATATCATACAATTCAGTAGTTCAACCATATTAAGATTTGTACAATCATCGTTAGAATATTTTCTTATTATTATTCACACTTATTACTTATTACTAGCTCCCCGCCTCCCCTAGCCTCCTTTGCTATTCTCCCCAAAAATCTTCAATTCAGTTACTGTCTTTATAGATTTACTTAGCCTGGATTTCATATACAGAAAAGCATGCAAATAAAACCAACACCAAATAACAAAGTAAAACAGAGAAAACCTTCAATCAAAAAGAAAACAGCAAGTATTAAAAACTAGAACAAATTTTAAATGGGTCCAAAGGGAGATCAAATGATAAGATGCTAAATTTTCATAGCTGCATCTCCCATAATTCTCTTTGCAAGGCATGCTCCATGATAGCAAGGCAATTTACCTGGTCTATGGTCATAGGGGACTCACCAGATGCTTAATCCATGTGTATTTCCCTTTCAAGTTTTTTTTTTTACTTCAAACAACATAAAACTGGTCAAATGAGAGCTTAAATGATACGATTATTATATTTTAACCTAACTACACGTGTGATGATCAAATTTAAAATTCCCTTTGTCTGATAACAAGGTGATTCACAAGGTGATAACAAGGTGATATTTGAGCATTTTCTATGAGGAAGAAGCAATAACAGCTATAAGAACACTTAAGTCTACCTGTGAAACATTGATAACATCCACATCTGCTGGTCACCCTCACAGTTGCGGTCTGAGAGATTAAAAATGAAAATCATGATATGAACACACACACATTGAAATAGAGATGCTATTTATCATTTGTTGTTTCTGTCAAGTTTTGACATATAACCATCTCATGTTGCACAATAGAATTCTCCCATAGGGATTTCTAGGCTAATCATTATAAGTCCTGGTTACGTGGAACAGTTAACCCAAAGGTCAGCAGTTTAAAACCACCAGACGTTCCTTGGGAGAAGGACGAGGCTTTCTATTCCCGTAATGGGTTGCAGGCTTGGAAACCCACAGGACAGTTCTACTCTGTCCTCTAGGGTTGCAAGGAGTCCAAATTCCTTCAATGACATTGAGTTTCGCTCTGGGTTAATCTTTATGAGAGCGAGTATCTGACCTTTGTTCTATGAAATAATATGGAAATCTAAGATTGCTGTTTCCACACTCCCGAGATAGCTCGGTTTCCACAAACAAAACCAAAAGTATCTCTAGTTTCAAAATCATTCACAATAGACACGC
>NW_022103900.1:36538022-36543574 GCF_000313985.2 Echinops telfairi
CCCCCCCCGAACACACATGTGAGCATGAGATCAAGCGAGAGAGGGGACTGAAAAAGAAAGATGCTCAGTGTTTCCTTGTGCCATTTCACTTAGGAGAAGAGAGCTAGCTATCAACAGATTGGGCTGACAATGATTAGAGTCTGCGGGCTTCTAACCTAGCCAGGCAATGGGATATGACAAAACTATGCTTAATCATACTCTGATCTCGAGGCTGTACATTGGCTAAGTAGTGCTATAGCTGTATCGATTAGTTATAAATTCAGTTTTTCTATATTTCTCATATTATTAGAAATATATGTTCTTGCCTTTTGGGAATTTTATGATGAAAAACAAGAATTTGAAAATTGGCAATACAGCACTCTCATGATATCTATAGTTTCCCTTTCCATGGTTTTATGCATCCATGAGGAATCATGAGGAATTTATGGACAATAGAAAATATCAAATGGGGAATTCAGAAATAGCAATTTATGTGTTTAAAATTGCAAAGTGTTCTGAGTAGCTTAATGAAAATTCATGTTATCCTATTTCATCCTGTACATTGAAAACACATACAAAATATACACAAGTGCATCTGCTATGTGTATTTTATATAGCATACTCATAATTTTAATGCACTATGATTATTTACATTAATGATCACTATTCACTTTGGTTGTCAAAGCTTGTAAGTCCAGAAATCTAAATTTATTTCTCATTTCTTATCATAACCTGTCCTACCTACATATAAACTCCAAAGGAAAATGTGTTTCTGAAAATATGATATGTACATTTTATGAGGATCAAATCTAGGTCTACCATTCACAGTGGAGGTGCTAGGTTAATATATAATCATCAGGAAACAAACACTATTTTGGTGCATAAAGATGAGAAAGTAGCACCAATGACAATACTATATTTTAAGTATGTTCATTAACTTAGTGTCACTTTGTTTTACATGCAATAGATATAGATATAGATATCTATCATATAGGTCATTGTCATATATATATATATATATATATATATATATATATATATATATATATCAACCAGCTCAACTTTTTAAAGATATGTTTCTATTCCTTTTAGTAGGTAAGCCCAGTGCTGCAGTGGTTGAGAGCTCACTGCTAACCAACGGTCAGCAGTTCAAATACACCAGCCTTCCCAAGGGAGAAAGATGGAAATATGCTTCTATAAAGATTTACAAGCTTAAAATCCCTAAGGAGCACTTATACTTTGGCTTATAGAGTTTCTATGAGTTTAATTAACTGGACAAGTTGTTGTTTCTAATATTTTTTTTAGTCTATACCTGTCACAAGCCAGAGAACACTGTAGTATATAATATGTGGAATAGAATATAATAAATTAACTTACTAGTAGCAAATGAAGTCACGAATAATAAAAATAATTGTTTGAGACTCTCATATTTTAGAAATTGTCAAACATTTAATGGAACTTATAAAGAATATCTGAGACTTTAGGGATTGAAATAGCCTAGTACCAGGCAATCAAATGGCTTATTATGCCGGGAATGACATGTTCAAAGGGAATAATATCACACTCTTCACCAAAAAAGAACTTTCAAGATCTCTCCTGAAGTAAATGCTATATGCAATAAGATAACATTTATCTCCCTACAAGGAAGCTGAATAGTTGCAACTATTATTCAATTTATGCCGGAGATGAGGAAATTAAAGAATTTTACCACTTCAGTTTGAAATCAGGATGCATTGATAATAACTGGTGATTAGCATGCAAAAAGTTGGCAACAAAGAGGAAGGACCAGTCGTTGGTAAATACGGCCTTGGAGACAGGAATAGAGCAAGAGAGCCCAAGACAGAATTTTCAAGACCAACAAATTATTCACTGTGAATATCTGTATTTCAACAACATAAATGGTGACTATAAACATGGACCTCCATCGATGGAATACACAGGACTCTAACTGAACACATCTGTGGGACAGAATGAAAGAGGAAGCCAGTATTATCAGCGTAAATAAGTCCAGAAGCCAACTGCCGAACAGACCATCCATTCTCAGCTGAAAATGCAGGTTGAAGCTGAAGAACATTAAAACAAGCCTACCAGGCCAAAATATGACCGTGACTTCCACCTGAATTGACACACCCTCTCAAGAACATTTTGGAAGCATCGAACACTAATTTCCAAAGACCGACTGGGTTGTGGAAAGAAAAGGGAGATGATGTCAAGGAATCCAGGAAAAAAAGAATGTTTGAAAACTGATTTTGGTAGCAATTGTATAATTCTGCTTTATGTGACTGAACTATGGCATGGTATGATATGTGTATTAACTCCTAGTTAATAATATTTTTTAAAAAGAAGATACATCAAGAAAGAAAAGGATCATTAAAAGTATAAAAGAAATAAAAGACCAAAACAAGAGATCATGAAACTTGTTATTGAATGTAAAGTAGCTGAACTGAATGCAGGAAGTGATAAAACAGAAATAAATAAATATAGGTACATTGAGAAGAGAACATATAGCATTATAATGAAAAGTGAAAAGTTGTGAACTCTGTAATGTGAAACGGAGAAACACAGTATATCTAAAGCTGAAAGAACAGAAAAAAAATTCAGGCCTCAGAATTGATTCACTGGATGTGGGTCCAGATTTTGTCCCGGGTAAATTATTGAATAGTGCAAGAAGCATCAAAAGATGGAAAGAATAACAGTAATCTCTATATAAAAAAGAATTGATTGACATACAAACATTTCAGTAGAGGGCATATGATCAAGAACCAATGGTACTGACAAAAAGCTGTCCAAGCTTCCCTGAGTCATTGGCCAAAAACAAGGTTCCAGGAATTAACAGAACAGCAATGGAAATGTTTCCACAAACTGATACAATACTAGAAGAACTCACTAGTCTATGCCAGAAAAATTGAAGACCGTTACCTGGCCAACCAACTGGAAGAGATTTACATTGTGCCCATTCCAAAGAAGGTGATCTAATCACACGCAGAAATCATTGAATAATATAATTGATATCACATGCAAGTAAATATTTGATTAAGATCATTTAAAAATTGTTGCAGGATTACATCAACAGGAACTGCCAGAAATTCAAGCCAGATTCAAAAGAGAACTCGAAATGAAGTGTATCATTACTTATGCCAGCTGGATCTTGTCTGAAAGCAGAGACTCCCAGAAAGATATGTACTTGTGTTTTATTGACTATGCAAAGGCATTCAATGTGTGGATCCTAACATTCTATGGATAACATTTCAAAGAATGAGAATTCGAGGACACTTAATTGTGCTGATGTGGATCCTGGATATGGACCAAGAACTGGTTGTTCAGACAGATCATGCAGATCATTGTTTAAAATCAGAAAGACGTGAATCAGGATTGTATCCTTGGACCATATTTATTAAATCTCTATGTTCAGCAAGTAAGCTGAGCAGTCTGACCACATTTAGAAGAACATGGCATCAGGCTGGGAAGAAAGCTCCTGAAAAACTTGTGAACAAATGCAACAACCAGCTTGCAGAAAATGAGAGGGACTTGAAGCATTTATGCTTGAAGTTCAAAGAACACGGCCTTCAGTACAGATTGTAACTCTAAATACAATATCTAGAATCCATTAAAAATGACAAGAAGAAACAAAAATTGATAAATCATCTGTGTTAGTCTGGGTTGACCAGGCAAATGAATTCATAGATACTGAGATTTGCATAAGAAAGAGTTTTATATACAAGAACAATTGAATACTGATAAACAGCCCAGCCCAGTTTGAGATCAAGTCCATAAATCCGATATTAGCCTATGTGTCCAATACCAATCTATAAATTCTTTTTCAGACTCTCAAAACACACGTGATGATGCTGAATGCAGGAAGATGGTAGGCCAGTGGGTGGAAAGTCTTGTGGATCCAGTGGCAGTAGAAGCACCTCATCTCTGACATGGATCTCCACGTAGCTCCTCCAGCTTCAGGGCTCTGGCAGCATCAGCATAGCTCCATCAGGCTTGTCATCAGTAATGTCTCGCAGGGAGTGTGTGTGTGTCCTACCTCCAGTGAGCTATCTATCTCCATGGCGCCTCCAAATCAGGTCATCAAGCTGTGACCTGATTGACAGGCTAGCTTCTGCCCCTCCACAAGCTGACATCACATTTATGTAACCACCACATCATCTTTATCAAGAAGCTACAGCAATCAAACCAGATATCACCAAAATGCTGGCACTATCACATTGTAACTTTAGAATATTTATAATAAACATGTTATATAATGCAATGGAAAAGATACAAAAAGACATGACTAGACATGGAATTTTGGCCTAACAAGGTTATAGTTAGGTGTCTTTGGGATGGTCCACCTCCTAGTGACCTCTGCACAACAGAATGGAACAGATAATTATAAAAGGATTGTAGTCTAACCTTTTCTATGGGAGTGAGAGAAGTCTACCTTCTCTCATAAAGCTCCATAGTCTCAGTCACCCTGGATAGAGTGTCTCTAAGTCAGAATCGTCTCAATGGCAGTGGTTGGGTAACCCTTCTTCAAAGAAGTTTGTGTTCTTCAGTTTACACATCTCAAAATGACAGTTTTGGTATCTTTGGGTGACTCAAATCATGTTCCTTTTAAATTTAATTAACGTTGGGGAACAAAAAGGAGGTTGGATAGGGTGAGGTCAGGGCTATAGAGAGGGTGAAGTAAGGTTTCTCAAGGGATTCTTGTAGGATAATCCTCGCTACCATTAAATAATGAACAGATGCATTGTCAAGATTGAAAAAACAAAAATCCCTGGCACAACTTTTATGTGTTTTCTCACCAGTGCAGTTTTCTATTTTTTAACATGGATAAAGCAAATCTCTGAAAAACCTACCATTAACGTTATACATAATTATAAAGGACTGAATGCCCTTTTATTGATATTTGGAAGAAGACAAGAAAAAATTCCACTTTCACAATCTATATTAAAGTGTTTTCTTAAAGGATAATATACCCAGTGTAATAAGCAAAATAAACTAATGAAAAGCAAGCATTGTGAAGAGACGACATGCTCACCTTGTGACTGTTATGATACCCAACGTAGAAAAGCGCAAGCAACCTTCAAAAGTTCTTTATACTGATGCATACATTTCATAAGGTTACAGACTTTAAGAGTAATAAAATTAATTTTATTTATAGTTGTTAACAATGACAATTCAAAATTAAATAATAATTAGAATTAGTATATGAAAACATTAAGTGTAAAACTAGCAAAATATGTGCAAGGTTAGTTTGTCTAACATATACAAACTATTGAAATACATTTTGAAAGACAGAGTTGAGTAAAATACCATGTCCATGATTTGGGAAGATACAAGGCAATTCTAATCAAATTCCAAGGAAGTATTTTAATAGAAATTCACAGTATTTGTCTAATATTTATGTTAGAGAGCAAAGTACTAAGATACAATTTTAGAAAATGATCAAAGTTATAAGACATACATTACCTTATTTCAATACTCAAAATGAAAGTACATTAATCAGCACTCTGAGGAGGTGGGCAAAAGGCCTGAAGAGATATTTCACAAAGGATGACCCTCAGATGGCTAATACACACATG
>NW_022103900.1:36546753-36640857 GCF_000313985.2 Echinops telfairi
GCGATTGTGAATTGTGCCGCAATAAACATTGGAGCGCATACGACTGGTCATGTTTTATTTGTTGCTTCCACTGGGTATATGCCCAGTAGAGGGATGGCTGGGTCATAAGGTAGATCAATTTCCATTTTCTTTAGGTATCTCCAGATTGCTTTCCACAGTGGAGTTCTTACAGCTCTTATCACAATCCACACATACATCCATTGTGTCAAGCACATTTGTACATGTTACCATAAAAATTTTCAAAACACTTTCTTTCAACTTGGTATCAACTCATTTTCCCCCTCCCCCACTCTCCCTCCCTTATTAATCCTTGATAATTTATAAATTGTTATTTTTTCATGTCTTACACTGACCGATGTTTCCCTTCACCCAATTTCCTGTTGTCCACCTCCGTGGGAGGGGGTTATATATTTATCACTCTGATCTGTTTCCCTTTTTCCCCACCCTCCCACCTCCCACTCCCCCTCCTGGTATGGCTACTTTCATTATTGGTCCTGAGGGGTTTATGTGTCCTAGATTCCCTGTGTTCTAAAATCCTATCTGTACCAATGACATGATCTGGTCTAGCTGGATTTGTAAAGTAGAATTAGGGTCATGATAGTGGAGGTGGGAGGAAGCATTAAGGAACTAGAGGAAAGTTGTATGTTTCATCGGTACTATACTGCACCCTGACTGGCTCATCTCTTCCTTGTGACCCTTCTGTAAAGGTCTAATTGTCTACAGATGGGTTTGGGGTCTCCACTCCACCTTCCCCCTTATTCACATACATACTTTTTTGGGGTTTTTTTTCTGGGTCTTTGATGCATGATACCTGGTCCCATCGACATCTCATGATCACACAGGCTGGTGTGCTTCTTCCATGTGAGCTTTGTTGCTTCTTAGTTTGATGGCTGCTTGTTTATTTTCCAGCCTTTAAGACCCCAGATGCTGTATCTTTTGATAGTCAGACACCATCAGCTTTCTTCACTACATGTGCTATGCACCCATTTTGTCTTCAGTGATTGTGTCGGGAAGGTGACCATCACAGAATGCTGGGTTATTAGAACAAAGTGTTTTTGCATTGAGGGAGTACTTGAGTAGAGGTCCAATGTCCTTCTGTTGTCTTAATATTAACATACAAATATATGTACACAGATACTTTCCCTATCATAATATATAAATATATTTACATATGTACATGCCTGTATTTAGACCTCTATAATATTCCTTTGCCTTCTAGTTCTTTCATCTATTTCCTTTTGCTTTCTGTAAGGTAGGCAAAAGAAAGGCGCCAGAAAGCAAATCAGTCGAATTAGAACAAACAGGCTTTATTGGGGAGAAAAACCTAGACTGGGCAAAGTCCCACAGTCCACAATGTCCGGGTTGGGGGATTCGCACTGCAGGCAACAGGGGTGATGCTTAGATATGGACAGGTATGTCCGGGTTTCTGGAATGTAAGGTGTCTTCCTGGTTCAGTGTGTATTCGTGCCAGGTGCAGAGCGGCAGGCCGAGAACAAAGCGGGCACTGAGCCAAACGGGCAGTGAACAAAACGGGCCGTGAGCAAAAGAAAGAAAAAAACTTGCAAAGCTGCTGACAGGTTACATAGCCAGCTCTGGTCAGCTCCGCAGGTGTGTGACGGAGATTCAAGATCACTTGCTGCTAGTTGTTTCAGCTAGCTCTGGTCAGCTCCTCACGGGTGGGAGAGATCCAGGGTCACTTGCTGCTAGCAGCCAGCCTGGTATTCATCTGGCCATACGCTTTCCTTCTCTCCCAACATCATGTTTACCCTTCATTCGGATTTTCGTAATTCCTCTCGGCTACATTGCCCTTGATCAAGCCCAAATTTTAAAAACTGAGAACAACATACAAAGGAGAGGATGTGGTGAGATAGGAATTCTTATCCACTTCTGGTGAACTTTTAAATACAAGTATAGCCCGTGTGGAAGGTGATATGGGGATGCCTAAAACAGATGGCAATTGAACCACCATATGATCCAGCAATGCCATCACTGGGCTTATACCCAAAAGATATAAGAAACAGTCCATAGATAGATGTTTGCTCGCCCATGTTCATCACAGTTCACAATAGCAAGAAGGTGTGAACAGACTAAATTCCCATCAATAGAAGAGTGGATAAAACAAAACAAAACAAAAAACTCTTGTGCATACACACAACAGGATTATTTAGATCCCTAAAACTCTGTGATGAAGCCATGAAATACCTGAAGCTATGGAGGGATTTGGAAGACATTATGCTGAGTGAAGTTAGTAAAGCACAAAAGGACAAATGTTGTATGAACCCACTGCAGTAGGAACAAGCAGCAGAACGGGCACAAGTTCAAGTTTGTATGGCATCAAGTGTTCTGGTCGGGGACCAGTCAGCCTGGTAAAGAGCCAGACCAGTGCCAATGAACCACACAGTATTCGCTCCAGGTTTAAGTATAGTGTAGGTTCACTTGGCTTGAGAGCACCTCACCACACCTGGGATCAAATGGTTGGGGAGAGTGTGGGTGGGTGGGTGGACGGGTGGGAAGATGCTCTGTACTGTGTGGGTGCCATGCAGATTTGGGAGAAGTAATTGAGGGTGCTTTGGGGAGCACTGAAGGGAGGGGGGTGATGACTTTAGTGACTTTCAGTGGGTGGGCAAAATTAAATTAGGACTTCTGGAGTTATCCCGGGAACCCAGGCTGGGTGCTGTGGAATGCTGGGACACTGAATCCCAGATCTTTGAGACTCACGGTATACTCCAGAAGCTGCATCAGTGAGACCCCATGCATGAACTCCACTGGCTGAATTGGATTCAACTTCAGACAAATTTGTAATCTGAGGAGTGAAGTTTGAAAATACATGGTGACTGAGGAAGCAGAAGACAACTGTACCAAGAGTGGTGTACTGTTGGCTGGCAGACAAGCAAGGCCTTGCTACATTAATGCCCTGTATGCTGTATTAAGATACATATTATTCTGGCAATCCTGTGAAGGTCATTCTGTTATATATTGCTTATGCTTGTTCATATTACGGTGTATCTCAGAGGTGAGTCACCATTGGGACTCACCCTCTTGAAGCTGTGTTATTATTTTCTTTCTGAATGAAACCCAGGGATGCTTAGCCTACAGGTAGAACTAATAGAAAAAGGGTTTTGTGGGGATGGTTGATGTAGAGGGGTGAGGGACATAAGAGAAAGGTGATGCCAAAGAGTCTAGGAAGGAAAATTATGTTTCAAAGCTGATTATGGAAACAAATGTAAAATTCTGTTAGGCATGATTATACTATGGGATGATATGGCATAGGTATTAACTCCCAAGTTACATCAAATTAAAAGAAAGTTTAAAAAGCATAGATCCAGGAATGGGTTTGTGGTTTGTACTAACTCCTAGTTTCAATGTAAGGACAATTCGTTCTACATCATGGCCCTGCTCGATACTCGCCATCGGGAAGGGAACACAGAAGATATGGTTATTATAGAAAACTGTGGTGAAGAATTTAGATGGTTCCTGGCTATCAGATAAAATAGCATCTGGGGTCTTGAAGGCTTGTCTCCAAACAAGCGACCATCTAAGTCCACATGGAAGAATCACACCATCATCATTCACTGAAGGACCGGAACACACATAATCTGAAGAGGGTGGAGGGATCAGTGTCAGAGCCTAAATTGTGAGAAACTGGTGTGCAGAAGGCGATGGAGGAAAGCGGGAGCCCAAGCTTCATTTGTGGAACTACATAGGAAGTAAGACTTCAGAGAACTCTCCGTTCTAAAACGGAGGGAAGGGAGGCAAGTGCTCACATAAAGGGGAGCTTTGGAGGGAGGAATACAGAAGATCAAAGGCCAAAATCTGGCCTGACAGTTAAACCACTGTCAGTAGATCCCCTATGATGAAGGCTAGACCTGATCTGTTTTCCCTAATTTTTCTGTATTTTTAATTTTGTTTGTATTTGTTCATAGTATAGTGCATCTCAGAGGTATTATGTCAATAGAGGTTACCCTCTTGAAGCTGTGTTATATGTTTTTCTGATTTTCAGTATATGAAACCCCAGGTTGCTAAACCTATAGGGACAGAAAATAGAATAAGGGGCTCAGGGAGACAGAGATATGGTGGGGGAGGAGATATTAAAAGGGAGATGATATCAAGGAGTCCATGTAGAAAAAGAATGGTTGGAAACTAATTGTGGTAGCAAATATACAATTCTAATAGATGTGATTGAAATATGGAGTATGAAATATAAAATATGTATTAAATCCCAATTAATAAAAAAGTACACTAACCCATACACTGTGATATTAGCTTAAAAAATAAGCCCATGATAAAAATAATTAGTGTCCAGGAATAAATCTGCATATGAATATTCAGTTGATTATTGAAAGAGATGCCAAACTAATACAATATGCTTATCAAAAATGGCACTGGATTAATTAAACAATTTTATGAAAAGAAAAGAATGTAAGAATGATAAAGGGAGGAATGTAGGGGAAGAAATTAATTTATAATTTTAAAAATGGAGAATATAGAGAAAAGAAAAGAATAAATAGGAGAGGAATATGATAACCACATACCATAAAATGTAATTCAAATTGCATCTATCAAAGATTTAAATGCAAAATTAGGATATAAAATGTCTAAGATAAAATATTTGGGGGGGAGAAGAGTATGATCTTTGACTAGTTCTATCTATAGTCCTATAAATAAAATAACAAACCATAAAGAAGACACTCCAAAAAGTATATGACCTCAAGTTTATGAAGATATATACTTTGAAAGATACTGGGAAGAAAAATAAAAGATTAGCCATATGCTAGTGGAAAAAATCTTCACAACACATATCAAAAAATGACTAACATTCAGACTACATTAAAGGCAACTTATATATTTTAATAAATGTAAGACTTTGAGCTAGTAAATAAATAAATAAGGGATGAGCACAAAGTTTTAACAGATATTTTACCATAAAAGAGAGATAAATTGAAGTAAGCACATGAGCTGGAACTCCAAATATAGACATATTATAAGGGAATAGAAACAAAATAAATGATCTACCATAATCTACTTACTATGACTAAAATGGAGAAATAAAATAAGTGATAAGTTACTACAGTTTGGCAGTTTCTTAAAATGTTACAATGTGCTGAGTTTATGATTTAGAGATGCCAAATTCAGGTATTTTGCTTTTGAAAAATAAACCAAATATGCACGCAATAACATACACAAATGTTTACATTGTTATTCATCAAGTCAATTTTTTAAATAAACAGTTTTATTGGGACATAATCAAATATCATACAATTCAATAGTTCAAGAAGAAAATAGTTCAAGAAGAGTTATTCAATCATTACCACCATCAATTTGAGAAGTTTTTCTTCCTTATTTAACTCCTAGTTAGTGGCTCCCCACTTCCTTACAAACCTGTTGCCATCCGCCCAACAAACCTTTAATCCAGTTACCTTCTCTAGCGAGTCACCCATCCTGGCTTTCATATACTGAAAACCTGCAGAAAACATCAACCAACCAACCAACCAAAGGGTCAAAAACTAATAACAACAATTTTAAAAAAGGAAAACCACAGTTGAAAAGAAAACAGAAAATTTTAAAACTAGAAAACTAGAGGAACTTTAAAATAAGTGAAAGGGGAGACCAAACGATAAGGTGTTAAAATGTAACCTCCCTATGTCTGCTCAAATCCACTTTCCAAGGCACTCCATGACCGCAAGGCTGTTCACATCCCTGGCCTGTGTTCAGAGGGGATTCACCTGAGGACATGAGGTCGGTTTTTTTTTCCTGATCCTGTGTGGTGGGGCACAACACTCCAATAGCGTTTTCTTGACTGTAAGCTTACCAAGCAGATCACCAAGTCTTTTTACCAAAAAGTGTCTTGGTGCATTCGAGCTGGTAACCTGTCTGCTCTCAGCCATGTGCTTAGGAGGAATGCCATCAGAGCTCCGCAAATTCTAAAATGTATTTTAGTATCTCTAAACTGGAAACAGCCCAAATGTCTATCACCTCGTAATCAAATTTTTTAAAATTGTGTTGTATCCATGAAATGAAATACTATTCAGCAACTAAAAGAATAAAATAATTTATAAAACTCACTTCCATTGAGTGAATACTGACTCATAGCGAGCCCCCGGTGAGTTTTCCAGACTGTAACCTTTTCAGAGGGTATTAAAGTTCCATCTTTGTCCCGAGGAGCTGCTGGTATTTTGAACTGTCACCAATGCGGATCGCAGCCTCACACGTCCACTACACCACCAGGGCTAGCTAGATAGCTAGAGAGATAGATATATGGATGGATGAATGAATGAATACATAAAATCAGATTCATTATATGAAAGTAAAGAAGCCAGGTGCAAAGCATCACATGTTACATGACTTCATTTACATGATTTCTAGAAAACACAACATTATAGAGATAGAAATGTGATCAGTGGTTGTCAGAGTTTAGTATTGTGAGAGGGAATTTAATCACAATGTAAACTTGTTGGGATAATAGGAATGTTATACATATTACACAGATAGGGTTTACTCTATTTATTCTCTCTGTGCATTTGTCAAAACTTACTGAACTATCCAACTAAAAATGGGTGAGTTTTTTGTGTGTAAATTATGTCTCAATAAACCATAATACACAAAAACTATAGTATTCTTTGGATGCTCCTCAGCTTCTATTTGTCCCAAAAGCTTCTTTCTTTTGCATCCCTGTGAAAAACAGTTTAATTCCACATATATGACCCTTAAATCAACTGTGGTATTGACAGGATTGAAATGGATAACTCCAGGAATAAATTTAAAATTCCCTTCTGAATTAAACTAAAATCTTGTGAAGAGACAATGTAAGCTTTTTTGTATAAGGTTAACCGGTCATTAATAGAAAGAATAAGCATTTCTACTTTGGATGAGAAATTGTTTCTTTTAAAGTGTCTGTTAAGAGTGCTCACAACCTAGGTTTAAGGAAAAAATATCTTGGTTAACAAATTCACTGCCATCAAGTGAGTTTTGATTCAAAGTGACATTACAGGAGAGAGAAAAATTAGCTCTGTTGGTTTCTGAACCTGTAAATCTTTACAGGAGTAGAAAGCCTCATCTTTCGCCCACAGAGCAACTGTGAGTTCAAACTGCTGCCCAATGAGCAATCCACGATGCCAATAGGAAGTTAAGAAATGAAACTGATGGCATTAAGATAGATCCTGGCATTGCCAAGTTGTAACCAAGATGAGGTAAATGCTAATGATCTGTTTTTATCAAGTTTCATGTTTTGTCATTGGAACGTTCTGTAAATCTGTAAGTGAAATAATGACCTAAGTCTATTACCTTAAGAAAGGGGAAAACCTACAACTCCATGTATTCCATGGCATGTGACTCAGCATTGTTAAACCAATCTCAGAGCAAGTAAACTCACTCTTGATGATTGTCTAAGATAATAGTTAACAGCACATTCTAGCTTTTTGTCATTCTTCCCCCATCTGTGCTTGCCTTTATATTTTTTCACTCAAAGAAAACAGTTTTCACTTTCTGCGATCCAGAGCAAACTACAGCCTCCTGCCTGGGTATTAGAAAGTCTCCTCATTTCACAAAATATATTTAAAATATCCTTAAATAAAATGGTTTATTCTCTAGCTGACTCTATATCTGCTATCTTCCTTAAAACATCTTACAGCGGCTACTCATTACATTTGGTCTTCTTTATCAACAATACAGAGATACAGGAGGCTACCATAATATCACTTGTCCAACTTTGGCATTACCATAAAGACCTAACTAATAATTGCATGTGTTAGTTACACTGTGATCTGGGGAAAAAAACAAATATAACAAAACAGAAAGACAGTAGCATGTCTTGCTAGACACCAATTCCTTAATATCTATGTATGCAAATCCATTCTATTTCATTCCATCTAAAATTTCCTCTCATTGGCCAGTTTCAACTACTCTAGTTGATAATTTGGTTTCCTGAGTAATGCAAATGATTATGCTCTGCTGAATAGTTGGTGTTTAGAACTCACACAAAGGTGCCTGAGAAGAGGCCCATTGATCTGCTTCCCAAAGCCCTATGGAATATAGTTCTCTTCTGCACACATGGGGTTCAATTCCATCAAAAAGTTGATGACAAATGCATCTTGCATTTAATGTCCTATCGTAAAGCCACAGTTTTCAACAACACCTTACATGTATATTTGCTTCGTTGCATGCCCATTTCCTTAACTATTCAATAAGCAACTAACTTCCAGACCAAAAAAATATATATATTGCATTGAGTTTGATTCTGACTCGCAGTAACCTCATAGGACAAAGTCAAACTCCTCTACATGGTTTCTAGGACAGTAAAGCTTTACAGAAACAAACGACCTCATCTCTCTCCTGAGATACTAACTTGCCAAATATAATTACAATATTATTTCACAAATACATTCAAAACAAACGAAAAGACTGTGCTGTTTTCTGGTCTGAAAAAATGTGTTTAATATATAAAGATAAGCAATATATTAAATCTTATCTTTATGACATTTTCATTATTTTAAACTCAAAAAACAAATATATATTCACATTGTTCAAATAAGCTTTTATAGCTAATTTAGATATATGCTGTTTAATTTATGAGTCACATATTACTGCGTGGTCTATTCAGTTTAGTTGAACATCAATTATTCAATTTGAATATGTATTTGCCCTGAAAGCTTTTCCTTTCTTTCCCAATAGCCTGTAATTTTAGCAATAGAACTCTCAGTGGTTATCATTCTTTAGAGTATATTGCTCTATTTAAGAATGCCATTTTCCATTTTGACTTAAAAACAGCATATGAACTGAAAATGCAGAGCCAAGGACCGTGAACTAAGGACCAAAGGCAGCAATGTTTCCAGTGTTGTCACACCCCGCTACGCACACAGGCTAAGAAGCTGAAAATGTTTTCTATCCTACTTTCCTCCCTCTCCCCACGCCTCCCCTTAAAAAAACATGCTACTTTTTAAGACTCACATTTGATTTAAAAACCCATTTGCTTTCAGGGAAACTTTCAAAGGTCAACTATGGAAAATGTACACTGATGCTACTTCCACACAAGCTTTGACCATGCATATTTTATGTTGAAAATTAAGTGCAGGGTCAACAAGTCATATATGTAATCCTATGGAAGCAAAACCAAAACGCTACTTTTAAAGATTTTTGCTTTGTAATATTTGATCTGAACTCTTGAGAACTTCTTGCCCTTGAAATTTAAATCGAAAAACAAAATATCAAGTAAACAAAACCACAGAATGTTTGTAGTAGATGAGAGTTTGTGAACTTTATTAAGAATAATTCTTTAGAGGTTCTATTACATCGACCACTTAAGAGTCGCGCTGTAAAAAGCAACAACCTCCCTCTCCTCTTCTCCGCCATCTGCCCGGAGTCGCGAACCAGCAGGCATGCATGAGCACATCTCCCTCCACGTCAGCCAGGCCGGTGTCCAGATCGGCAATACCTGTTGGGAGCTCCACTGTCGGGAACACGGCATCCAGCCTGATGGCCAGATGCCCAATGACAAGACCATTGGGGGAGGGGATGACTCTTTCAACACCTTCTTCAGTGAGACGGGCGCTGGCAAGCATATGCCCAGGGCAGTGTTTGTAGACTTGGAGCCCACACTCATTGATGAAGTTCGCACTGGCACCTACCACCAGCTCTTCCCCTGAGCAGCTCATCACGGGCAAGGAGGATGCTGCCAACAACTGTGCCCGTGGGCACTACACCATCAGCAAGGAGATCATCGACCTCGTCCTGGACAGAATCTGCAAGCTGGCTGACCAGTGCACAGGTCTCCAGGGCTTCTTGATTTTCCACAGCTTCGGTGGGGACACCGATTCCGGGTTCACATCCCTGCTGATGGAACGCCTCTCGGTTGATTATGGCAAGAAGCCAAAGCTGGAGTTCTCCATCTATCCTGCCCTCCCAGGTATCCACAGCTGTAGTTGAGCCCTACAACTCTATCCTCACCACCCTAGAGCACTCAGATTATGCCTTCATGGCAGACAATGAGGCCATCTATGACATCTGTGGTAGGAACCTCGATATCGAGCGCCCAACCTATACCAACCTTAACCGCCGGATTAGCCAGATGGTGTCCTCCATCACTGCTTCCCTCAGATTTGATGGTGGCCTGAATGTAGATCTGACAGAATTCCAGACCAACGTGGTGCCCTACCCCCGCATCCACTTCCCTCTGGCCACATACACCCCTGTCATCTCAGCTGAGAAAGCTTACCATGAACAGCTTTCTGTAGCAGAGATCACCAATGCTTGCTTTGAGCCCGCTAACCAGATGGTGAAATATGACCCCCGCCTGTTGGACCATGGTGACATGGTTCCCAAAGATGTCAATGCTGCCATTGCCACCATCAAGACCAAGCGTACCATCCAGTTTGTGGATTGGTGTCCCACTGGCCTCAAGGTTGGCATTAATTACCAGCCTCCCACTGTGGTCATTGGTGGAGACCTAGCCAAGGTGCAGCGAGCTGTGTGCATGCTGAGCAACACCACAGCCATTGCTGAGACCTGGGCTTGCCCGGACCACAAGTTTGACCTGATGTATGCCAAGAATGCCTTTGTCCACTGGGATGTGGATGAGGGGATGGAGGAAGGAGAGTACTCTGAGGTCCCTGAGGACATGGCTGCCCTTGAGAAGGATTCTGAGGAGGTTGGTGTGGATTCTGTCGAAGGAGAGGGTGAGGAGGAAGGAGAAGAATACTAAAGTTGTCACAAAGGTGCTGCTCTTACAGGGAAACTTACTGTTCTAATCATTGTAAAGTTATGGGCTGATGGGTTAATATGTACGTACCAGTGTAAACTTCCATATACAATTACTGACCTGCACTTTAAAACATGAACGCTTTGTCACAGACCCAAGCTGTTCATTTCCTGATGGGTTTACAATAAAGTATTCCCTGTCTTAAATGAAAAAATAAAAAAGAATAATTCTTTAATGGGTACTATATTTTCCTTACATGATTTTTGCTTTTTTTCCCATGAAATTTTCATTCATTTTTTTACTCAATTTTCAATTGGGTTAATTATTCAAAGAAATTTGTATTGGTTTATAAGTATTCCAGATACATTTTATCAAAATTATTATCTATAGTTTGTCTTGCTTTTAGAATGTTTTAATATTCACTTTTATTTCTATACCTATGTCATGTGTTCCTAAGTTTTCTGCTTCCATTTTTAAAGTTTCCCTTGTTAGCATCTCTTTTTAGCTTTCTTTTGCATTTTTTTGCAATTAATTTGGAATTACTTTCCATATAGTCTTATTTGAAATATATTTAAATTTTAAATATTTAGAAAGATTTTTTATATCTCCAGGAAATGGTCATAATTTATTTGTTTTTGATTACTTTTTATATTATGAGGATTTTTTCTTCATAATATATTAAATTATAGCAATTGCCTTTTGACACACATTCGTATGAGCATTTTTCCTCCTTTTATTATTTTTTTATTTGACAGTAATAAATTATCTGATTTTAGTGGAATATTTGAAACACATATTGACTTGGGTAAATCTGATGCACAAGACTGCTTTAAAATATTGAAAAACAAGGAGATTACTTTGAGGGTTATGGTGAACCTGACCCAAGCCATGATCATTTTAATCACCTCATATGCATGTGAAGGTTAGACCTGGAATATGGATGACTGGAGAATTGGTACATTTGAATAGTGAAGAATATCGAGAGTGTCATGGGCTGCTAAAAGAAGAAACAAGTCTTTCTGGGAAGAAGTCCAGCCAGAGTGCTCCTTTGAACCAGATGGAGGGGCTTGTCTCACAGACT
Organism: Echinops telfairi; assembly: GCF_000313985.2. Lineage (NCBI taxonomy): Eukaryota > Metazoa > Chordata > Mammalia > Afrosoricida > Tenrecidae > Echinops > Echinops telfairi. The sequence goes on from NW_022103900.1 coordinate 36,558,525, forward strand.
TTAGACATGTTATCAGGAGAGACCAGTTTCTGAAAAATTCCTCTATGAATCAAAACAGACTTGACAGCACCTAATAACAACAATATATTCTAGTACTTATTCAGAGCATATATTATATGATGGAAAATTGAAGCTTAGAAAAATAGCAGTAACACATGAAAAGTATTTACCACAGAGCATAGAACATAGTATGTGATCAGTAAATATTACTACTTATTTTATTTGTTAACATTATATCTATTAACTGTTCTATTGACATGTAATTTTCATATATAGTTCAATTGTTAAAACATATTGAGCATATTGCACATATAGTTCAATTGTTTAAACAGAAATCATTACTACTGTTACAATTCCTGAAGGCTTTATCTATCTTGGATTTCTTGCATCAAATGATCTTAATTATGCACATGAAATATGCAGGTCTAACAGGATTAATGAGGTAAAACTAAGACCATAATAACAAAAATCTTTTTCTTGTACTTATTTAATATTAGTTGTCCATTTCCCACCAACGTCCTCTGCCATAACCCCAAGCAACTATTTATCAGTTATTGCCTCTATGGATTTACTTATTTGGGATTTGTAAAGAGAAAAACATACAAAAAGCAAATAGAAAACAAGAAACCAAAGCCAAATAGCAATACAAAGTAAAACAAAGAGAAACCTCACTTGAAAAGGCAGTAGAAAGTGGCTTCCAGATAGCAAGCATAGGAAGATCCCCTCAGCCATTACCAGAGGAGGCCCACTCGGGTAGAGCCCTGGACTTACTGGCATCAAGAATCATAACATAAAGCCAAGAAGGCCAAGTTTCTTGTAGTGGGAAGGAAGCGCCTCTGACGCCCCTTTAACATTGACCGTGGCGTGAGCCATTTCTGTGAGTCCAGATTCCTACTTGACACAGCTGATTATTTTTGGTCCCTGAGGCAACAAAACCAGTCAAACCTCTCACTCCACTGGCCAATGGAAGATAGCTCTGCATAGGAAGCTTGGTGCATACATAATCAATACCCAAGTTCACCAAGTTTTTTTTGTCTCCCCTTTTCCTTCCCAGTGCTCCTCTCCAGCCCCCCAGTTCCCCAACCGCATGCAGCACATGGGTTCACAAAATAGCATTGTCCAAGAGCAAGCAAGAATCCCCAACCACAAAGCCGTTTTATTTTTTACATTTTATTATTTTCCTCGGAGTTTGAACTTTTGTTCTATTGCAATACTTTCATTATGTCTTTGGCGTTCTCTCCTACCTCCTCTTGTGGATTACAACTCAGGGTAAAGAAGACCAAAATCCTTCCAACTAGACCAATAGTATCATCACGATAAATGGAGAACAAATTGAAGTTGTCATGGGTTTTGTCTTGCTTGGATCCACAATCAATGGTCATGGAAGCAGCTGCCCAAAAGATCAAGAAATAAGTTACATTAAGGAAATCTGCTGCACAAGCTCTCTTTAAAGTGTTGAAAATCAAGGATGTTACCTTGAGGACTAAGGTGTGCCTGACCCAAGCCACAGTACTACTCTCCTTTGTCTCATATATATATGGAAGCTGGGATTGAAGAATTGATATGAATGAGGAATTGACGCATTTACACTGTTGGTGAAGAAGATTGAAAGTGCATGGAGCACCAAATGACAAACAAGTCTGTTTTAGAAGAAGGACAGCTACTTCGAGGCAAGCCTGATGAGTTTGTCTTACATATTTGTGGACATGTTTTCAATAGAGACCAGTTCCTGGAGAAGGACATCATGCTTGGGAAAAAGAAGCAGCCATCAAGGAGATAGTTTGACACATGGCTGCAATGGACGCAGGCATAGGGAACAATTGTGGGCATTGTGCAGGTCCCCTGGCAGGGTCTCATTTTGTTGTTATGGGCCAGAACCAACTTGTTGGCACCTAACAACAACAACAAGTAAACTTTTGTGCAAATTATAAGACACATGGTGAATTCTTGAGGAGTTTTATTAATACCCTCACTGTTGTATTACCATATAAAAATTTCAATTGCATTTGATATCATCATTAGTCTAGAAATATGTTCTAGAGAAGACATATCAGTCAACTCTATCTGCCTTTGGTGGACAGGGCCATATGATGCCTGCAGTTTGGATTCCTGCTAATTAAAAATGATAGATACCCCCTGATCTGGGTTTATTAATGACAGCACAGAAAGTATTAAAGTGGAGTAAAATGGGCAGGATGATAGGTAATTTTCTTTAGCCCAAAATGCAGACTTGTGAAGAATAAGCAGAAGGAAGTCATAAAGAATCTCTTTCACAGATGTGCTTGCATATGGGTTGAGCAGCTCAGATATAAAATATTTTCATCATTATCTAGCAGTCTTAAAAGTATCTTGAACGTGGGCAATGCTTGGCAGCTTGTAAAATAGTTTAACAGTGCCTTCCAGTACTTCCTAATGAAGTGGTTGTCACTCGTACTAATGTAAATCTTCACTTCCCAGGATTAGACCAAAATCATCTTTCGTCAGAAAATTGTCATATGTTTATGGTCAGAGGGGTTTGTAATGTAATTTATTTTAAGCCTGTTCACTATTTTAAACATGCATTATCAAGATTTATTTTCAAACTCTCAATGAGGAAATATAAATTATGTTTTAAAGGTCTGTGAATAAGAAAAAAACAGGAAAGAACAAAAACATGGGAATATATGAGAGAAAATGCAGTGGATATTAGAGAAGCTCATTAGTGTTAACGTTAGTTCTGACCCCATTATTAAGTCTATGAGGGTAACTTGGAAACATTAAAATTTCCTGGGGCTCAGTTTTGTTATATTTCATGCATCTTTGATAGCATTTTTAGTCATTCCAGAGCACTGGGTTGAATAATCAATTAGCAATAAAAGAAAAACAATGAAAAATATAAATGTATACTTTTAATCCTCTCATTACATTTTTTTAATATACACAATTAACATCCAAAATTCATTACACTCTGATTTCAATTCATACCAACTTAGCTTCAATGGTATTAAAACTTCTGTTCCTATATAGTGCCCTCCCCCTTTCTGAGTTTTATTTAATAACTGATATGTTCATATAGTATGTGCCCAATAACATAGACTTATTATTTTTGTCTTTTTAAATCATGCAGAAAAGAATTACAAAGCACAAATATAATAATTTTGACTTTAAAATTAACAGATATAAATTCTTTGCCTTTGAAAACTGTCCCATTAGGATTTTTGAGGTTGTAAATCCTAACAGAAACCAAGTGACACATCTTTTGATGAGACTCGGGGCACTTCAGCCACTGTGCCCCCAGACCTTCGTTCCCTACATGATTACTTTCTTTCTATATCTTTGCTTCTTTATGTGGCTTCCCTGTGCTCTCTGGTTTCCTTTCCTTTCAAAGCAAAGGATTATTGTTAGCATTTCTTGTAGTGTAGGTACGCTAGCATTAAAAACTTCTTCCACTTTTCTTTATATAGAAACGCTTCCATTTATCCTTCTTTTTTTATTGTGGTAAATAAGTATGTAGCAAAACATTTGCCACTCCAGTATTCTTAAAATGTACCATTTACTGACATTAATTGCAGTCATTTTATGTTGTGCAACAATCATTACCTACTTCCAACTATACCTAAATGTGATACATACAGGCTTATAATGTACCCTAAAGAGAAATGAAGTTCTGCCCAGGGTGAACTTTGAAAATAAATTCTCCATTTTTGAAGAATAGTTTTGCCAGAAATGAAATTTTAAATTAATTTTTTCTTTAATTCTTTTGACCATATCTTTTGACTGCTATGGTCCTTTAATTTTGCAGTATCATTTCTTTATCATGTTGAAGATACATTATGAGTCACTTATAACTTGCTGTTTTCAATATTCTCTCTGCCTTTGGTTTTTGAAAGTTTTGCTTTGAGATGCCTTTTTTTAGATCTCTAATTGAATCCTATTTAAAATTATTGAATATCTTGGAAGTATAAATTCATGTCTTCAATCATAGCCAGAATTTCTTTTCAGGTTCAAAATATTTTCCACCATTTCTTCTATTATTTCTGAGATTACCACAATGCATGACCCCTTCAGTATATCCCACAGATCCTTTCATCCCTATATACATTTTCCCATCTTCTTCTCCGTTTCTTGCTTCAGAGTAGATAAATTCAATTGTAATGTCTTTGTGCTTGCTAATTATTTCTTCTATTTCTTCAGTCTGTTGTTGAATCTTGATAGGAAAATTTTCATTTCAAATATTCTACTGGTCAGCTAATACTTAGCACTTTATTGATATTCTCAACAAATACACTTACACATGAGATCACTCAGGGATTACAGTAAAAGGATCGAATAAAGTGATCACTGTGTAAACTGCATAAGACTGAACATTGTCTTGTTCTATTGTAAATAGTATCTCTAAGATTTGAAATGGACTCATCAGCACCTAATGTCAAAAATTAATGCAATCAGAATATGGGAATTCTATGGTGTGGGAGGGAATGTTGGAGCGAAAGAAAGACACCTTGTTCTCGATAGAGTCCTCAAACTCCTTCCATTAGCTGTGTGTTAGCTTTCAGTTCTAGTGTGTCTTTTGTCCAAAATGCAACTTCTCTTTTGGCAACATTCCAGCTCTCTAACGTCTCTTTAGATGCTCTTCTCAGGGTCTGCTTCTGGTTAAATCCTTCTGAAACAGAAGGGACGGTGCTCAGTCTCTTGTCTTGGAACCTCTGCTGTTCTACAGGGAATATTCTACGCACTTCAAACATCTATAGGATTTACATCTGCAGAAATGACTGGTGTTAGGGAAATAAGCCACCATTTATCAGTCATTTTACTGTACGGTGATGGCTTGTGTGTTGCTGTGATGCTAGAAGTTATGTCACTAGTATTTCAGTTAACATCACAGTCACCCAAATTGAATGGGCCTCAGTAGAACTTCCCAAGTGGAAGAGTTTGTGAAGAAGGAATAGGCTGTCCATTTCAGAATAATAAGCCATAGAAAACTTTATAGATGGCAGTAGAACATTAACAGATACAGAAAGCCTCATGGATAGAAGCAGAAAGGTCTCAATGATAGTACCAGAAGATGAGTCTTTCAGGTCAAAAGCAACTGAAAATATGACTGAGGGAGAGCTTCCTTCTCAGAGTAGAGTCAACCATAATGAAGCCGATGGAGTGATGCCTGTGGGAATAAAGCCTTCAGGACCTTCATTTGTTCATGGAGCAAGACTCAAATGAGAACACGTAGCTAAAAGCACCTATTAAGTACTGGAACTGGGAATGATCAAAGTATGAATCTAGGGATATTCCAAGTTAACAAAAATGTAATGGAATGCACAATGATCAATATTCTAGGTATTAGTTAGCTGAAAGAGATTGGTATTGGCCATTCTGAATCAGAAAACCATTTGACTTACTCCACTGAGAATGACAGGTTCAAGAAGAATAATGTAACATTCATCCTCAAAACGGATATTTCATGTTCTATCTTGAAGTATAATGATGTTTGTGATATGACACTATTTATCAACATAAAAGGAAATCCAGTCAATACAAATGTTATTCACATTAAGACACCAACCACTAAATCTAGTGATACAGAAATTGAAGAATCCAACCAACCTCTCCAGTCTGATGCTGATCAAATATACACTCAAGATGCATTGATAATGATTGGTGACTGGAATGCCAAAATGGGAAGCAAAGAGGAATGAACAGTTCATTGGAAAAGATCGACTTGATGATAGAAATGAAGCGGGAGATACCCTGATATAATTTCACAAGACTGACTTCTTCATAGAAAGGGCCTGTTTTCAAGAACTCATTTGGCAACTGAACACCTGGATTTCTCCCGATGGAATACACAGAAAGAAAACCGACTACGTCTTTTCACATAGAAGATGGAGCATCTGTATCAGCAGCCAAAATGGGGTCAGGGGCAGGCCAGGGAAGTTTAAATTGAAGCTTAAAAAAAAAACTAAAACTAGTCCACAAGAGCCAAAATATTAGCTTCAGGCTACCCTGCCTGAATTTCAAGAACATCTCAAGAACAGATTTGACACACTGAACACATCCGTGCATTGACCTGTTGAGCTGTTGGAGGACATCAAGGAGATCACTCATGAAGAAAGTAAAAGGTCATCAAAAAGGCAGGACAAAAAGAAAAGATAGAAGTGAAGATTTAAGTGGCTGCTAAAAGAAACTTTGAAACGTGTCCTTAATTGTTGGTTCAGTAAGGCAAATAGGAAAAGCAATGAAGTTAATGTACTAAAATAACATTTTAAAGGGTAGCTTGAGAAGACAAAGTAAATTAATATAATGAAAGGTGCAAAGACCTAGAGTTAGAAAACCCAAATGTAAGAACACACTCAGCACATCTGAAACAAATGAACTGAAGAAAAAATTCAAACCTTGTGTTGCAATATTGAAAGATTCTACGGGCAAAGTATTCTGTGATGCAGGAAGGATAAAAAAAAAAAAAAAAGATGGAAAGAATATACCGAATCATTGTTCCAAAAATAATGAGTTGCCATTCAAACATTTCAAGAAGCAGCATATAATCAAGAATCAATAGTTCTGAAGGAAGAAATTCAACCTGCACTGAACACATTAGAAAAGACACAGCTCCAGGAATTGATAAAACACCAATATTTCAATCAACTGAGGAAGCTCTGGATGCACTCACTTGTCAATGCAAGGAGTTTTGAAATATAGATTCTTGGCCAACTGATTGGGAGAGATCCATATTTATATCCATTTCACAGAGAAGTGACCCAACAGAATGCTCAAATTATAGGACAGTATCATTGGTATAACAAATAAAATTTCACTGAAGATCATCCAACAATGGTTGCAGCAGTACCTTAAAAGGGAGCTGCTAGCGGTTCAAAATGGTTTCAAAAGAGGATGTAGAACAGAGGATAGCATTGCAGAAGTTAAAAGGATCTTGGCTCAAATAAGAAAACACCAGAAAGATGTACAAGTGCGTTTTATGGACTATGCAAAAGTATTCAGCCATAACAAATTGGATGGTCTTGAGAAGATTGGTAATTCCAGAACTCTGCATTGTGCATATGTGGAATTTGTACATGGATCAAGGCTGAGCTATGTCAACAGAACAAGGAAATACTCTATATTTGAAGGTCAAGAACTGTGTCAGGGTTGTGTCCTCTCACCATTATTATTTCATCTGTATGCTAAGCAAATAATCAGATAAATTGGATTATGTGAGGAAGCATGCATCACCAGGATTAGAAGAAGGCTTATTAACCTGGGATATAAAGATGTCACATGAAGAGGACTTGAAGGACTTGCTGATGAAGGTCAGGGATTTCAGTCTTCAGTGTGAATTGCAGCTCAATGTAAAGAAGACCACAATCCTCACAATTGCAGCAGTAGGTAACATCATAATAAATGGAGAGAATATTGAAGTTGTCATGGATTTTGTCTTGCTTGGATCCATTATCAATGCTCATGGAAGCACCAATCGAGAGATCAAATCTAGCATTGCATTGACCAAATGTGCTGTACAAGAAGAACTCGTCCAAGTGTGGAAAAGCAAGGATGTTACTTTGAGGATTAAGATAACCGTGATCCAAGTCACGGTATTTTTTAAATGTGAAAGTTGGACTTTGAATTGATTAGAGTTATGGTATGAAGAATATTGAAAGTACTATAGACTGCCAAGACAGCAAACAAATCTGTCTGAGAAGAATGCTCTTGGAATGCTCATTAGAAGCAAACATGGTGAGATTTTTGTCTCACCTACTTTGCACATGATGTTAGGAGAGACCTGTTCTTGGAGACGGACATCCGACTTTGTAAGGTAGAGGAGTAGGGAAAAGGAGGAAAGCCCTCAACCAAATAGATGGACACGGTTGCTATAACAACAGACTCAGACATGGGACCATTGTGAGGATGGTCCAGGACTGGGGGGAGTTTCCTTCTGTTATACGCCGGATCTCTATGATTTGCAGCTGATTTGATGGCACCTACCAACAACAAGAGAGAAATAAGAAAATTGTTCAGTAAATAAATTCTGAGGTGCAAGGATACTTTTAATCAAAAAATATAAAAATCAATAGGCAGCACAAAGTTCACTGCTTACAGAGTCCTTACAGAGGATTTAATGTTCATGGGACCTGTTAGTCTCATTTTCTCCCACAGAGTATCTGGTGGACTTGAACCACCGACTGCACATTTAATGGTAACCTGACAGTTTCACCCAAGTTCCTCCATTGGCAAGGCACAACTAATATTTTTGGCTAATGATCATAACCTACCCTCATGTTCAGAAGGTCTATTTTTTAAATTAATTTTTATACTTTGAAAAAGGATAAAAATAAATCAGCACCCTTATGTCTAGTTACCGGGGGCAAATTTTATGAAAATCTACATAATAACTTTTCTATATTCAAATGATTTTCATTTGCAGAAATCTACCTTGTTTTTTTGCTTATTCTTTTCGTACCATGGTCCAAAACACATTACCAACTACAAGCACAATTAAGGTTTCCTTTTTTTTTTGCTTTTGGTCAAGTCTAAAAAGAACTCGGGTTAAAGTCATTTCTGAGGTTTTGTTATTAGAATTTTATTGCTTCCTGCTAAATTGTGCAGGTTGGTTCATATTAGATTATCAAATTTTCTTTCTTAAATGCAAATAAACATAAAAACGCAATTTTCTTGAATAAGATTTACAAAATCCCCAATTACAATGTTTGAAAAATGAGGCCCACAGATATCCCATTAATTTCCAAAATTACCCAGCTAATTAGCAGATGAAGTAGAAAGTACATTGACCTAAAACGTTCCCCAAGACGTTGACTTAGTTTTAGACTTTAGCATTTTGGCAGTGAACTCACTTTCATAATTTAACAGAAATACAACTGATCGTGTGACTTTATCTTCTAAATATATTCAAATCCCGTACAAAGAGAAAATTCTCTTGGACCAAATAATTAAAACAGTCTATGTGTGCTACTTATATCTACCACATTGCCCATTGTAAATTTTCACACCTCTGCTTGATCTAACGGTATCAAATAATTTAATTTTTCTGTTTGTGAAAAAAATGCTTCATCCATGTAAACACTATAATATCTAGCAGCTTTGTAAAATTTTATCAAGTCATCTAAAAATGTAAAAATAATATGGAATTGATAAATATAATTGTTTGACATTGCTTGTCTTCTTATAAATCTACATCCTAAAAGACCTTTAAAATATAATTAAATAAGTGATAAGGATTGTACCAAATTGCCATCTCACTTTTTTCAATCTGTGGTGGATAGTCACTCACAAAAACAGTCTTGAACATGGTCTAGTTAATCTCTGAAAAGATCTTTCTCTTTAAAAAGTCTAGATCTCTAAACAGAACTGAATTTATCTCCCTATTTTGGTTTTCAGACAAAACCCTCTGACTGATTTCTTAGGCGCATAGATGACAGCCATCCAAAAAATACATAGAGAGACGAATGATTGATTAGCTATAGAGACTATTTGCCAGAGTGAATTAGGGAGCTACAGGAACCGAAATAGACAGGAGCCATGATGGATGTCAGACATTAAAAATACCCATCTCTTTTTCTTGCCTGATAAATCTATAAAATGTATCCACAGGAAAAGAAAGCCAAGATTCAAAAAAATAAAGAAAACTTTAATGATGTAAATTTCTAAAAAAGATAAAGAGTATCAATACAATTATATTTATCAATTCCATATATTTTATATTATTTTTTTTATTTTTTAGAGGACTTGATGCAATTCTACAAATCCATTAGGTATAAATAAGCACTATTCATATGGAGGGTTTTATTTGGTGACTATCAATTTTCCTTCACATGAAGGAAGTAAGGCTTTAGGCAGGGAGATGATTTATGTTGATCATAAACAACTCCATATTATGCAACCCTCTTTACAATGGGCATAGTGAGATTTAAGTAGACCTACTTGGGGCTATACTAGACCTGACAATTGGCTCTTTATACTCCACAAATCATAATTTGGGGAAAATTGCAAATTACTATTCAGTACATTCTAAAGATGTATACAACTGGTAACACTGAATGGATAAGCCGGTGAATATGAATCAGATCGGTAGCACTCAAGAACCCAGAAATAATGGTGTCCCTATTGAAGTTTCTCTGATTTTATTATCCAACGTCTTATTGTTAAAAGAAGGCTCAAAAGAGTTTATCAGTTTAATGAGATGATTCCATATGTCCATCAGTTATTCTAAGGAAAAACATATTCCAGTTCTTATTTATAGTATTACTAGTCTCAAAATCACTAATAAAACCCAATTGCATAAATTGAATATTTTATTAACTCTGCACGTAATTCCCAAAGATGAATATAAGAACATACTGTGGCTAAAAGTTGAGGTTCAGAATATATTATATTAATATAAAGGATCATATAGGATGCTAGAAGATGTGAATAAAGTTTAGCATTTTACTGAAATAATGTATTTATTCAACTGGAATCCTCTTTTATTGATTACACCATGAGGTTTCTATGGCTAAATATAATATAACTAAAAATAGAATAAAACATTTTTACTTACTGACTGCCTTTGTGAAATCAATATTTTAACTGAAAACAAAATTAGTAGAAATAACTACTTTTTGGATCATTTTAATAATTATATTTTCTTACAGAAACATAAGCATGTAATTAATAAATATATAGGTTTTCAAGTCCAACTGCATGAATGGACACGTTTTTCTTAGATCCTTCATGAAAAGTGAGCAGTGAACTTTACTTATCAAGATTTGTGTTATGCAATCAGGAGACAATTTCCCAGGTTCTACAAAATACTGCTAAATGAGAAAGACTGAAAAAAACTGATTTTAAGACCAGTTTGCACTTCTGACCAGAATTCTCAAGTTAATGTATTATAACTAACTCATCAAAAATGAAGAGACATCAATAAGGATTCAATAGATTATAATATAAAATATTTCCAATATATTAATTCATAAGGATATACATATATAAATATCTATGTAGTTAAAATGCTTTTTAGAAATTCATCCAAGACTGTGTAGTAAAATACATCTGAGGAATAGAAAACAGTACATTGTTTAGTAATCTTCTGAGTACACACTCAATTTTCTATAAATGATGCTCTGAAATAATGTGAATAATATTTATAAAGGTTAATTTTGTAACATAAATAAACATTTTCCTCCACTTGCAATTTGGGAATTCATAGAAAATAAAGATTACAATTAAATTTTATTGATCGGGTGCCAGTGAATTTCTGTTACATATTTTATTTGGCTGACTGGCAGTCACCTCCCTGCCCTCTGGGAAATAATCTACTCTCTGATGTCTCCTCTCCTCTCATTATTCTCCTTTCAAGCCTTTAAGAGATACAGCAGGGAGAATTTGGAAGCAGGGGCATGTTTGGAGAGAGACAATATACCTGTGTGAGTGACCAGGCTTGCCATACTCAGGAGAATGAAGAAATAGGCAGTTCTCCCTGGTCTAGACATCTGGATTTTCATCAGGTGTGCTGGCATGTGAAGACATAACTGGGCCAACACACTGTTGGGGTGGTGCTAATCAGGATTGTTTGCGAAGTCGTCTTGAGCCATCCTGGATGTATCAGTTGCTCAGGATATCCACAAGCATATACTAGGGTCAATGATGACCAGAGAAGTAAAACTCCTGACAGTCTTGTCCACCAAGAGTACACAATGTCACTGATGCCTGGCTATGAAATATGTTGAGGAAAAAGAGGGTCAGCTTGGGCCATGAACCTGGCCACCCAAGAGCACCTCTCTATTTTTCCTAGCCTTTAGCAACTGTATTGAATCTTTTACCCACTGTGTAGTATGAATGTAAAATATGTGTGTGTGTGTGTGTGTGTGTGTGTGTGTGTGTGTTTCTAGATGGTAGGAGACAGTACACTATGGGACAGTCTCACCCTTAGAACACTGCAGAGATTTATTCATTGGAGTGCCTCGTAGGTGAGGAACCCTGGTGTGGTGGTTTAGAGTGTTGCACATTGGGCTGCTGTCAGTGAAGTCAACAGTTTGGCACCACTAGTACCTCCATGAGAGAAGGATGAGGCTTCAGGCCCCCATGAGCATTTCCAAATCTGCTCAGCCCTATAGCACAGAGGACAGTCAGAGTTGACTTGGTGGCAGGAGCCAGAAGCCATTTTAAAAGATCGGGGATTATATCTCAGGCCACTTTCCCCAACAAGCTTTGGGATGAGTGGAACTAAGGTGTCTTTTTTTTTTTAAACATTTTATTAGGGGCTCATACAACTGTTCTCGCAATCCATACACACATCAATTGTGTAAATCACATTTGTCATTTTATTGTATTTTTTAATCATATTATTGGGGGCTTATACAACTCATCACAATCCATACATCCATCTATTGTGTCAACCATATTTGTACATTTGTTGCCCTCATCATTTTCAAAACATTTTCTTCCCACTTGAGCCCTTGGTATCAGCAACTCATTTTTCCCTCCCTCATGAACCCTTGATAATTATAAATTATTATTTTTTCATGTCTTACACTGACCAATGTCTCCAGTCAACCACTTTTCTGTTGTCCATCCCCCAGGGAGGGGTTTATACATGTCTCATTGTGATTGATTCCCCTTTCCTCTCCCACCTTCCCTTTCCCCTTCTGGTATAGCTACTCTCAATATCAGTCCTGAGGGATTTATCTGACCTGAATTCCCTGTGTTTCCAGCTCTTATCTGTACCCATGTACATCCTCTGGTCTAGCCAGATTTGTAAGGTAGAATTGGGATCATTATAGTGTGTGAGAGGAAGCATTAAAGAACTGAAGGAAAGTTGTATGTTTCAATGGTGTTATACTGCATCCTGACTACTAGTGCTTTCCTCTATTTCCTTTTACTTTCCTCTTGTTCCACTATCATGTTCAGCCTTCATTTGGGTTCCTGTAATTCCTTCCAGTTACATTGCCTTGATCAAGCCCTACTAGGCATCCTACACCCTCCTCACCATCGATTTTAGATCACTTGTTGTTCCCTTGTCCCTGGGTTTGTTAACACCCATTTCCTTTCCCCAGCTTCTCCCTCTCCCATATCCCTCTCCCCCACCTCCGGAACCATCACTCCATTGTTTTCTCCTCTGGATTGTGTATCCTGCCTATCTTATCTAGGTAGACATGCAGAGACAATAATAAGCACAAAAATAAGAAAGAGAAAAACAAAACAACAAAAGAAAACAACAATAAAAAAGATGAAAAAAAAAAAAAGAAAGAAAGAAAAGCCTATAAATAATTCCAGGTCTGTTTGTTGACATTTAGGAGTGTTTTCTGGTTGAGTCTGATGGGGTGCCACGCCCTGGCCCCAGTCTATTTTTGTTATTCCCCAGGGACTTCACTGCTTTGTTCCGCTTGCTCTCTGTTGCATGCCCTAGTGTTTCGCTCCAATTCCCACACTGTACCTCCTGTGTTGTCCCTTGAAGCACTATGGGTCAGTGAGGGACTCTTGTGTCTCGTGGTGGGGTGGGCCCTGTGGTCCTCTGTGTATTGGCTGCTCTGAGCAGGAATGTTGTCCTCAGGGCTTGGTGGGCCAGGATATTCTCCACTTCTCTCCTTCCCTCTTCATTTGCTCCTGTGTGCTTTAATCAGACTTGCACCCCTCCCTGAGCTGTAGCGTCAGTGCTGTGCTCTGAAGTGAATTATTCTCAGTGGAGGGGAGGTGTCCATGTAGTTGGGATTGGGGCTGGCCCTGCAGATCTCTCTATTGGTTCCCTGCTTCATGCCAGTTTGTTGCATTCCCATCTTGGTGCACTGAATTTGTAGTGTGGTTCCCCTCTCTCTCTCTCCTGTGGAGATATAAATAACACCCCCTCCTTGTATAGGTTAGTGCCCTGTTCCCCCACTACCCATGTCTTTGTTGATTCTGGAAGCCCAGGTTTAGAGGGTGAATTTTCTATACAGGTTTTTGTTTTTGTTTTTTTTTAACATGGTGGAAAAGTAAGAGGGCATTCAAGGTCTCTCCCATGAACTTCTTCACAGTTTTTCAGATAGAAAAGCCAAAACATAATATCTTCAGCTACACCTCTGAGATGCATTCTAAATAAACTGAGACAAGCTTGATCCCCAGATCCAAAAAAGAGACAGACATATTCTTTTGCAACACAGCTTGGTCTTGGTGTAAATTAGACAGCGGCCAAATGAGTTCGGAAAGTGGTAGTCAAAATTATGATACCATCTTTTAACTAGACTTGTTTCTACCGAAGGCAAAAAAAGTGGAGAGATGACCTGTATAGACCGGCTTGCATAGGTCTGTGAAATGTTCTCCAGCTGCGCAAAAATGACAAAATTGATGCTGCTTTCTTGCAAACCTTATAAACCAGAACCTGAGAGTGGGAGCGCCAGCTCCCAGGTCCCTGCGTGGGACCCCAGGAGGAAGCAGCCCTGAGCTGACACTGCTTAACCCAGAACCTTCCCATCCCAAAGCAAGTACAGTGGCAAGGCAGGAAGAGCCTAAGCACTGGTCCGCAACCTCAGAAACCAGGGCCTTGCACTGGTGGGGCCCTTCGCTGAGGTTGCCTCCCACTAATGACATCCCGATCAATGGGACAGAGCCCAGGAGAAACTGAAGTACCTGGAAGGCCTGTCAATTTACTGTTGGACATGGAAGCCAAATTGTTGGTACATAGCTCCTCCAGAGGGTCCGTCTCCTCTCAAAACCCCACTATTCAGGAAGTGGATGGTCTGCCAAGACAAGATATTTGCACCCTTGTTTTCATTGTGTCTGCATGCCCTATTCCATTATTAAGGAGAGATATTCTAAGCAAAAATAGGACTCAAGTGATCTTCTCTGTGAACATGGAGGGACCCATCCCTGTTATGGCATTATTGTCAAAAAGAGATACCCATGAAATTAACATAGAGAAATAAGACCAGCTTTTTTACTCTCGTAAAGAGTTACACTCTCAGAACTCCACAGGGGGAATCTCCCCTGCCCTAGAGGTGGCCATCAGTCAGAATGGACTGGACGGCAGTGAGTGAGTGTGGGCAACTAGAACTCCAGAGAGGGTACCACATGCCAAACTGTTATGATTAGAGGCAATGATCCTACCCATTTCCCTCACAGGAGACAATACCCCATCTGTTCAGAGGCCAGAGAAAGGCTGAAAGGAATTATTGACACATTCCTGGAGCAAAGCTGCTAGTGACCTGCAACTTCCCTTGCTACGCTCCTATCAGTTAGAAAAGAGGGTGGGACCTACACGATGGGGCAGAAGGGGGAGAAAAGGGGAACTGATTGCAATGATCAACATACAACCCACCCCCAAGGGGGACGAACAATAGAAACATGGGTGAAGGGAGACAGTGGATGGTGTAAAATATGAAATTGAAAATAATGTATAAATTATCAAGGGTTCACAAGGGTGAGAGGATGGGGGCCTGAGGGGAAAACAGAGGAGTTGAACCAAGAGCTCAAGTAGAAAGAAAATGTTTTGGAAATGATTATGGCAACATATGTACAAATGTGCTTGATACAATTGATATATGGATTATTATAAGGGCTGTAAGAGCCCCCAATAAAATGATTCATTAAAATTAAAAATAAAATAAAATTGCATTAAAAAAAAGACTTAAGAAAAATTACAGCGGCAGTCATGCCTATATATTCTGTGGTGCCAAGCCCTTACACCATTCTGGGTAAAATTCCCTCTTGAACCGTGGTTTTCTGTCCTGTGCTTAAAAGATGCCCTTTTCTATAATCCATGAGATCCCGCATCCCTCCTCTCCCCACGGAGTAGAGGGCTTTCTTTTACAGTCATGCTTTCTACCCCAAAGCCTTTAAAGACCTAGGAATGACCAGCTGGATACATCTTTCCAGAGTGAAAGCTCACCACCCTGCACTATCTGAAACTAATGAGATAAAGGACAATACTTGGATCTGTGAGCCATGGGGGTCCTGTGAGTACTTGGTGGGGGGTAGGCGGGGAGAGCCAGGTGAGTATAACCTATCCATTGATTCCTTTCTTGTTATTTTGCATTGTGCCTACATCAGATAAATCTCCTTTTATGCCCCGCTACAATTAGCAGTTAATCTGTTGGCTAATATTTCTTATAACAGGACGTGGTGGATATTTTTAGAGTTCCTATGCTGGTCTGCAGAAATGTGGCCAGCCCGCATTCTTTGGGCCCAGAGGCATTCATGTGTTACTTAACCCCATCTGGATAGCAGGATATATATGCGTCCTTGTGTCCAAAAAAGGGCTTGTCTCATCCCGTCCTAAGACCGAAATGATACTAGCATTGTCCTTAAAGCCCTGGTCCCTCTTCCCCTCCATCCCCTGCTTTCACTAAGGAGCATCTAGTTGGAGCTGGACGCTATACATCCTGCAACATTATAGTGGAAGAAAGAAAGTCTCCTTCCCTGGTCCTCCTTCAAAAGTCAATGGCTTCTCCCCTTCTCCCAATAGTCCCATATCTCAGAGATTAAAACCCTCAGAGGGTTTTGCCAAAGACAGTGCTTTGCCTCTAGGGTGTGTACATGTATTCCTGAAGGCAGACTTGCACGGGAGAGGCATATGAGCTGATAATTGCTCGCTTCCTCATCGTAGCTCAGAGGGAAAAGTTTTCACTGACATTACCAGGCATGTTATGTTTGGGAATGAGCTACATGACAACTCTACATTTATATGACACCGCTCCCTGAATCCACCCTCTAAATGTAGCATCCCTCACTAACACCTACTTTTAGAAATATACACCTGGATGGAATTGAACAAAGCAGACTCACTCAACCACATACTATATTTTGTGATGACTGCCTCCCCCAAAGGGAAATTATTTTGTCTGTGGAAATTCTGTATATCAGTGTTTACCAACCAACTGTACAGGGCTGTGCACTCTGGTATATGCTCTGCCTACTAGATGTGTTGCAAATACCAAAACCCCTATGCCCATTCCTTTAAGCACCACCCATGGAATGTCCAAAAGAGCAGGGCATGGGTCCCCTTCCTATTAGGGAACAGTCTGCTCTGGCAGGAATCGCAGGTACCGCTGTCAGAACCACTCTGTTAACATTCTTCCAAACTAGCGCAACTCAACGTCAAGGGATTTGCTTCATTACTTACTAGGCAAGCCCAGAGCAGTTCCCTAGCAGCAGTTCTTCTGCAGAATTGACAGGGCCTAGACGTGCTGGTAGAGACGCAAGGTGGAATTTGTGTCGTGCTCAAAGAAGAATGCAGTTTCTAGGCTGGAAGAAAAAACATGCTTCCTCACCAATGGTGAAATGTGAAAAGGCTGGTTGGAGGAAGACAGGAAAGACAGGGTGTTCACATTGCCCCCACAATGACTGGAGGCACTCTTGGGTCTGGGGTCTGGAGATGAGGCCACATCATGATGTCTGAGGTGCTGGGATGAAGAGCTGTGCACACCTGGATGGAGAAGGTACACGACAGAGATCCATGCAATGGCGAGGGGTCTGCTAGAAGAAGAATAAAACTCCAGCTCTATATTCTACCAATGCCTTTTAGACTAGCTAAAGTCCCTGCAGAGGTCTTTTCCAAAGAAACACCTTCAATAACCTCATCATTCTGTGCAAGCCTTTTCTCTGACATTGGTGTGAAATCTTGCCTGAAATCTTTCTTGATAGCACAACAGTACCAAGGAGAGACTTGAAACTTTGACCCTCCTCCCAGGAACAGGTTGGATTCAGCTGGCACCTAAACGGCTCAGATAATGCTGAGTCTTCTCTCGTTCACCTAACTGTTAGCAACCTGGGTGACATAGTGGTTACACATTGGGCTGTGTTCTGCAAGGGTAGTAGCTCAAACCCAGTGTATTAGTCTGGGTACATTAGAGAAATCAATCCACAGAAACTCATGTATAAGACAGAGTTTTATATAAAGGGTAAGGGTACAGTAAGAAAGCATCCCAACCTAGTGCTGCCCAAGCCCACAAGTCCAACATTAACCCATATGCCTGACACCAATCCACAAAGTCCTTCTCCAGCTCACAAAACACACGCAATGACACCGACTGCAGGAGGAAAGCCGAGTCAGTGAGTGTGTAACCATCTCAGCGCTGGCTGGGGTCTCCACACGGCTACTCCAGCACCCAGGGCTGCATCAGGGTAGGTCCATGTGGCTTCTCCTTGGGGATGTCTTGAAGGAAGTGAGTTTTGGCAGATGAGGCAGGGAACTGGCTAAGGCAGCTGCACCCTGGTCCGGCCATCACAGAGCAAGAGACCCGAAAACTCGAAAGGTGAGGCTCACTGAACCATTTATCCCTCCGCCTTTCAATTAACCCCACATGTGTTTAATGGCCAGGTTGACACAATAAACCTTAACTAACTCAACCAGCAATTGCTCTGTGGGAGAAAAATGGGTTAACTGAATCAGCATCAACTGGATGGCAGTGGGTTTTTGTTTTTGACGAGGATCTTTGGTGGCATAGTGATTATGCATTGGGCTGTAATCCCTAAGGTTAGTGGTTGAAAACAACCTTTTGCTCCTCAAGATAAAGATGGGGCTTTCTACTTCTGTAGAGAGCTACAATCTCAGAAACTCACAGGGGAAGTTCTACCCTGTCCTATAGGGTCGCTATGAATCAGCATCAATTCAATGGCAGTGAATTTGAGGGGCTTTTGTTGCTGTTGTTGTTGTCAGTGATGAAAAAACTAGGGCTTGATATCCAGTTAGTCAGCAAAAACATCCTGATACTGAAGAACTTTCTAATTTTGTAGTCATTTCCCCTGGTTACCCTGAACCCTAGTGAAGGTAAAACATTCATACGTGACTCCCTTATGGGTAAATTCCTAACCCAAACACACATATTTTCTATCTATTCAAACAGGATACTAGAAAGAGAAGTCTGCGTTGCCCAGCTGTGGTCTCCTCACTGGTACACCTTCTTAAGAAAAACTTATCTTTCTCCCTCTGACTTTGAATGAATAAATTGACTACAAAGCTCCAGAGTAAAATGCCTGCATTTGGACTTCATAGGGGTTTTCTCGTTCTAACACAAGTTTTGCTTTTTCAGTTGTCTCTGAGACTAAAGCTTTGACTGAACTAGTTCTAGACTCAATTCAGTGCTACAGTTTACCCCTACATACTTTTCTCTGCCAGCACAGCCACTGTGGATAACGGGAAATACAGAATTGTAGGCCTTGCTCTTTCTTTCTTGTGGTTGCTAGGGTCCATGTGTCGGTTGTGACTCATAGGGACTTGGTGCTCAACAGAACAAGACACTGCCCAGCCCTGCTGCACCCTCCCAATTGTTCCTATGCCTGAGGCCGTCTCTGCAGCCACTGTGGCAATCCTTCTCCTTGACGGCTTTCCTCTTTTCTCCTTTTCCCCTTCTCCAGAGACTGGCCTCTCCTGACAATATGTCCAAAGTACGTGTGAGTCAATGTTGCCATCCTTGCCTCTAAGGAGCACTCTGGCTATACTTCTTACAAGACAGACCAGTTTGTGCTTTCAGCAGTCCGTGGTACGTATGACGCTGTATTTCCATATGCAGCCAATGATGCCATTCCTTGAGAGTTTGATGCAAACCCACCAGGTCTATCTCTCATAAATAGCGTGTGCCTTAGGTAAAGGATTATAACAAAATCACTTATTTAATCCCTGGGTGTTCTTTATTCCATCGAGAAACTGAAAATTTCTCATTTTACCCTTGGTGTTAGACAGGGTTCTCTAGAGAAACAAAACCAGGACATTAATAATTATATATATATATATTTAGATCGATAGATAGATAACATAAGAAATTAAAAGTTAACTAAATTATAAAGCAGTACAAATGGCTCAGTGCAGCTCGCGCCCATGAGACAGTTGTGAGACACTGGCAATCCTTCAAGACTTGAGAGCTGCCAGGTAGTCCTCTGTAGAGAAATTCAAGTTATCCGGACACAGGCAGCAAACAGCAAGACCGGTCACCAACAGTCAGCCAGATGACAGGGTCTGACAGTCCCCAGCTCAAGATATGTACCTTCCAGTAGCATGGCGAAGCAAGACTTGAAGGAGCCTCAAGTGACAGCGACACAGTCCATGGGTTAGGGGTTCCCACAGGTAGTGTAGCTTGCCAGTGGAGGCACAGAACAAGCAAAGCAGCCGCACACCGGTCCGATGATCCAAGAGCAAGAGAAAGAGAGAGGCGAGGCTCGCGGAGTCATTTATCTCTCTGCCCTTCAACTCATCTCACATGTGTTCATTGGCCATGTTGCCACAACAAACCTACCTATCACACCCTTATTCCTCTTTTCCCAAAACCACATTTTCCAGTGAGTCACGGCTGTTGCAGCAAGCCCCACCATTGTGATATGAAGTATGGTAATAATTTCTTTTAGAAAAATTAATGCCAAGGCAGTCCCAAGGAGTTGGAGATTAAAGATGTCCCAAATATCCAACTTTTCCAAGATGTTATCCTGCTCTATTTGCCGCTCATTCCTCCCTTAAGTATAGTCCTCACATTCTTGAGTTCTGCAATTCACGGCAAGGTCTTACAGAAACTCACAAACCTTTAAGGAATGTCTCACAAGGTTGTGGGTGTAAGGTAGTGGAGAGGCACCAGAGACCAAATCAGTCGAATTAGAACAAACAGGCTTTATTAGAGAGAAAAACCCAGCCTGGGCGAAGTCCCACAGTCCACAACGTCCGGGCTGGGGGAGTCACACTGCAGGCTACAGGGGTGATGCTTATATATGGACAGGTATGTCCGGATTTCTAGAATGTAAGGTGTCTTCCTGGTTCCGGGTGTATTCGTGCCGGGTGCAGAGCGGTGGGTAAGAATAAAGTGGGCACTGAGCCAAACAAGCCATGCTGGGTCCAGAGTGGAGGGTTGAGAGCAAAGCGGGCACTGAGCCAAATGGGCTGTGGTGGTGCCTGGTGCAGAGCCACAGGTCGAGAATAAAGTGAGCCATTAGCCAGCTCTGGTCAGCTCCGCAGGTGTGTGTGGGAGATTCAAGGCCACTTGCTGCTAGCTGTTTCAGCTAGCTCTGATCAGCTCCACATGGGTGGGGAAGACCCAAGGTCACTTGTTGCTAGAAGCCAGCCTGGTATTGATCCGGCCATGCAGTGGGTGCTGCTGAGTCCCAATTCTGAGGTCAGGCAGGGGTGAGTCAAAGGAAGAGCCCAGAGGCAGAAGTCAAAAATGTCCAAAAGTCAAAGGTCTCCTTGATTCCACCAAGGTTCGGTTAGAAAACAAATAAATGGAATAGATGGAAGTGTGTATTTTTGTTTTTGTGTTTTTCTTATAGCAGACCACACCCACAAGAAAACAAAGGAGAGTGTCACGAGTCACAAGTTCTTGGAGCATCTAAAGATGAACTCAAAGAAGCAAACGGTGTCCCTTGGCTCATCTCATCTACTAAAGTCAGCTCTTAATGCCCCCCGCCCCCCAATACTGACATTAATGTAGTAGCAAACAGCCTCTAAAATGGGGTTGCAGGCACACACAGAGCCTAGAATTACAATACAGCACATAAGAAATGTGGCTGGAAAGGTTATGTTAATTGACTACAGCTCACTTTGTTAGGTCACAGTATGGGAGATCATGAAACTACAACTGCCCAAACACTGAGAACCCTGGCTGAGCCAAGTTGACATAGAACCTAACCATCAGAGGTTAAGGTCAGAAAGGGTGTCCACAGGATTTTATTCTTTAACCGGTTCTTCATTCTCTATTACTGGAAAATAATCTGAGAAGGTAGGCATATAGACGAACATGACCTTGGAGGAAGGCTCATTAACAACATTTGGGACACAGCCTTGCTTGGTGAAATCCAGAGCACTTGAATATTTGCTGATGAAGATAAAGCACGACAGCCCTCAGGGGGGATTACAGCTCATTGCAAAAGCCCCGAATTCCTCACAACTGGATCAATAGACAATAGACAACATCATCATAAAGGCGGGAGTTGTCAATAATTTCATTTTACTTAGATCCATAATCAACCATCATGGAAGCAACAGTCAATATATCAAATTATGCTTCCCTAAGTAGATGTCCTGCATAGACACATTTAAAACACTAAAGAACCAAGGCGTCACGTCAAGGATTAAAGCAGTCTAACCCTAGTCATGGTGTTTTTGGTTGCCACATATATACGTGGAAGCAGGCAGCGAATAAGGAAGACAGTAGAGCTGATGCATTTGAATTATGGTGCTGGCAAAGAATACGGAAAGAACCAGGGATTGCCAGAAGAACAAACAGATCCGTTTTGGAGGCAATGCTGACTAGAGTGGTCATTAAAAGTCAGGATGGTAAAACTTCATCTCATGTGCTTTTGCCTGTTCTCAAGAGAAACCAGTCACAGGAGAAGGACAGTGTATTAATGTCGGCAAAACTGAGGAAGTCTCTCATTGAGATGGGTTAACGTGCTGGCTACAGCAGTGGGCTCAAGCCTGAAAGCAACAAAAACTCAAATTGCTGCAACCTTCCTGCAAATTTAATTTTTTTTCTTGAGAGAGAGATCAAGAACGCTCGACCTACGTGTCCATATTGTTTTCTCTCTCTGAGATGGACTTCTCAGTATTCTTTTGGGATAGTCCCTACTTTGTCTTTTATTTTATCTGGTTTTTTCCATGTACTTTTTTCCAGAATTCTTCTAAATATGTTCTGTGTTCTCCTTGCACACAGACTTTGTTTGTCACTATCTTGATCTCTCTCTGAAGTCATTGAAAACACTTAAATATCATTATTTCATAGTCCTGGCTTGAGCTGAGACCCAAAGTCTGTCTACTTCCTTAATGTATTGCCATATAAGTATATTTACATAGGCCAATACCTCTATTTTTATGAATGAATTTATTTACGTATGCACACATCTAGGTTTACACCTGTAGCCATAGCTTTGCTTCCATGGCACATCAAACCTTGAGGGCAAAGTAACCACATGGAGCAACTCATGAACAGAGAGGGCCACAGTGCTCCCTCCAATCAGAGCCAAAGTGACCCCCACCCTAGAAGTATGTGCTGCAGAGGACAACACTAAACCTACAGGTTGGGAAGAGGGGCTGGCCTGCCATGCCCACATGGAAGCAGACTAAGAAGGAAAAAGCGAGAGTGAGGGACTAGACCCTTTACTGGTACACCAAGCCCTGAGAACATTGTCACTGCATGGAGCTGTGAAGGCACAGAGAGGATCATAAGGCCAAAAACAGCTTGAGACTGTCCCCTGATGTCCCCTCTCTGGAGCATACCAGAACAGAGGACAAGACAGGGACACATGGCAGGGAGTGAACCCGGTGTGACACCCCCCTCCCCCCCCCCCACACACATACAGTAGGGTGAACCAGAAAGGGAACATAGGAGCAAAGCAAAGCCACAAAGCCCCTGAGGCTAGGAGGGGGCATTTCCCAGAACTCCCAGGACTGGTGGGGAGATAGTCATAAAGGTCAGTGGACTTGGAATTATGTATACTCTTTTTGTTTGTTTGTTTTCTCCCTCTCTTTTTATTCAGTCTTTTGTTTTGTCTCCGTTATTGTGCTTTTGCCTACCGATATAAGAGAGGCATGGGAGGCAAGCCCAAGGAGAAAGTAGCTAGACTGATGATTCTGGAGGGATTTGGGGAGGGGGGTGGAGGGCTGGTGGTGGAGAACCTAAAGACCCAGGGGGCATTGGAGCAACAGCAATCTCACTGAGAGGAACTAATAAGAGGCACACACACAAAAAAAAGGAAAGCATGATGGTGGGACAGGAGGCAGGCAAAAGGACACAGAGGAAAGATTTAAGAAGAATTTCATCTGTTGATTTCTTCATCTGGTGAAATTTATCTCTCCATCTTACTGTGTTCAACCAATCATAGGACATTTCCACATTGTGAGAATTGTGATTTTTGTATCATATGCCACGTATGCCCAAAGGAACAGATAAGATTTATGACTTCTTGTATAAGGGACCGCTACTGTGTTGAAGAAACACTACATGTTTTAAATCAATACACATTTAACATAGAATCAATTATCTGAAGTGAGCACAATTTTGTTCATGGATCGTTGTAATTTCAGGAGTTCTGGATTGGTTGACTTCCGATTTTTCCTGTGTTGTATTTGGATGCAGTTGGTATAGGCTCTTGAGCTCATTCAGACTCAGGAGTTCAGGGACTAGACTAGAATTATCCCCTAAGGTTTTCTCATTTGTAATCTGTAGAATCAGATTACCTGGACTATTTTCTGAGGCATTCGCTGAGAGGGTTAGATTTACCAAGCCTTAGTCAACCAAAACCAAACACACTGCCATCAAGCCAATGCCAACTCAAAGCAATCCTATAGGGCAGCTTAAACCTGCCCCCTTTGAGTTTTCTGGGCTGTAACTCTTTCCAGGAGTAAAAAAAATGGCCTCTCTCCCGTGGGAGCAACTGGAGATTTCAAATTGCTGTGACAATTATCCCTATCACTCATGGCACTTGATGTCATATTAGAACCTAGCCTTTAAAATCACACGGACTTGGTTTGAATCATAACCCTGATGTTGGCTTTATGATACAGGATACACCCTTTGATCTCTGAATATTTGTTTATTTATGCATAAAAATTAGAATAACCCTGGCTGCATTAAAATAGACTGGATGAAATTAGTTCTAAGCTTTAAAATGCAATTATCAGTCAAGGTTGAAAAGAAAATATAAATATGTTCACTGATCTTTCATATGGCACTTAGTGCATAGAATATATCTTTTGCATAGAAGCAAATGCCAAGTCCCTAAAACTCTAAAATAACTACAATTAACTAACTATATCAACATTGTATTTTAACCATACAATGAATTAAATCAAGAAGGCAACTGTATTTCTGCAATCATGTTATTATGAAATAGCACAATCTTGGTTTTTAAATATCTGATTGAAATACACTATGGACACAACTGGTGACTTCCTTGCTTTGGGAAAAATATCTTTAATAGGACCTAACTGCTACAATATTTTAGTGATTGAGTTGACTGTTCTTCAAATAAAGCTTTAATAACTATAATATCTTTTTAAAATGTAAAAATTTTCCAGTGTATTCAGAAACAAGTCTTTCCATGTTTGAATTGTAGTTCTGTTTTCTACTATCTGTGCGACTTTGGGAAAGTAATTCAACTTTCTCAATACCACAATTTCCTGTTTGGAATATGGGGGTAATGCTATGGTCAACTCCGAGTTGAAGGGAAAAAAACCAAACCCACTGCTATCAATCAATTCTGACTTAAAGCAATACTATAAATGGTCCCTGGGACTGTAAATCTTTATGGGCGTACACAATCTCATCTTTCTCCTAGGGAGGTTTGAACTACTAACCTTGTGATTAGGAGTCCAATGCCTAACCCCAAATGCCACTGTACTCCTTCCCTTAGTTCATAAAATGCACAGTTCTTAAAAGAGCACCTGACACATAGTGTACACTGCCTATTTCCTAACGCTATTTTCTCAGGCAGAGTTCAGAATATTGGTACTTTCAAGAGGATGACTGTATTGTGCAGAATGTCTATCATACTTCTCTGTTTTTAGATTCTGTGTCTTACACACACACACACACACACACACACACACACACACACACACGAAGTAGAGGGGCAGGGAATGCAAACAGCAGAAACAAATGCCAGCAATTTCTGTGGAAACAGGTCCTGTTTTAACTCTGCTTCTAACTTGGCTGCATTTCAGAGTTCAGAAATGAGAAGCTTGTAGACAAACTTTCAATTAAACCTATTTTTTAAAATTATATTAGGTACATTTTCTTTCTTGATGTGCTATAAAATCATTATATGGTTGGACTGTATACAAAATACTTTGAATACTATATGCAATTTTATATCCAATGCTATGATAGGTTTCTACTATAAATTGATAGGGTGGAGCAGTTGGCTGATAGACGGACTGTACTTGCTTGCTTAGGGGGCAAGCCTGTAAAGGAAGAAAACTAATTTGGCAAAATATAATTGCTCTCAAGCTAGACTGAAATAACAGAAATGAGCAGTTGCTGAACTACTTTAGTGACAATGTTTAGAAATCATTTTGTCATTACTGCCTGTGTTCAGGAAAAAGAGTGGGTTTCTTGGGTTAAGTGGTTGGCTAATAGATTTGCTTTAAACCCTATCTTTTTCATCATCACTCTTTTGGCATATGTTCTCCATTAGAGATAATTGAGGTGGACAAAGCAGGCCCTAGCTGAAAACTGGGAAGGAAAATTTCAAATGAATCAATCAGGACTGCTTTAGTTTGCAAATGATAAAGCCAACATGAGTTAATACAGAACCAAATCAAATTCAGGATGCTGACTCATAGTGACCCTATAGGAGAGGATAGAATTGCCCACTGTGAGTTTCTGTAACTTCAAAAATTTACTGGAGTAGAATGCTCCATATTTTTTCTAAAGAGTGGCTGATGGTTTCAAACTGCTGACCTTGAAGTTAGTAGTCCAACATCTAACCACTCCAGCACCAGAACTCCTGGTATACAGGCAAAGGGAAATTTACTGTTATTGGCTCTGTGCTGGCCTCTTCCATTTGCTTATCTTGATCCATTCTATGCTATGTTAAACTGTTCTGACTTCAGGAGGATGACCCATGTGAACCATATTAATGAAGTCCCTTGATGTTGTTTTCTTTTTGTGTAGGTTTGGCCAATGAGAAGCAGCAGAAAGAAAAAGAAGAGATGGAGCTGATTGAAGTCAGAGGACTCCTTCTTGCTCCATCATCTGACCTTGGCATTGACTAGATCCCTATACTCTTGTAATGGAGTGTTCTTTTAAGAATTTTTTTCTTTGCTTCGTGGTAACCTCTCCTTGCCTTTGTCCCTTTATGTTCAGAAGTGACAATTCTCTCCACAATTACAGTCTCATTCCTTGTACTTTCCCTGATTTCATCTTTGTAAAAATGCCTTCAAATATCCAGCTTCAGGGACTTGTGTATTTCCTGTTGCGATCTTGACTGCTTTTTTCCTTCAGGTAAGAACTAGAAAACCAAACCTATAGGAGGCCAATGAGATAGCACATTTTGAGGAAAAACGATACCAGAGACCAGAAGCTGGCAAGGATTGCTTCCTGGGTTGTCTTTCTTTTACTTTGTGGAACAGGATTAAATCTTTCTTATTGAAAAGTGTATTAAGGTGTAGCTTACTCTGAAAGATCGATCCACTACTTGTCTGTCAGTTTATCATTAAGTGGTGGCTTGTGTGTTGCTGTGATGATAGAAGCTATATCACTGGTATTTCAGAGTGCCAGCAGGGTAATCCAAAGAGAAAATATATCAGCAAAACTTCCATCTGGTCTCCACTTCAAAGGAAAAAGCTACTGAAAGACTTAGACATAGCTTGGAAGCACTGTCAAATACTGTCAGCCTAAACAAAGGAAGCAGAGCATTGTCAGAGGTACTGCCAGAGGATGGGCCCTCAGGTCTGAGGACACTCGAGACGTGACTGAAGAGGAGCTGATTTCTCAGAGGAGATTCAACCACGGTGATCTGAACACAGTCAGGCCTATAAGAGTGGAGCCTTTGGGATTCGTTTGCTGATAGGGCACTATTCAATGTAAACAGAAAGGGTTTCAAAATTCTTCTAATAATCAGAACTTGGAAAGTGCCAAGTCTGAATTTAGGAAAATTGAAAGTGGTCAAAGATTAAATCGAATACATGGAGATCAATATCCTAGGCATTCGTGAGCAGAAATGGATGGTATTGGCCATTTTGAATCAGAAAATACTATGATTTACTATGCTGGGAGTAACACAATCAAAATGAATACCATTGTATTCATTGTCTGAAAGTCTCTTGCTAAATCCATCATGAAGACAATCCTATTTGTGAAAGTATTTTATCTATCTTCCTTCAAGGAAATCCAATCAATATAACCATTATTCAATTTCAGGCACCAACCACAAAAGCTAATGATGAATAAATTGAAGAATTTTTCCAATAACTTCAGTTGAAATTAATCAAACATGCAATCAGATGAATTGATAGTTACTGGTGATCAGATTGCAAAAGCTGGAAACAATGAAGAGGAAACAGTAGTTGGAAAATATGGACTTGATGATAGAAATGAAGCTAGAGATTGCAGAGTAGGATTTTCCAAAACCAACCACTTATTCATAGCAAATAAAATTTTTCAATGTCACATAAGGAAATTATACATACGGAGTTTCCCCAGATGGAATACATAGAAATCAAATTGATTACTTCTGTGGGAAGACAAAATGGAGACGCTCAATACCAGCAACTAGAACCAGGCCAGAGGTCAACTCTGGAACAGACCATCAATTGCTCATATGTAATTTCAGGTTCAAGCTAAAGAAAATTTAAGCAAATCCACAAGAGTCACGTTACAACCTTGAGTCTGTTCTGCCTAAATTTCAAAAACATCTCAGAAACATATTTGACACATTAAACACTAATGACAAGAGACCTGATGGGAACATAAAAAACATCCTTCATGAGGAAATCAAAAGGTCATTAAAAAGAAAGGGGGGGAAAAAAGATCAAAGTGGATGTCAGACAATCCCTCACAGAAGGGCCATACAGAAGGGATGATATATCCAGGGTGCAGTATAGCACTGATGAAACACCTATCTTCTAGTTCTTTAATATTCCCTTCCACTTGCTATTATAGTCTTAGATTTGCACATTAATCTTGTTAGACCTGTATGTGTTCATTTGTATAATGAAGATAGTTTGATGCATGAAATCCAAGATAGATAAATCCTCCAGAAACAGTAATGTGAGTAATAATTCCCTGAGGGTATGGGAAGTGGTGTGGGGGAGAGTTGATAGCAATGATTACTGTAAAACCCCACTCGAGGGAAATGGATAACAAAATTGTAGGGGAATGGACACATTGGATACTGTAAGATATAGCAAATGATAATAATAATACAATGCAATAGTAGAGATTCCGAGGGGGTATGGTGGGAAAGGAAAAAATAAAGGAGAGCTGATATGAAAGAGTTCAAGAAGATAGAAAATGTTTTGAAACTGATGGTGGATACAATTATGCTTTATGAAATTGAAGTATGGATTGTTATAATAACTGTAAGAGCCCCAATAAAATGATTTTTTTAAGTGGATGTCAGAAAAGATTCTGAATGTTTCTATTAATTTTAGAGTAGCTAATGCAAATGGGAGAAAGACTGAAGTCAAGGAGCTGAATAGAACATTTCAAAGGTAGCTCAAGAACACAAAGTCAAAGTTATAGGAACTGTGCAAGGACCTAGAGTTAGAAAACCAAAAGGGAAGATCATGCTCAGCATCTCTGAAATGGAAGGAAATCAAGAAAAACTTCCAGGCTTATGTGGTGATTTTGAAAGATTCTATACACAAAATATTAAATTATGCAGGAATCTTCGGGAGAAGGTTGAAAGAATACACAGAGACATGCACCAAACCAACCAACAAACAAAAAACTAGTCAACAGTCCAACTGACTGGAAGAGATTCATATTTGTGACTATGCCCAAGAAAGGCAACTTTACAGGATGCTCAAACTACAGAGTGATATCATTGATATTGCCCACAAGTAAAGATTTACTTAAGATCATCCAACACGGTTGTAGCAGCACCTTAACAGGGAAATGCCAGAAGTTCAAGCCAGATTCACAAGAGGATGTGGAACAAGGGAAAAGCATATCATTGTTGATATCAGATGGACCTTGGTCCAAGAAGAGAATACCAAAATAATGTTTACTTGCGTTTATTGGCTATGCAAAGGTTTCCAACTGTGAGGACCATAATAAGCTGTGGACGATCTTGAGAAGAGTGGGAATTCTGGAATGCTCCATTGTGCTCATTTGGAATTTGTACATGGACCAAGAGGCAGTTGTACAAACAGAACAAGGGAATACTACATGGTTTAAAATCAGGAAAGGTGTGGGTCAGGTTTGTATATTCTCACCATATTTGTTCAATCTATATGCTAAGCAAATGCTCAAAAAAGCTGGATTATATGAGGAAGAGTGTGCCATCAGGATCGGAGGAAAGTTTATTAACAACTTGTGGTATGCAAATGATATAACCTTGCAGGCTGAAAATAAGGAGGACTTGAAGCACTTGATGAAGATCAAGGATGGAGTCTTCAGTATGGATTACAATTCAATGTAAAGAAGACCCAAATCCTCACAACTGGACGAGTAGGTATCATCATGATAAATGGAGAAAAGTTTGAAGTTGTCAAGGATTTTGTCTTGCTTGGATCCACATTAATGCTCATGGAAGCAGCAGTCAAGAGATCAAAAGATGTATTGCATTAAGTAAATCTGCTGCCTGAGACCTCGTTGGAGTTTTGAAGAGCAGGGAAGTTACTTTGAGAACAAAGATGTGCCTGACCAAAGTCATGGTCTTCTTCACTGAAACATATACTTTGGAAGCTGTACTTTGAATAAGGATAGCTGTAGAAGAATTGATGCATTTGAACTTTGGTGTGAGACAAGAATATTAAAAGTACCATGGACTGCTAAAAGAGTAAGCCCATCTGTACTGGAAAAAGTTAGCCTGAGTCCTCCTTAGAGGCAAAGATGACAAGACTTTGCTTTACATACTTTGGCCATATTGTCAGGAAAGACTAGGCCTTGGAGAAGGACATCATGTTTGGTAAAGTGGAAGAGGGTTAAAAAGAGAAAATCCCTCAAGACTGAATCAAGGGGCTCAAGCATAGGAACTATTGTGGGGATGGTGCAGGTGAGTGCGGGTGTTTCCCTTGTTGTGCATAGGGTCACTATGGGTCGGAGCCAACTGGATGGCACCTAACACCAAGATGATAAGACTATTAATTTAGCAGCCTCATATTATTTTTTAGATTTACATTTATCAGGAAATATCAGTTTGTTGCTACAATAAATAAGGAACAATTGGGAACTGTGAGGTCTTTTATGCGGGCCTGGAGATTTGATTCTAAAAGGCTGAGCTCATTTCTTTCCTTATCATTATGTCTATTATAAATAGGAGTATTCAGCCAGCATCCCTAGTCTTCTCATAGTGGCAAAATTACATAACATACAAAATGCACAATCCCCCAAAGACTCACTTCTCAGTAGTACTTTGTTTAAAGGCAGCCATGTTTTGCATGTTAACATTCTTATCCCATGGTTTGCATTAAGAGCTTCCTCTTTACTAAAGGAGGCAAAGGTAGCAATACTTTACAATTAATCCAACTTTCATCATAGGACATAGTCCTAAGAGGTGTCATAAAGATTTTAGATTCCAGATATATTTACTTCTATTATATAAAATCAACCCAGTTTCCCATGGTAATCAGGATTAATCACACCACTGAACATATTAACTCTCTTCTTTGCCTGTTGGTTCGGAGGCTTAAGGAGAACAAAGTGGCATTTTTAACTTGAGTTCAGTGGAATTAGTGTTATGTCTCCAGTTAGGAATATGTCTCCCTTTGCAACTAAGATCTCAGATCCAAAGAGTATAGGATCACAGGTATAAGCCGCAATTTGGTGGTGGTGGGCAGGGGGTTCCAGGAGTCCTGGTTCCACTTCCATCCCACCTTTTGGTTCCTGAACCTATGCATCTTGCTATTAGGGAAATATCACCTCACATTGGGTGTTGGCATAAAGCATATATGGTCTCCTGGAGAATATTATCCCAACTCTACAAGGAATTGCCCCCTGGACAGTGCTGCAATTTTCTTTAGAAGGCCATCGTATAATTCCAGTAAGCTAGCTGCTTACGGATGTTGGGGAGCATGGTAAGATTAGTGAATCTCATGAAAATGGGCCATCACCATACTTCATTTGCAGGGAAGTGACACCCTGGACCTGAGGAGATGTCATGTAGGATCCTACGATTGTGAGTAAAACATTCTGGATGCCCGTATAAAGCAGATTTGGCAGAAGCGCTGTTTAAAGGGAAGGAAAAACAAGCGTGCAAAGTGTTTCTTCAGTAAGAAGAAAGCACTGTCCTTTCCATGATTTAAACTAATACAATAAGCTTCATGCTAGGTTAATGTTTGATCTACTTGAGTAATGGTCTTTTTTTGGTCTTTTTTTCCCAATCATTTTATTGGGGTCTCATCACAATCCATCCATCCATCCATCGTGTCAAGCACATTTGTACATTTGTTGCCATTATCATTCTCAAGACATTTTCTTTTTGCTTGAGCCCTTGGTATCAACTCCTCATTTTTCCCCTCCCTCCCCACTCCCCCTTCCCTCATGACCCTTGATAATTTACAAATTATTATTATTTTGTCATATCTTATTCTGTCTGACGTCTCCCTTCACCCACTGTTCTGTTATCCATCTCCCAGGGAGGAGGTTATATGCAGATCTTGTAATAGGTTCTCCCTGTCTACCCCACCTTCCCTCTACCCTCCTGGTATCACTACTCTCACCACTGGTCCTGAGGGGTTCATCTGTCCTGGAATCCCTGTGTTCCCAGTTCCTATCTGTACAGGTGTACATCCTCTGGTCTAGCCAGATTTGTAAGGTAGAATTGGGATCATGATACTGGTGGGGGAGGAAACATTTAAAAACTAGAGGAAAGTTGTATGTTTCATCATTGCTACACTGCACCCTGACTGGCTCGTCTCCTCCCCGTGACTCTTCTGTAAGGGGATGTCTTGTTGCCTACAGATGGGTCTTGGGTCCCTACTCTGCACTCACCCTCATTCACAATGATTTGTAACGGTCTTATAACTCAGAATCAGTGTTGGTCTCTGCTGCTGGCAGATGAGACACTCTGAAGACCTTGGTGAATAGAAATCCACATGGCTGAGCCCGTGCTGAACCTTCCTTCCTGCCTGTCACCAGGACCACTTTGCTCTTGAGCCCATTAGACAAAGATAGGGGTGGCTGGATAAACAGGATGACTGAATTCCCCAGAAAATGCCAAGCTATCCATTTGGTTGTTAGTATCTCCTTTGCTAAAGTCATCCATTGTGAGCATTTATATGGGACAAAAATATCTTTTGGGGTTTTTTACTCATTCAGAGAGGTCTATCCACATATTTCTTCCCTGTACCTCCTTGTGGCAGATTTTTCAGTCATGTTCCTTCTAAGTCTCTGATAATCCACCCAAACTTTTGACTTAACCAAAATAAAGCAAAACAACAACAATAACAAAACTCACTGCGAGTCTACTGCAATTCACAGTGAACTTATTGGAAAGGATAGAATTGCTCTTATCAGTTTTCAAGTCTATAACTCTTCTTTCTCCCACAAAGCAATGTGTGATTTTGAAGAGTTAACCTTGTGGTTAATAGCCCTATGTATTACTCACTATGCTACCTAAATTAGTATATACTCACTTATCTGGCTATTTCTCCTTCCAAGAAAATGGAACAACCAGGTGTCCTGCTTAAATTTCTATCCATTGAGAGGAGGATTTACCTTCTTAATTCCTCTTCAGGAAGGTTCCAGAAATTGGTTATTGTACTACTGCTGTCCACTTATATTATGCTTTTCCCTAGAAACAAGTCTAGTTTCATGGCTTTACATGATATGTGTGTAGTTCCCATCTATAGTTGTTTAGAGAGACAAAGGTGTGAACAGAACCTGGGCATGCAGTCCTGACTTGTAATAAAATTCTAGAACTTTCTAAATATTCTTAAATTCTTAAATCCTTAACCAATATATTTCTTAGAAATTCATGATACAGCTTATATCTCTAAGCATCCTAGGAACCTCTTCTTGTTTTAGGCACTATAGAAACAAGCAAAGCTTTGACATCATTGACTTCTCCCTTCTGAAGCCTCTCAGGTAATATAACTAGTATAGACTCTTAAATGTGATATTCAACTTTGAATATTTAATGTTACTGGAAGAAATGGTGACCTAAACAGAAGATTTCAAAGTGCAACTAGAGAAGAAAAAATAAATTATTAAAATGAAGTGTACAAAGACCCGGAGGTAGAAACCCAGGAAGAAAGAACATAATTGGCATTCCTCAATCAGAAAGAAGGAATTAAAAATCCAAACCTTGAATTGAAATACTGAGGAATTATGTGGACAAAATATTCAATGCTTCAGGAAGAACTGAGTGGAAATGAATGAATTCACAGCATCATCATACCGAAAGGTTTGGTCAAAATTCAATCATCTCATGAGGTCTCATGTGATCAAGAACCGATGGAGTTGAAGGAGGAAATCCAAGGTTAACTGATGGAACTGGAAAACAATAAAACCAAACAAAGGTCCGGGAAATGATGGAATATCCACTGAGATGTTCCAACCAGTGGCTGCAGCCCTGGAAGTGCAGAGCCATCTAGGTCAAGAAATTTGGAAGATTGCTACCTGGCCAAGAGACTTGAAAAAATCAGTATTTTCCTGTTGCAAAGAAAGACAATCCAACAGAATGCAGAAGTTATTGGACAATGTTAATACACAGTCAAATGTACCTGAAGATAATTGAAAAATTGTTGCAGCAGGACACTGAGAGAAGACTGTCAGAATCCTGTCTTCAGAAGAGAATATGGAATGAGGGATATCGTCACTGATCTCGGATGGGGCTTGGATGAGAGCAAAGACTGTAAGATGTTTACCTGGGTTTCACTGAGTATGCAAAGACAATCAACTGTATGAATCATGACAAATGATAAGTAATATGACTAAGATTAAAAAATCTAGAGTACTTAATTGTACACAGATCAAGAGGTGGTTGCTTGAACAGAACAAAGGGATTTTATGTGGTATCTATTCAGGAAAGGTATGCATTAGGATTGTAGCCTTTCACCACATTGATTCAATCTATATGCTGATTGAATCAGAAATCCCAGAAATTGGTCTATATGAAGAAGAATAATAGCCCAGAATTTTGAAGAAAATTCATTAACAACCTGTAATATGCAAACAACACAACCTTGCTTTGTGAAAGGAAAGAGAACTTAAAGCATTTTTTATGAAGAGTCATATAGCAAAAATAAAATCCTGAGCCAATAAAAAATATCAAAAAAGCTAATGAAAGAGTGGAATTGTCAAGAATTTAATCTTACATAGAATCACATTCAATTGCATGGGATTAATTTAGGAAATCAAACATTGCATTGGGCAAATGTGCTGAAGCAAATGTTTGATCAATTTAGGAAATCAAACATTTGCATTGGGCAAATGTGCTGAAAGAATTAAAATGCAAATATGAGGGTGTACCTCCCCATTGGATTTTTTTGAAAGCTATGTATTTAAATTTTTTATACAAAACAACCACATAATCCTCAAAGTACTCTCCATTACACAATGCATTTGTCATATCTGCAATTCTTTCAAACTCATCTGTTTGGATAGCTGACAAGTATCTCCCTCGATCTTTCTTCACCTCTTCTACGTTGTCAAATTGATGTATTTTCATGTCCCTCTGCATGTGCAGAAATGAAAAGGTCAGGTCAGTCAGGTGCATGGGGCAAGAGAGAGATGCTTTTTGTGTGTGTCAAAAACTGGTGCACTGAGATGGCTGTGTGAGAAGGTGCATTGTTGTGGTGAGAAAACCAGTCCCCCATCTGCCACAAATCAGGTGTACTTTGTTACACATTGTTATACAATCTTTTCAGAAGCCCTCAATAGAAAGCTTGATTAACAGTCTGACCTGGTGGAATGAATTCCAAATGCACTCTGAGGCAACCTTTTTATCTGTTCAGAATGAGGTTTGTCATCAATTGACATTTCACCTTTTTTGAAATGAGAAAACCACTTGTACACTTGAGTTTGTCCCATAACTTTTCAATTGGGTTCAATTGTTCATTGAAATGGACACACAGAACTCAAAAATAGTGCTTATGATTGACCAGGGATATATTAGGGAAGTTAACAGGTTACAAATGCTTAGGACACAGCTCAGTCCAGACAGTCCCTTCTCTGCTTTGCCCACAGACAGGTCTCTCTCTGGCCTTCAGCCTTAGCCTGGTCTCTCCTCTGCTCAGGCAATGTTACAGCATTCTTTTATGGTTGCCAACAAATTTCCCAAAGATGTGCTACTCTGTTGTTAGTCTCAACCTGAAGGCATTCAGCTCTAGTTCTGTGAGTCAGCAAATCCTATTCACCCAATTAAGTGCCCAGAGGCACCCCATTCTACAAGCCAGTCTCCTGCCCTAATGTACTCAGCTTTATTTGTTCTGTGGCATGGGAAATCCACTGCTCTGGCTCTCGGATCATCTGTTGGTGCTTCTCTGCCACTCCTCTGGTGTCGAAGCTGTCCTCTGAATCAAAGAGGTTCAAGGGGCACCGATCTCAGAATCCAATAGACAACCCCCTCAGGGCACCTCTCTTACTGGTTATGAACTGTCCTTTCCTGCATCTGAGATAGCTCATTTTATACCCAGCAGGATGGCTCTCCCAATTAACCCTGTACACCTTGGCTCACAACACAATACTCACTGTGTCTTCCCCACTTTCTCCTATCCAGAACCATCAAGAAAGGTTCTTTCGATGGGAGTTACAGAGACTACAGTGATAAGAGACACATTTAAAAGTTTCATTGCCCTGCAATCATGTTTGCTATGTCATTTAGAATAAATTATTTAATATTTTCCGTAATAATACCTTTCTTCTTGGTATGTTGTGAAGACCAATACCCATAAAACATTTCAAAGTTCTCGTACAATTCTGAAACAAGAAGCATTGGTAACTGTTATTCAACTGTTGCCCAATTTGTTTCTGTATGGTAGATGTAATGAACAATGGCCACAATGGGTTGTGCTGTTCTAGCATATCAAGGAGATGTCTGCGTGCAAAGCACCAATTTACTGTGTGTCTTGTGGTCATAACTAGAGCAAAATTGACTGTGCTGTAGAAGTGGATCCACCATCAAAGGCTAGTGAAGCTGGTAAAGAACATTTTATATTTCCCTAATGAGCGAATGGCTGAAATGGATTTTATTTCGTTAAAGATATCTACAGTTAAATCATTTTAAGTGCATCTAGTTCACAGAAGACAAGTTGGTAATTGCTTTCAGGCACCAGACACACATTTCTAAGTGAAATATTCAGTGAACCTTTCAGGATCTGCTTAATAATGAATCTTTGTGTGTTCCTATGAGGTGAATATATATTATACATTGGTTATAATACTGCTGAAATATGAACATTCTCTGCCTAACCAATTGTCCTCAAGTAGGAAATGTACAACTGTTGCCTGGACCAATTAGCCGGTGCTGAACTTGACTTGTCGCATGGCATTCCAGAATTAATAAATTGACTGGAGTTTTTGTTGAATTTTCTTTCTTTTTCTTTTGACCTGTACAAAGCTGAAAAAGAGTTAGTGGTCAAAGTATGGCTATGTATGTAATTAATTGTGAGAAAAACAAGGAGAAGGCTAATTAAATTGGGCTGGGGGAGATCATTCAATAGTTTTTCACTCAGGTTAGACAATTCCATGGTCAGGAGCAGTATTAGTCAAGAAGAAAATAGCTGTCGCATCATTTGTACAGCCTACCTCGCCATGCTTAGAGAGAAGATTTAACACATAATGGCTCACGCTTACCACCCGCTATTTGCTTGGCTTTTTGTTTTGCTAATAGCTGATGTGTGTTCAAGAGTTTTCAGTTTTAAAATTAGCTTAACATAAGATCCACTAGGAAGGTAGCCTGCCACTAAGCATGTAAATGTGAGGGAAAGCCCACACTATTGAAGACACTTTACTTGATCATGAAAGTGCTGTTTGGTATAATAAATTAAATAAATATGCTCAAAACCAAAGTAAAATAAATGACATTTTAAAGAAGATAGGCCAAAAAAAAGAAGATAGGCCATATTCTAAATCATGGAGCTTGCACATATGTCCCATGTAACCTTGATATCATAACTTATATTATCCATTTTCTCACCTGTAAAAAGTGCATAATACTACCAAAAACTTGGATGGCTGCTGTAAAAACCGAGATAATCCACTCAGATCACTGAGGTTAAACACAGGTCCTGACACCTATCATATGGTTAAATGATGCTGTGCCACCTTTTGTTCCTAAACCCCAACGCACTGCCATCATGTCTGTTCTCACGCATTGAGAACCTAGATAGCTACTTCCTTCTGAGACAGATCTCGTGTGCAAGGATTCTGTGCCTACTAATTAATCTTAATTAGTCCACATAAGCACAAACCTGGCAGCTACATTATTTTGTTACATTGGCTCCTTGAAAGATGTTTGGTTCAACATCTAATTCTGCCACGCGTGAGGGATGTTTCCCAGGGAGTGGTTTCTAAGGCAAGCTTGGGTTTTCTCAGCCGGAGGCGTCGCTTGCCCGTCCAGAACAGACACATTTCCTGAGTGCCATCAGTCGTTTTGGTCAGCTAGATCTCGATGAGCTCACGCATTACAGAGTATAAGTGTCCTCTGGGGTTTTCTTGTCTGTGATCTTTATGGAGGTGGTCCTGCCTTTCCTCCACTGCCACTGACCTTTGGGTTAGCAGTTTGCATGAACTGTTCTTCAGAGCAACTGTAGTTTCTGAAACCCCTGGCCTCAGATGCACACAATGTCTGTGGTGAAGTAAATTTATTTGATATGGCTCTTCTAAATACAGTCTCTGTAAACCCCACCAAATGACTGGGTGCAATGGGTGTGAGAGTGCACATAAAATGTAGGGGACACAGTGACAGGAATTGGTCAGTTTTTCCATTCCTCTGGAGAGAGAAAATCACCAAAGGAGAAGCCATATTTGTTCAGGGTCCCAAAACAGACAATGGGGAGGGAGCGAAGGTGCCAGTAGAGACCCTGAGACAGAGCAGCTGGTTTATCAGCCCCTTGAATAAGCATAGTTGAGTGACTTTGGCCAGAGTGGATGATCACTGGGCTTTTGTCAGCACGAAATAAGCTATGCAACACTTGCCCACACAGGCAGAAGCCAAGAGAAAGCATGAGAGAAAGGCCAAGGACCAGAGAGAGAGATGCCTGCGTGCTTGTCTGAGAAAAGGCTGTGCTGGGGTCCGAAGGACTGCATCCGTAACATTTCCTGGTCCTGGCTTCAAGTAACCTGTTCACTTCACTAATAAGCACCCCAAATTGTGACTATTGCCCATGAGTTCTATGTGACCATTGCAACTGATTACGGGAACCTGGCAGAGAAGTAGTGTACAGTGGGAGGGAAAATTGGTATCAGAATAAAGTGAAGAAACTTGGAGGGTGGAGCCATGTCTGACCTCTGCCTCACAGGAATCATCCTTACACAAAGGTGGAGTTGGAGTCTCCTTCTCATTTGTGTAACCAGAGGAGATTAGATGTGCTACCCCTCCCCCCATGCCTTTTCTTCAATACCCCTTCAGACTTTTTCTGTGAGCTTCTAATAGTTTCCTATTTATTAATTTACATTTGTTTGTATATATTCTGGTTACCACAATCTCTCCTGTCTTGACCATGATGTATTTTTCTGCTAAATGAGTATAATTCTGCAAAAGGTATTTTAGTTATTATCACCTGCTTGGAGATATTCTTTAATCTGTGAATTGTTTATATCCTTTTATATATTGACTGAATTATTATGATATGTATCAGTTTGCTTTTCCAATTACCTCTTAAAAATATATAGATTTCTTACACATGAATGATTCTGCTTAGCTCTCTCTGTAGCCTTTTGGCTTATGACCCAGGCAGTGTTATAGACTGAATTATGTCCAAAAAGAGATAAGTCGAAGTCCCAACCCCAATACTTTTGAAGATAAAGTTGTTTGGAGATAATAGTCCTTGAAGATGTTGTTGTTAGCTGTCATTGAATTGGTTACTCTTTATAGCAACCTTCATAACAAAGGAATAAAACATTACTCGGTCTTGTACCATCTTTACAATTGTTCTTATGTTTAAGCCTATTCTTATAGCCACTGTGTCAATAAATCTCAACACGTTTCTTCCATTTGGGTTGTTAGCCACATGTTTGGCAATTAGAAATGCTGCCTAGTTCTTTTTTGTACGGTGTCTCTGGGTATTCTATTTTCAAATGAAGCTTCCTGTACCATTCAATATTTTGTCCATACAAGCTTTCCCTATTGCAACTTGAAGCTTGATTATTTTTCTTGAATTACTTCAGCCTAAGATGTGCTGAGTGTGTTTTACTTTTTGTGTTCTAACTCTGGGTCTGTACCCATTTCATGATAATAATTTGTCTGCTCGAGCTGCCATTCTACATTTCTCATTCTAGTAAGAGGGATGAATCGCTGAAGAAGGATAAAGTGAAAATGAGGATCGACAGCAAACAAAGATCCTCAGTGAGATGGATTGAAATGAGGCCCCAACCATGGGCTCAGGTAGAGCAACACTTGTGATGGCGGCACAAGCCTGAGCAGGATTTCATTCTGCTGTACATGGAGTTGTAATGAGCTGAGACCAACACACTGGCACCTACCCACATGAAAAGTGCTTCCATTCCTATGCATATTTTTGATGAATATATTCTTCCCATATTGGAGCTTGGATATAGGTATAGTGGAATTGCTGGGTCATAAAAGATACTGTCAAACACATGTATGCATTTCTTAACATCAGGATACATTATGTGAAACAGAATGTTATGTGACTTGGGTGTCATGTGGACTTCATATCATATACGTGGCCCCTGTACAATAATAATTAAAATCCCCATAAAGGCTATTATATTAAAACTTGATAGATAGAAAAAGTCTGATCAAAAGGGGGAGAAATGTAGAACAGAATTCCAATGACCATTGATTCTAAACTTTGAAGGAGCATGTAGGGTGAAAGAACTCCTGGAATGATTACCCTAAGATCTTTTTTAAACTTTAAATTAAAATCTTCTCCTATAGGCATTTTAAAACCGAACAATAGTTTAGCATAAGCAGGAGAAAAAAAATTGCCTTGAGCATTATGTTCTTTTCAGAACTGACTACATGGGATCAAATTGACTGCTGTAACTGCGAAGCTTGCCTAGAATCCTTAGGGAGTGTATCAATGATCAGAAAAGGAGGGTGAGGTTGATTGCACAGCTTGAAGAAGCTAATCAATGTCACTGAACTGTCACTCTAGAAACTGGTGGATTGGTGTCGTGCTTTGCTTTGTATATTCGCAACAACAAAATAAATAACATTTAGAAGAAAGGGGGAGCCCACTGGACAAATTCAGGGAGCTATGCTCACGAGATTTGGGTGGTCAGTCTTGTCAAATGTTGGCTGGGCCAAGTGGTCACTCTCCTAGGACCAGGGTCAGGATTTTGTACACTTCCAGATGTGGTGGGAGGGACCGAAGGAATGAGGGGACTTCAAGAGACCAGAGAGGGAGTAAGTTGCAGGTGCCAGGAACTTGGCTGGCTCTGGTTGTTGCCACTCTGTTGGTGTGGTGTCTTTCTGATCATATGCACTTGCTGCCCCTCAGAGCTGAGAGCCCACAGAGGACCTGGGCATGTGCAGACGAGCCATGGAAGGCACGGCCCCGAGCCAGAAATGAAGGCCGCAGGGCTGGTGCACTAGAAGAGAGAATCAGTCCATGCAGGCCAGAAGTTCAAGGTCTCTGCACATTTGGGATCTCTGACACCGTTAGGAGATACCATAAACAAAAGAGCACTGCTTTCCCTCTTTACAGACAAAGCAGAGCAAAATAAAAATCCTTATTGAACCATGGCTGTAATCGTGCTTAGATGTAGCCCCGAGGGATATTTCCAAAGGAGTTTTAACAACGTACGTGTCTCGAGGTCTCTGCTCACTCCCCTGCCATTTTCACCGTGCTCTCGGCTTACTGATATTGTTTCCTCCTGGTTTTCCTTTCTTGCTCCTAAGGAGGTCAGGAGGCTTTACATGCTGTTTGGATTTCCTCTTTGGTTCAGTGGGTCTGGTCACACATTACATGATCTTCAATTTTTATCCCACAGTCTTTATTAACGGAGCCTTCTTGAGGCTGGGGGTAAGCAATGGAGTGCTGATGGCATATCGCACTGGACCGTTCAAACCCACTCACAGTGTCAGGGGAGAGAGATGAAGACTGCTTCCATAGAGATACTGCCTAAAAAAAAACTTCCATTGAGTCCATGCCAATTTATAGTGACCCTCTGTAGATTTCCAAGACTGTTACTGTTCCCTGAGTTGAAAGCCCAGTCTTTCTCCTGAGGAGCTGCTGGTAGGTTCGAACTGCCAACCAGGTGGGTCACAGCCCAACACTAACCACGAAAACGACTAGGATTCCCAAGATACCGCCTTGGAAACCCTATAAAAGGTGACTTTGAGTCCAAAATGATTCCATTGCAGTAGGATAATGAGTATTATTATAGCCATCATTCATGCATTTTACATACTTGTACTATTCTTTTGACAGGAATATTTATTGTAGATAATTTATTTTCAAAATAAATGCAAACAAATATGTTTCAACAGTTTGTAGCTTTATATTTCACTCTCTAAATGATATCATTTGAATAATAGTGTTTAACTTTAGTACAGGTGTTTTTCTCTAACACCTCTTTCATAAATCAGGATATAAGTAAAATGCCTCTTTTCAAAAAAAATTTTTTTTAGTTCCATGATGATTGCCTTTATTGTAAGTGTCTTTATAAATTTGGTAAATTTTTTGCCCATTAGTGAATATCTGCAAATAATATCAGCAGCAAATTATGTGCTGAAACAGTGTGAAAATGTTACTAAAAACAATCATACATACGTGTGGTTTTCATAACTTAAAAACATCATAAACTGAGGACTACTTGTAATTTTCTAAATTTAATATTTAGGCCAGTAACGCATCTGGGAAGGAATTTTGTGGGTGCTATAAAGTGTGAATGGAGGTTTTTGTTTGTGTCCCCTGTGGTCACATCTTTCTTTCACAGGATGGATTTGGGCCCCTGACCGTTTGGTTCATTGAGAAGCCATAAGCAGGATACCACCAGGGTCCCTTAGTCCTTTCTGCACCCAAAACGGAGTCTACTGCTGTCGACTTGATTCCCCCTTAGAGCGACCCTGTCTAGATGCCTGAGGCTGTGCATCTTGAAGGGAGCAGTTAGCACCAGCTTCCTCCCTTGGAGAAGCTGGTGGGTTTGAACCACCAAACTTGCAGTTAGCAGTCCCTGACAGCATCACTAGA
Source organism: Echinops telfairi (assembly GCF_000313985.2). Taxonomy (NCBI): domain Eukaryota; kingdom Metazoa; phylum Chordata; class Mammalia; order Afrosoricida; family Tenrecidae; genus Echinops; species Echinops telfairi. Next base: position 36,601,372 of record NW_022103900.1, read on the forward strand.
CACCACCCCATGCCCCCTACAGACCGCGCGCGCACACGCACACACACACACACACACACACACACACACAAAGCCACAGAGTTAATGCTGAAGTAACTCTATACACAGTGTAACTTGATATTCAATGGGTTTTCAAAGCTTTATTTTTCCCCCCATTTTACTGGGGGCTCTTACAGCTCTTATCACAATCCATACATATATCCATTGTGTCAAGCACATTTGTACATATGTGGCCATCATCATTTTCAAAACATTTTCTTTCCACTTGAGCCCTTGCTATCAGCTCATTTCCTCCCTCTCCCGCCCTCCCTCCCTCATGATCCAGGGATCATTTATAAATTATTGCTTTTTCCATGTTTATACCAACCGGAGTCTCCCTTCACTTACTTTTCTGTTGTCTGTCCCCCAGGGAGGGAGTTATATGTTGATCATTGTGATCGATTCCACCTTTCTGCCCAACCTTCCCCTTACCTTCCTGGTACTGTATTGCTACTCTCATTATTGGTCCCGAGGGGTTTATCTGTCTTGGATACCCTATGCTGTGAACTCTTATCTGTACCAGTGTACATCCTCTGGTCTAGCCAGATTTGTAAGAGAATTGGGGTCATGATAGTGGGGGTGGCAGGAACATTAAAGAACTAGAGGAACATTGTCTGTTTTGTAGGTACTATACTGCACTCTGACTGGCTTAACTCTTCCTTGTGACCCTTCTGTAAAGGAATGCTCAATTGTCTACAGATGATATTTGGGTCTCCACTGCCCTCCCCCTCATTCACTTCGATTTGATTTTTTGTTTTGTGTCTTTTATGCCTGATACCTGTGATCACTTTGACACTTTGTGACCATAAAGGCCTGTGTGCTTCTTCCATGTGGGCTTGGTTGCTTCTCAGCTAGATGGCTGCTTGTTTTTCTTCAAGATTTTAAGACTCCAGACACTGTATCTTTTGACAGCCAGACACCATCAGCTTTCTTCACCACATTTGCTTATGCACCCATTTTGTCTTCAGGGATCACTTCAGGGAAAGGTGAGCATCATGGATTGCTGAGTTATTAGAACAAAGTGTTCTTGCATTGAGGATGTAGTGGAGTGGAAGCCCAATGTCTGTCTGCAAAGCTTTAAATCTTTAAACATTCCATACTTGTGAAAGTTGAACATTGAACAAGGAAGACAGAAGAAGAATTGATACATCTGAATTCTGGTGGTGGCAAAAAAAAATATTGAAAATACTAGGAACTACTGAAAGAACAAATAAATCTATATTGGAAGGAGTATAGCCAGAATGCTCCTTAGAGGTAATGATGGTAAGACTCCATCGCACATACTTTGGACATGTTGAGAGACCAGTCTTTGAAGAAGGACATCATGATTGGTAAAGTACAAGGACAGAGAAAAGATGGATTGACAAGAGGAATTGACAGAGCAGCTGAGACAATGGGCTCAAACATAAGAACAGTTGTGAGGATGGCACAGGACCAGAAAATGTTTCTTTCTGTTGTGCGTAAGGTGGCTATGTGCTAGGAGCAACTCAATAGCCCCCAAGAACAGCACCATTGGTTTAAATGGTCTTCATGGGAGATTTCTGATTTAAGGACTATCTCAGGACAATAATTTGTTTCACTCATTCACCATCAATGGCTACAGAATTTCTGGAATCCATAAGAACTTGAAAATTAGCTCCACAGCTTTCTCCCTTTTTATCAAATTCTTTTATAGAATGCTATCATCCACTTCTGGGATCATGGCAAAAAGGGGTAGTTATTAATGGAATCGAGAAGACATGCCTTCATTTTCTCTAGACACTCCTTTCTCTCATCTGGGAGAAAAGAGACCAACTGCTGTATCTTGAATGGGCATTGCATGTTTCTAAACCCTAGAAATTTTACAATTAACTAGGAATCAGAAGAAGCATGACACTTGCTAGTCAGCCAGTTAACTGGAATGTCCTGTAAAACTATAACCCTAAGCCTCCAAAGTAAGAAATCAGATCCCATGATGCATTAGCTGGATATCAGCAGCATCCTTAGCTACTCTCTCTCTCTCTTGCCCTCTATTTTTGTTGTTATTTTAAAGTATATATTGCACATAATCTAAAAGTTTTTAATGACAGTTTCAATTGCTTTGATAAATTTAACATGGTTCAGGCTTTCTCTGTCTTCTTTTGTTTGCTTAGAGAATTTCATTCTTTTTACTCTCGAACATGTCATTTCATGGATATTTAATTAAATTTAACTCAAACAACTACTATTAATGTATACATAATACCTTCTAATTTTCACTTCAAGATGTATACCAAATATAATAGGTTCTCTTGTTGCAATTCTAATATACATTGGTTTTGCCTTCTCTTTCTATCAATGCTCATGGACTATATCAGAGTTATTCATTTATAAATAAATTTTAGCTTTCTTTTTCATTTCATTTACATTTTGTAATCTATTTCTTAATTACTTTCTGTGTTCCTTTGTCTTTTACATCTAATTAAAGTTTTAATTAACTATTATTTTCATAACTCTTTGAGATGAAAATTGTATTTTCTTATTTCACCCTGTTTTCCATTCTTAGATAAATTAATTTTTAGCAAGCTCTGTAACACCTTACAAAGCTTATGCCATAGTTTTTATTATCATTGAACACAAAATATTTGTTTAAAGTCAACTGAGATTTCTCCTTTTACTAATTTGGTATTTGAAAATGTAAATCTTCATTTTAAAGTATGTAGAGATTCCATCCTCCTCCCCATCAGTTATTAAAGTATGGCTTCTTTATTGGGAGCAGTCCCATGATTTCATACTGAACTTTAGAGAGGCTGGCTTTGCTAGATTTTTCCCAAAAACCATTTTATTGAGCGCAAATGCATTTATCATTCTGTTCCATAGTTCAATCACATCAAGCATTATTGTACAATCGTTACCACAATCAATTTCCAAACAGTCTCTTCCTTATTGAACTCCTTGACATCAGCTACCTCTTACCCACTCTCCCCCATTGTACAACCCCCACCCCTGGAGGCATGGTCCTACTTGCTGTCCCTAGAAGACCATCAATCCTGGATTTCACATACTGAAAAACAGAAAAATATATATTTAAAAAAATTCAAGAGGATTACCCCCTTTCAAGCAAAAGTTCTTTATATACTTTCAATAATTAGAATACCCAAACACCATTCTTGGCTTTATTCTTCACTGAAAGGAACCTGTGGCATTTTTGTTTGTTTATTTTTAGAAATTGTGCATGACATCCGTCACTGACCCATGGCCCTATGGGGGAAAACACTGAAGACAGTGTGGGAACAGCACCTGATCTAACTCCACCACACCAAGGCAAAACACTAAGGGCATGCAACAGAACAGCAAGGGGAGCAGAGCAAGGAAGTCCCGAGGGAGTACCAAAATTAGACTTTGGGGCCAGGGCATGGCACTCCATCAGACTCCAGCAGAAAATACTCCTATAGCTCAACAAACAGACCTTGAACTACTTACAGGCTTTTTTTTTTTTGTCATTGGTTTGTTGTTGCTTTGTTTTCTTTTGTTGTTTTGTTTTGCTCTGTCTGTTTTAGTGCATATAATTATCTCTGTAGGTCTATCAAAATAAGATAGGTGGGATAAACATTCTGGAGCAGAAAACAAGCCCTGGTAGGACTTGATCTAGGGCAATGTAACCGAGAGGATTACTCAGACAAATGAAGGCAGAGCATAACAGTGGGACAAGAGTAAAGTAAAAGGAAACAGAGGAAAGAACTAGGAGGCAAAGGGCATTTATAGAGGTCAAATACAGGAACTTATATATGTAAAAATATACTTATATATGATGATGGGGAAATAGATGTATGTGCAGATATTTATAGGTTTAGTATTAAGGTAGCAGACGGCCATTGGGCCTCCACTCAAGCACTCCCTCAATGCAAGGACACTTTGTTCTATTAAACTGACATTCCATGATGCTCACCTTCCCAACACAATTGCTGAAGACAAAACGGGTGCATAAGCAAATGTGGTGAAGAAAGCTGATGGTGTCTGACTATCAAAAGATATAGCATCTGGGGTCCTAAAGGCTTGAAGGTAAACAAGCCGCCATCTAGCTCAGAAGCAACAAAGGCCACATGGAAGAAGCACACCAGCCTGTGTGATCACGAGGTGTTGAAGGGATAAGGTATCAGACGTCAAAGAACAAAAAACATATCATTGTGAATGAATGAGGACCCAAAGTCCATCTGTAGGCAACTGGACATCCCCTCACGGTAGGGTACCAGGGAGATGAGCTAGTCAGGATGCAGTGTAGCAATGATGAGCATACAACTTTCCTCCAGTTCATTAATGCCCCCTCGCCCCATTATCACAATCCCAATTCTAACTTACCAATCTTGCTAGACCAGAGGATGTACACTGGTACAAATAGGAACTGGAAATACAGGGAATCCAGGACAGATGAACCCCTCAGGACCGTGGTGAGTGTGGCGATATCAAGGAGGGTGGGGGGAGGGGGGGTAGAAAGTGGGAACCAATCACAAAGATTTCCATATAAGCCCCTACCTGGGGGATGGACAGAAGAAAAGTGGGTGAAAAGAGATGTTAGACAGTGTAAGACATGACAAAATAATAATAATTTATAAATTACCCCTCATGAGGGAGGGGTAACAGGGAGGGAAGGGAAAAATGAGGAACTGATACCAAGGGCTCAAGTAGAAAGCAATTGTTTTGAGAATGATGAGGGAAACAAATGCACAAATGTGCCTGACCCAATGGATGGATGTATGGATTGTTATAAGAGTTGTATGAGCCCCCAATAAAATGATTTAAAAAAAAGAAGTTGTGCATGTCATTTCTTAGAAAGGAAGGAAGTACTCAAGACAATTGGTGCCATCAAGCAAACACATGGAAAAGTCCAAAGGATAATTTATGCTTACTTTGTCTCAGAATCATTAATAACTGTATCAGATTAAAGGACATGAAGATTAGTCTTAATATATAAGAAATACAGAGCGAAAGAGAGTCTCTTATTATGGAAGCATGCTACTTAATAAATATGGAGGCCATGCTGTTATGGATTAAAGGGAGTGTCATAGAAATACATGTTGAATTCCAGGCCCTAAGGCCTGTGAATGTGATTCTGTTTTGAAGCAGATTTTGAATTTGTTACATTAATGAGATAACAGGGATGTAGAATGAAGTCTTAAATCTAATCACTTCTGAGACATAAAGAGAATAGACCAGTCATGAGAAGCAGATGCTTTCTGACTAGTGAAGCGCATGAGTTCATAAGCCAAAGAACTGAAGCATAATCAACTAGAAAGTAAAGTTAAAAAAATGAATGAATCTTTTCCTAGAATTATGTCCTTTTAGGTTCCTTAACTTTGAGCAGAAAATGAAATAAAAAATTAAGCCAACCAATTGCAGAATTTGTATTATATAAGTACTTGGTAACTAAGAAATTCGAAAAATAAACATTTATAATCCCAATATTAAATTATTCCTGCATCTATTTCTGGAGGAGTAGTAAATGGAAGCAGATATATTAAATTAGATACTATCATTAAATAAATATAATAAATTTCCATAGAGAGTACATTTACAAAGTTTTAAATAATTACCCCATATAATTTATCATTTATTAATACTTTTTAAGAATAGATTTAAAAATGATTACTTTAACATGAAGGCCAAAATTAACACAACAAAAATGAGTAAAATAAACATGGTATGCTTTTTTACATGTGTAAATGCTACACAACACTTTCTTAGGGCAAGATATGACAAAATACCCATTTATAAACTATTAAGGGCTCATGCGGGAGGGGGGAGCGGAGAGGGAGGGGAAAAATGAGGACCTATTGTCAGGGGTTTAAATGGAGAGAGATGTTTTGAGAAACGATGTACAAATGCACTTTACACAATTGATGTGTGTATGGATTGGGATAACAGTTGTGTGAGCCCCTAATAAAATGTTAAAAAAGAAAAAAAAAAGTGGTTTAATATGACTTTAAATAAAGCACCAGGAAAATCTAAAATGTGATATAATCTTTTTGAGAATTGACTTCAGCATTTTGATATATTCAATGCCATGAAAAACAAACAAAATACTGCATGGGGATTTTTCTAGATTAAAAGAAACCAGAAATATAACACAGCTAATGAGATGTGTAAAAATTGATTGAATCCTCTATCTTCTATCGTCACTCATTTCCAAAATTACTAACAGTTTCAGGAAAAAACTTGAAGGAGTTTGAATAAAGCCACTTAAGATAGGTTACTGTGAATTTAGGAGAAAGATGAGGCTGTTTGGTCTCATAAAATTTTATGTCCAAGTTCAAGTCTACTCTGTGCTTTTTGTTGGAATTGACTCGATGGAATTGAGATACATAATATTGTAAAACTCCTGCTAGTACTTTAAGGTGTGATAAAGATGCTGTAATTATCTAGAAAAAATAGCTTTATAAACAAAATGTGTGTTTAGTGCATAATTATCATATTAACTTGGTTTTAATGGTTCCACCACTGTTTTGATTGGATATCTGGGCTGTTTGAACTTTTTGATTATTTTGAAAAGGCTGACGTGAACATGAGTGTGAAGATTTACCTTCATAATGCTATCTTCACCTTTCCTGAGTGTTCACCTAGGATTGGATCTCTGGGTCCCATAGTCATTGTAAAGTGTCTGGGTGGCAAAATTGTTACAGCACTGAGCCACAGAGAGGTGAGCTCAGACAGATATGGAGACTGCATTTTGGGATTCCAAAGGCTTGATCTTCATAAATGGAGGGTAGGTGGAGAAACGATGTTATTTTAAAGTGGCATCTAGTCATTTTTTGTCCATGGAGACTCTATGCACAACAGAACAAAACACTGCTCCGCCCTGCACCACCCTCACAATTATGTGCTGGCTTGTTCTGTTTGGGGCAGGCACTACGACAATACATCTTCCGGAGGGCTTTCCTTTTTTTTTGTAGTGTGTCTACTTTTACCAAGCATATTGTCCTTCTCCGGGATCTGGCCTCTCCTGACAACATATTCAAAGGTTGGAAGAGGAGATCTTTGCCTCTAAGGAGCACTCTGGTATTACATCTTCCAAAACAGATTACTTTGTCCTTTTAGCAGTCAATAATACTTTCAATATTCTTTGCCTGCACTATAATCCAAACACATCAATATTTTGATCTTCTTTACTGATGTTCAACTTTCACATGCATATTAGGCAATGGAAAATACCATGGCTTGGGTTAGGAGCCCCTTAGTCCTCAAATGAACATCTTTGCTTTCCAATACTTTAAAGAGTTCATGCAAAACAGATTTATCTACGGCAACACATATTTTGATATCTTGATTGCTGCTTCCATGAGTAGTCATTGTGAATTCAAGCACAACAAAATATTTAGCAACCTGAATAGTTTCTCCATTTATCCTGATATTATCTATTTGTCAAGTTGTGAGGATTTTGGAGTGTACATTGGGTTGTGATCTATATTTAAGGCTGCAATCCTTGATCTTCATCAGTAAGTGTTTCAAGTCTACCTCCCTTTCAGCAAGCAAGGTTGTGTTATCTGCATATTGGAGGGTGGGAATAAACCTTTCTCCGATCCTGATACTGTATTCTCCTTTCCTATAATCTAGTTTCTCTAATTATTTGTTCAGCATACAGACTGAATAAATGTGGTAAAAGGAAATGACCCAGACTTACTCTTTTCCTGATTTTAAAACAGCAATATTCCTTTGTTCTGGTCACACAACTGGATTTTAATCCATGTACATGTTCCAGAGGAGTACAATTAGGTGTTCTAGAATTCCCATTTCCCCCCCCAAGGTTATCCATAGTTTGTTGTGATTCACACAGTCGAATGCCTTTGCATAGTCAATACAATACAAGTGAACATCTTTCTGGTAGTCTCTGCTGTCAGCCAAAATTCATTTGACATCACCTATGATATGCCTTGTTCCATGTCCTCTTCCAAATCCAGCCTGAACCTCTGACAGCTCCCTATCAATGTGCTGCTGCAACTATTTTTGGATGATCTTCAGCAAAATTTTACTTGCATGTGATATCAACGATACTGGTCTGTAATCTAAGAATTCTGTTGAGTCAGCTTTCCTTGGAATGATCACAGATATGAATCTCTTCCAGCCAGTTGGCCAAATAGCTTTCTTCCAAATTTTCTGGAATAGATAAATATGTTAGGCAGGGTTCTCTAGAGAAACAAAACCAGGACACTCATGATTTTATATATATTTAGATAGATAACATAAGAAATAAGCAGTTACTGAATCTATAAAGCAGTACAAATGGCTCATTGCAGCTTACTGCCGTGATACAGCTAGTACATTGGCTGTCCTTCAAGTCTTGACGGTCACTGGGTAGTCCTCTGTAGAGCAATTCAGGCTATCCAGGCACAGGCAGCACACAGCAAGGCAGGTCACCAACAGTCAGCCAGATGACAGGGTCCGACAGTCCCCAGGTCAAGAGATGTATACTCCAGTAGCGTGGCAAATGAGGTCGTGAAGGAACCTCAAACTACAGTGACATGGTCCTCAGGTTAGGTGTCCCACAGGTAGTGTAGCTTGTAAATTGAGGCAGAGAACAAGCTAAGGCAGCCGCACACTCATCCGATCAGCAAAGAGAAAGAGACAAGAAAGGTGAGGCTCACCGAGCCATTTACCTCTCTGCCCTTCAATTAATCTCTCATGTGTTCATTGGCCATGTTGGCACAATACACCTGCCTATCACAACAAGTAAGTCCTTCAGTGCTTCCAATGTTATTCTTTAGATTCCTGCAGACTTGTTTTTGGCTAATGCTTTTAGTGCAGCTTGAACTTTTTCCTTCAGTACCATCGGTTCTGGCTCATATGCTAGCTCCTGAAATGATGGTGTGCACACTAATTCTTTTTGGTGCAGTGACCAACTTCTTCCAAATAATAACATTTATACTGGAACCCAAACTTTTGTTTTTAAAGAACAACCATTAATAAGGAAGAAATGTACAAAACATTAAATCAAAATGGTAAACATTTGTATTATTCACATTTCCCAGAATGGTACATAGTATTTTATTTCCACCTCTACATATTTAATGTTTACTCTATGAAACATAATCAAATACTAGAAATAAGAAATCAAATATAATGGGATTATAGTTTCAGTTGATTGCATCTAAAGGCTTTATAATGCTTTTTTTCATTCAACAAAAAAAAACGTTTGCTTACATTTTTAAGAGATTAAATATTTTACACTTGAAACTTGATTGGCTACACTCTAGATAGGCCAGTGGAATGGGTTTTAAATTGTTTTTAAGTATGCAAATCACTCAAACAGTTTATTCCATTGCGAAAACATTTTTTGATAATTGCTTTCTTCATTGACTCCTTTGTGCTCTGGAATATAGAGTTCAGTGTTAACTACTTTAGTGGGCATAGGCTTTGGATTTAGTTTGAGATCATATCTTCATTTTATCATCAAAGTTATATTTCTCTGTCAGGGGATAGTTTCACTTTGAGAAAGATAAGAAATTTGAGTGATAGGAATTCCGAAACCATGAAGAGATATATTTTCTCCACTGTAGTCACATATATGCCAGTTTCTAAATGACGTCTAAATTTCTTAAGTCAAACCAAAGTAAATTCTATCATTGAGTATGTATACAATATAAGACTACTTTAAATTTTAGGTCATTCCTACACTACATTCATGTTGTTGTTGGGTGCCTTTGCATTGGTCCCAACTCATAAGGATCATGTGTACAAAGGAATGGTAGCGCTGTGCTAGTCTAAGGATTGACGGGTTTGAGCCCTATTGTTGCTGCCGCTGTGTAAATTAATGCTGTTGAAGGGTTTTTGTTTTGTTTTTTAATTTTGCTGCTCTTCTGTTTTACCCAGCATGATGTTCTTTTCCAGAAATTGATCTTCCCTGATACCACATTGAAAGAACAAGAGAGAAAGTGTCACCATCCTCTCTTCTGGAGTATTCCAGCTGTACTTCTCCAAAATCAGATATGTTTGTTCTTTTTGAAATCCATGGTGTCCTCACGATTCTACAGCAGCACCACTATTCAAGTGCATCAGCTCTTTTGTGGTCTCCTTAGTCGCTATCCAATTTCCACATACACACAAGCCCATGGAAAATAGCATCACTTGGGTCAAGGACAGCTTAGTCCTCAAAGTGACACCCTTGCTCTTCAACACTTTAAAGGTTTGTGCATCGGATTTACCCAAGGTAATGTGCTCTTGATCTATTGACTGTAGCTTCCATGAGCATTGATTATGGATCAAAGAAAGATGAAGTCCTTGCCAACTTCAATCTTTTCTTCCTTTAGCATGATGTTGCCAATTACGTCCAGTTATGAGGGTTTGGGCTTTCTTTATACTGAGGATACACCATATTGCAGGCTGAAGTCCTTTATCTTCATCAGCAAGTGCTTCACATCCTCCTCACTTTCACCAAGCAAGCTTGTGGCATTTGCATACCACGCCTTGTTAATAAGCCTTCTTCCTATCCTGATACCTGATTCTTGTTCATGTACTCAAGTTTCTCTGATGATTTGCTCAGCATACACACTGTGGAACTTTGTAGAAGGATACAAACCTGAAGCACATCTTTCTTGATTTTAAACCAGGCATTATTCCTTTATTCTGTTCAAATAATTGCCTCTTGATCCAGGTACAGGTTCAGATGACCACAATGCAGTGAGTGTTCTTTATTGTTTTTTCAAAACCATTTTATTGGGAGCTGAAACAGCTATCATACTCCACAGGTCAATCACAGCAACTAGTATTGTACAATTTCTACCACAAGTGTACAATTGTACAATTCTCTTCCTTCTTGAACTCCTTGATGTCAGCACCCCTTTACCCGACCCCTTACCCCCAGGAACCTTTATTCTACTTATAGCCTCGATAGGTTCATCAGTCCTGGAATTCTGATTCTTCTCAATGCTGTCCATAGTTTGGTATGAACCACACAGTTGAATGCGCTTGCATATTCAATGAAACACAAGTAAACATTTGTCTTGTATTATCAACTATCAGCTAATATCCATCTGATATTAGCCATGGCATCCTTGGTCTATATCCTCTTCTGAATTCAATTTGAATTTCTGGCAGGTCCCTGTTGATATACTATTACAACCTCTGTTGAATAATCTTTAGCAAAATTTTACTTGCATATGCATCCTGCATCATTCAATATTTTGTGCATAGAATCTTCTAATAATACAATTTGAAACTTGAATTTTTTCATCATTCCTTTTGCTTTGAAATATGCTGAGAATGCTCTTCCTTTTTTCATATTCTAACTTCATATTTTTGCACATTCCGCTATGATACTTTTTGTGTTGAGTTGCCCTTTGAGAGTTTCTGCTAAGGTCTTTTATAACATCACTTCTTCCTTTTGCCTTAATTGCCTGACAATTCAGAGCAAGTTTCATAGTCTCTTTTGACATCCACTTTGTTCTTTTCTTTGTTTTTAATGATCTTTTGTTTTCTTCATGTATGATGTCTTTGATCATTCCGCAGTTAGTCTTCTGTCATTAGAGTTCAATAAGTCAAATATATTCTTGACATGTTTTTGAAACTTAGGTGGGATATATTCAAGGTTATACTTCTACTCTCAAGTATTTGTTTTAATTTCCTTGAACTTCAACTTGAACTGGCAAATGGGTACTTGATTGTCTGTTCCAAAATCTGCCCTTGCCCCCACTTTGGCTGCAGATATTGAGCTTCTCCATAATCTCTTCTCCCAAAGGTAGTCCATTTGACTTCTTTATATTCTATTTAGAAAAGCCTATGTGTATAGTTGCCACTTATGTTGTTGGAAAAAGATATTCATAATTGTTGCCAGAAATCAAGGGCCTATCACTGTTTCTTTCAAAAAGAGACCAGGCTGATTTAAGAAATTCTTTATCCCTACACGTGGAAGTCAAAAAGAGTCAGATTTGCTACTTTCAAGCTGCTTCACAGGTCAGTAAAAATCAAACAGGTGAGATCATTCAAACTAAGTGACAAAAAATCAGGTTTCATAGGAACAGGAAACAATTGATAACTTTATTTATGTCGCCAGCAGGTTGCAGACCACAAATAAGTCTCTACATTTCTCCATGGATTATCAGACTGCCATCCCTTGAGGTCTCAGGTTCCTTTGTTTATTTAATGAGCTTGCTTGCCTCTTTTTTTTTTAAGTTAAGACATCCCTACTAATTAAGTTTAAATTGAATTTTTACTTTCAGGCTGTTTAATTTTGAATTGTTAGCAAATTAGATCTAAAATGATGTTACATTTCTACCCCCTTGATCACAATGAAGAAATTGATTTGGGAAATCATGCAATCTCCAGCTTGGTTTTTATCATTAAGGTCATATTTCCAATTAGTTTTTTCTTATTCTTTGTTATAACCTTTCACATTTCAATCACTGATAATTACCAACTTTAAGTTGATTGCATGTTGGTCAATGTCAGACTGAAGAGGGCAGTAGAATTCTTCAATTTCTTCATCGCTATCTTCAGTGGTGAGTGTGTAAATATGAATAACATTGTAGTGAATGGATTTCCTTGTAGATATTATTCTATGACAGACAGCATTGCACTTTAAGTAGAGTTTGAACTACCTTTTTGATGATGAACGCAACACCATTCTTCTTGGACTCGTCATTACCAGCATCATTTTCAGATCCAGAATGGCCAATACCAATCCATTTCAGCTCACTAATGCCTCAGATAGTGACCTTTATGCGTTCAATTTAATTTTTGATGAGTTCCAATTCTCCTAAATTCATACTTTGTACATTCCAGGTTCTGAATATTTAAACATATTTGCCCTTGTTCCTTTTCTTTTTGAAAATTTTATTTTATTGGCGGCTCTTACAGCTTTTTTCACAATCCATACATATATCAATTTTGTCAAACACATTTGTACATATGTGGTCGTCATCTTTTTCAAAACATTTTCTTTCTACTTGAGCCCCTGGCATCAGCTCCTCATTTTTCCCCTCCCTTCCCCATGCCCCCTTGATAATTTATAAATTATTCTTTTCTTTTCTTTTTTATATGTCTTACACCAACTGCTGTCTCATACCACCCACTTTTCTGCTGTTCTTATTTTGAGTCATGCCCAATCAGCACATGATGATTGAACATTTCCATGTCATTATGTTCAACCTTAATTTAAGACAACTCTTCCTCAGTCATATTTGGAGTGCTTTTTAACCGAAGGGGCTTCTCAACGTCAAGCATGATATCAGACAATTCCCCACTGCTGTTCATAATGTTTTCAGTGGCTAATTCTTCTGAAGTGAACAGTCTATTCCCTCCTCATCGGAGGCTTTATGTCCTAGTCACCGCGAGTGATCCCCCCCCTATACTTGAAATGCCAGTGACATAACTTTCAGCTTCACAGCAACACACAAGCCACCACAGAAGGACAAACTGACAGACAAATGTGGTGTATAATTAATAAAAGAAAGATAGAAGATTATCTTTCCAATTTCATCAAAGGTTAAATATTAAATGAAAGATAAATAAACTTGATAAAGAAAATATGAGGAGGATCCATGGTAGCATAGTGGATAAGCATTAGACTGCTAACTGTATGGTCGGCAGTTTGAAACCACCAGATGCTATGTGCGAGAAAGACAGGGCTTTTTACTTCCGTAAAGAGTTACAGTGTCAGAAACCCAGAGGGGCAGGACTGCACTGTCCTTCCTATAGGGTCCCTGTGAGTTGGTGTCAACTCAATAGCATTGAGTTTTTTTTGTTTTTGTTTGTTTTTTTAATGATGTGTGTGAAAAAAAACAAAAGCAACTTCAGCTGGATCAATTGTGTATTCTGTGGACCCTTTCTTGATCCCATGGCTTACTTTGTATGCTAATGTTTGCTATTTCCTAGACCTGCCTGCAACATTTAAAAATGAGAGGAAACAAGTTAAAATGAGTAAATTGCTAAATAACATTAGCACGTCAGTGAAAGGTCAATGTGTCTATCACCTCTTTAGAATACACGCATTCTTGTCTGTCTCTGAGCATATTTTCTTTCTTTGAATTAGCTGAATATATTCATGTACTCTGCATAAGAATCTGCTGAATCGAGTCATTTTAGAATTATGTATTATACAGAAGTAAAGAAAAGAGAATCATAGAGATTACTGACTGTTATCTTTGATTCATGTGTTTATCTTGCAGGTTCTATCTGTTAAGTACTTTATGTTTGTCAAATAAAGTTTGAGGGGTATTGATCTCTGGGAATTGCTTATTCTCTAGCTCATTTTTCTTGACCCTGTGGCTTACTTTGTATGCTAGCATATCTTTTTTCTGTGCTCCTACAAGGGCAGTCTACCTTAAGTAAGACAATTCATAGACAGGAAAGAAGGGAAAATGAGAATATTTACTGAGTACTCTCACCCAAGAAAGGCAAGCTTGATCCTGTCCATCAATCTGTGCCTCCTGGAGCACCAGGTTAAGAGTTGTTTTTTAATACTTACCTGGCAGGGGAGACACCATGATCAGGAAGGTGGTTTTCCCAGGGCAAGGCTCATCCATTGCACTGCAGGTGTGCTGACCCCTGTGATTTCCTCAAATGCAGGACACTCGACTGCATAATTTGTGGTAGTGGGGGCCTGCGTTCACGCTCTCCCCTAAAAAATAAAAAAAAAAGAGTTGTTTTATAGGCAGGCAGGGCTTGGGGTGTGGGGTTTTCTGGAACATTCTGGTCTATCGCTCAGGTTGTTTTCTTTTCTTTGAGGGACATATCTGCATTCCAGCCCCAGGTATTGTTAATGTGTTCTGTCCTTCACATAGAAATGGGCTGATTTTAACTTCACCAGGGAAGACCAAAGATTTGTTAGTTCACTCTGAATGATAACAGAGTTGCAAGATTGAAAATGGGTGTGAACTATAGGGAACCCTAGAGAAAAGCTGTGATGCGGTGGTGTCTCAGCCCGCTACGTTTTTTTTCTTGATTTCACATCTCGAGAAACAGTAATCATCATGAAGCTCCTCCCTGATGAGTGGGAGTATTGAAAAGGGAGGTGTTTGAGAATGCTTAGTCAGAAGAGACAAGAAGACAACTGCCTGAATGAAACTCTGCAACATCCTGCTTAATTAACCGGAGAGTATCATCTGTCCCAAAGGTGTCTCTGTTCTTCCTGTAAAGGTGAAAACATTTGCTGTGTTCTCACACTGTGCTCCTCCCTCAATAATAAATATAACTAGGTATGGGACAGAAGTACACATGAGGAGAACAGTTATTCTTATATTGATAAGAAGGTTCAACCATGGCTATGTCATAGGGGAAATTTACTAAAGCAATTCCATCATTCAGCATCACTCCTTGTGGTCAGTTGGGTCAACTGAGACCCTGGGTAAATGGCCTCCAATGGTAGCTCTACCTCTCCGGTGCTGTTGGTCCAGGCAACACTGGTTTTACTGATGACCCCACAAACACCTCCAGATTTTGCTAGTAGAAGTCCAGAGAAATGTGGTCATGAATAACCACTTTTGTTAAAAATTTAGAGAAGTTTGCATTGCCATTAGGGCTTTCATTGTGCCCAGTACTAGGAAATGGATAGTGTTTAGAAAGTTCTAAATGCCTAATTCTACTTGTTTCAAGTTTTAAAAGGGGGATGATGAATTGGTATAAGTACTCTCCAAATCTGAAATGGTCAAGAAAAAATATTGGGCCAACTGGAGAGGAAGAGAAAAATTCACCAACTCCATGCCTAGCCCACACCCCTTGGGGGTGTATTCTAGTGGGGAAAATAAAAAAATAGCAAGAATATATTGGCCAATAAAGTGTACCCCCATTAAATATCGAATGGCACAGGTACAGGGCCTGCTTCTGAGCTTACTATTGTAGTTCTTGGGGTGCAGTTTTTCTCCAAATAAAAATGTGTATCCTAGTAGGGTACCCAAAGACAGGTTGTCATTAGGGCTACTATGGTTTGAACTCCTAAGCCAAGGGATATTCAAAGACGGGTTACAAGAGTGAAAAAGCTGGAAATCTCTAAATATGTGGTTTAGAATCAGTGCCTGTTGCTCTCTGTACCAGATTTGCCCCTCACCATTGTTTTCCCAGTGGAAATCTATGTAGAATAATCATGATCAGAAAGTATGAGCCAGGAAAAGCGTATTGAATCAGCCAGGCACTATTAGAGACCAGGGGGCTTGATACACTAGGAAGCAATTTGGGATTCAAGGTGATAATGAAGGATGGGGTTACTTTAGGACTTAGTGTTGCTCCAGATGAGGGCAATTGGAAGTAAATCCAATACATGATGCACATAAATTATTTTCCCACATCAGAATGTGTCACCGCAGTGACGCAAATGAAAAAGTCACAGTTTCCTGGATGAATATCACCAACCACAGGGGTGATTGTCAGTGGCGGGGCTGTCCAAAAATCATGTGACCTCCAGGAGGCTAGGCCCCTCTGTACTACACAAGTGATGGTCCCCACTGGTAGGGTGTTGGACACTATCCAGGGTATCTACCACCTTCAGAGTGAGAATTTTTCCTGCTTGCAAAATGGGAGGGGCAGGGGGAAACTTGGCCAAAGCTTGTGGGAATGGTTGCTGCCAAGGAAAAAGAGAGAGAAAAACAGGAACTTCACACACTCCTACTTGATCTTTCCTAAACAAGTCCTGTATCAAGATACAGGACTAGAGTAAATGTTAAAGTGTCACAATAATCTGTGCTCTGTCCTTTTCTCTTTCTGGGGGAGCCTTGTTATTGTGGCCTTATAGTGCACCCAGGAGTTGACTCCAGCTAATGTGAGAAGGGAGAATGTTAAAGAAACTGGTCCACTTGGGTGCAAGTTAATCTTCTGAGTGCTATCTTTTCTAGGTCTTCCTAAACCTTGTTTCCTGGCTCACAGCTGTGCAGAAGGCTGTTTTTAAGAAATAACAACAGACCAGAAGCTTCCTGGTTAATAAGGGGCATAATTTTTCCATTACACGTCATTGGCTCCGGATGTTCTAATTTTAATTCCAGGGTCACATTTATACTCCACCCGCACACTTCAGGAATGGTCTCCTACGTACTATCTCTGATAGGTTTATTGTGCCAACCTGGCCAATAGGAACATGTGGGATTAATCAGGTCGCAGTTTGATTGGAGGGCAAAGAGATATATCTCTCTACAAAGCTGCCCCCCTCTCTCTTGCTCTCTGGTGATCAGACCAGCATGCTGCTGCTTTAGCTAGCAGCATGCTAGTTCTCTTCTTCAACCTGTGAGCTATACTACTTGTGGGACAAGCCAATACATGGATCATGTCACTAGAGCTTAAGGCTCCTTCCAGACTTGCTTCAGAATGCTGTTGGTGTATACATCACTAAAGCTTGAGGCTGGTGGATCCTGTGGCTTTGTATTGCTTGAGTTGGTTATACCATCCCAGCCTGCTTCGATAAGCTCCCAAGCTATTGACTGTTGGTGACAGAACCTGCTATTTGTTGCCTGTGGGCAAACTCTGCTTGCCTTGCTCAAGGGAAGACTCAGCTGTCTGCTTCTTGACCTTGGACCCAGCAGCTCTAGTGAGTTGAAGGACTTCCAGTATATTAACTATTCCATGGAAGTGAGTTGAACTGAACCCTCTGTACTGCTGTGTGGACTAATAAGCTGCTATATTCCATCTTGCTGGATAAACCTATCCTCATAGATGATATAAATATAGAGATATATAATCATAAGTGTCCTGGTTTTGTTTCTCTAGAGAATCCTACCTAACACCCTATCCTACAGATGACCTGGTTCCCCATTCAAATCTTTTTTCTTCCCAAATCCTCTGTGGGCCTTAGAGGCATATGAGTGGGTGGGGAAAGATGTCTTTCAGCCTTGGTACTCTCTGCATCTTTTTTCTTTCTTTCTTTCTTTCTTTTTTTTTTGATGATGTATGCATCATTGGGTTTGGTCTGGCTCATGTCAGAGATTCTTGATATCAAAAAGTTCAAGAACAAAGAAAATGTTTTGCAACTAATGGTGATAGCAACTGTAAAATTATGCTTGATCTAACTGAATTGTGGATTGTTATAGTATCTGTAAGAGTTCCAAATAAAATAATTAATAAAAAAAACAAACGAAAGATAACCAAATATACTGAGAGTTTAACAGGATATTGTTGATTTCATTTCTTAAGATGTACTGTGAAAAGGTATGCAATGTTTCTATGAAATTTAAAAAAAAGATCCCTCCAGATTTCTTATCTTTCAAACCTAATCATTGGTCTACATGGCTATAAAAAAAGAGGAAAATAAATTGAAATGGACTTGGAGTCTTTAGTGACAAACAAGTTCACCTCAAACAAACAAAATCAATTCCCCAATAGTTTACCCTTCATCCTCTCCCTGATTTCTCTTCTACCTCTTCTGGACTACTATCTGTAATAGGACAAGTTAAAACATGTTTACAGTCTAACCCAGAGCCTTATCTTCCCTCCATTGTCCCCACCCACTTGGTAGTCTCCATAGTCCACTGTTCATACCTTTGGTATGAATGTCTAGTGTTTTTTTCCTCCCCATATACCAATGGTCTGATACATATGTCCTTTTGTGATTGACTCATCTCACTTGCATAATGTTCTCTAGACCCACTCTTGCCATGCAGTGCTTTGGGGTTTTGTCATTGACTTTTAGTGATGTTTAGTATTCCATTGTGTGTATACACCAGAATTTCTTTATGTATTCTACTGATGAA
Organism: Echinops telfairi; assembly: GCF_000313985.2. Taxonomy (NCBI): domain Eukaryota; kingdom Metazoa; phylum Chordata; class Mammalia; order Afrosoricida; family Tenrecidae; genus Echinops; species Echinops telfairi. Next base: position 36,620,025 of record NW_022103900.1, read on the forward strand.
CATTTGGGCTGCTTCAAGCTTCTTGCTTGCTATTGTGAATTGTTCAGCAATGAACATGAGAGAGCGTATGTCCATTCTTTTCTGTCTCTTATTTCTTTGGGTCATATGCCCAGCGAAGTTATTGCTGGGTTATTTGGTATTTCTCTTTCCAGTATCTTTACGTATCACCATATCGCTTTCCACAATATTTGTTTCCCTCTTATTCCTATTGTGAACAGTGCTGCAACTCCATCTTATTCCTATTGTGAACAGTGCTACTATTTCCTCTTATTCCTACAGTGAACAGTGCGATGATGAGCACGTATGTGCAGATCCTGGATGCTTTTTCTAACTAACACACTTCTGTTATACTTCTGAATAAAGAAAGCCTAAATTTGGAAATAGTTCCCTTCAGAACGACTTTTCAGCACTTCCTTAACTTTTCAGTTCTACAGGGGCAGACTTCTACTATCTGGTGAAGTATTTGTTCACAAATACTAAAGGCATTCTTGTCATTTCAGGGTTCATTGATATCCTTCTGAACTATAATGGGTATTATGATGAAAAGTAACATCTTTTCTGTGTTCAAGCACTTAAGGGTTAAAATTATTTCTGTAAATTGCAAATTTATGCTCCTGGGTTCTTTTAAAATCATCTTTGTTCTTTTGGTGGACTCTGGTTCTGTTGGGTTGTCCAGAGAAACTGAACCGGTGATGCTTGCATGTGTGTATGTGTATATATAACAAAAGTTATTTATATCAAGAAATGGCTAACACACTTGTAGAAGTGGTTAACTCTGAAGGCTTCTTTGACTTGTGTAGGTTTGGAAGCTGATGAACAGGGATCAATATGCAAAAGCCAAAGATTCATGGGCTGGTGAATGCAAAAGTAAATAAATCCAAGATCACTCAAATAAATCCAAGGTTGGTCAAATAAATCTAAGGTCAGCATTCTGCTGACAGCTCCTGGACTTGTCAAGATACACAACAAGAGATTGACATTCCAGATGCAAAACCAGATTCAACAGAAGACAAAGCAGAAACCGAGGCTGAACTCTGCTCAGGGTCTCTCTCTCATACCAAAGGCCACACTCCCAAGATGTTATCAGCCTACAACCTGGTAGGCTGAACTCAACCCCTTCTGCTACCCAACTATGTCTAGTTGACATAAAGGCAAACCATCACAGACCATCCCTTGTCAACTTGACCTCTGTACCTGACTCCTTAACCATACATAATCTCGTTAAGAAACCATACTTGCACCTAACATGATATAACTAGCAAGCATATAGCCAAAAATACACTCACTCCATTTTCATCATATAGTTTATAAGTGAGCAGAACAAACATATTTGATGCATACATACAAATAGGAATTAATCATAACAGTTCCAGTCCTTGTTTCTGCAGCTGATTATGTGGCAATAGCCAGTATTTAGAACTATCTTCTTCCACTGCAATTTCACATTGCCTTTCTCTTTAGGAAGTGCCTTCGCTAGTGGTAGTTCGTTCCCTGGTGGGGTAACCTTAAACCTTCATTCCTGTAGAGTCTGGGACATTAATAATCATGTCCAAATTGGAGTGCTGTAGTTTAGCAATAGCTTTAATCACAGGACATAGTAGTACTAAGAAACAACCTAAGAAATCTCCTGTATTCCCCATTCTTCTTTACATTCATTGTGCAATTAATCCAATTTTCCCTAAAAATCAGGATTAACAATACCATTCAATACACTAATACCATTCTTTGCCTGTTGATCTAGAGCAGCAGTTCTCAACCTGTGGGTCATGACCCCTTTGGGGGTCAAGTGACCTTTTCACAGGGGTCGCCCGATTCATAACAGTAGCAAAATTACAGTTGAAGTAGCAACAAAAATAATTTTATGTTTGGGGGGTCACAGCAACATGAGGAACTCTATTAAAGGGTCACAGCATTAGGAAGGCTGAAAACCACTGATATAGAGGCAAGAGGAGCCTAAAACAGCCAAGAGCCATCTTAAACTTACAATTCAATGGAATCGATGCTGTTTCTCTAAGTGGGAGTAAGACCTCCAGACTGGAAATGGCGAGGGTTTCAAGGATAGAAAGCAAAAATACGGTAAGGGAGTAATCCCAAGTGATTTATGCCACTCCCATTTCTGCTCCTTGTTTTTTGTACCAGTGGATTCTGGCTTTTGGGGAAACAGCACCATATATTGGAGGCTGCATTAGTGCAAATACAGCCTCAATGAGAACATGGCCCCAATCTTGTAAGATGTTGCCACTAAGCTGGCAAAATCATTGTGTCTTTTGAAGTTCATTCCATTATTCTATCAAACCAGCTCTTCAGGATGATGGGCAACATGATAAGACCAGTAAATTGCATGAGCCCATTGTTGCATTTCATTTGCTGTGACACGAATCCCTTGAGTTGAAGAGATGCTGGGCGATGGATGAGATATTCTAACCACCCAATAAAGCCATTGGCCACAGACCATGAATCAATACACAGCTTCATTTGGGGCCATTTTCCTTTCTAACCCAACTGAAAAAGCAAGTGCACCACTGGGAGTTCTGCCTATTGGGAAGATTTCCCTTCACCGCCATCTTCAAGGAGGCCCCAGAAAAGGCCTCTACTGATGCCACTGTTCACTTTTGAGTGATACCTGCGTGTCATGCAGAAACGTCAATAAACCAAGCACGAGTTTTATCTTCCTTGATCAATTGATCATAAGGAACTCCCCAGGAGGTGATTATTCTGAGAAATATGGTACTGTGATTGGAGTGGATACCAGAGGCATTTGGGCCACTTTTTCATATAGTTTGCTTGTAATTTCAGGTCCTCCTCTAACGCATCTCATATATACTGCTTCAATTTAATAATTGAGTCCTGGTGTGCACATCCAACTTGTGATTCTGTGGGTCAGACAACACCCAGTGCATATTAGGCAATTCAGGCCGCTTGGTGATTTGGCATCTCATGGCAAGACATTCAATCTCCACTAAGACCCAGTAATAGGACAAAAGCTGTTTTTCAAATGGGCAATAGTTGTCTGCAAAGGATGGCAGGGCTTTTTACTCATAAAATCCTGAGTGTATGTACTTTGAATCACCAATAAGGCCTTCCCAAATGCTTGAGAAAAGGGCATTGGTCAGATCAGTAGCCGGGTACCAGGTAGAAGGAACTGTAGTAATGTGCTCAAGCAACTAACCTTTTGGAACAATAGGTACATTTGTAACTAGTAACTACCTGGTTAAATTTATTATAATCTGCCAAGTTCCATCTGTTATTTTACATAGGCCAAATGGGAGCATTAAATGGGGATATGGTTGGAATAACCACTTCTACATCTTCAAGTCCTTGATGGTGACACTAATCTCTGCAATCTGATTATTTCCTTTTCCTCTTGTGGAAAGCCACAGAGACCTTTGGGAAAGACTAGGAGAAATATTAATAATATATATTTTAGTGGTGCAGTGGTGGTGCAGTCCTGTTTCAAAGAGACCTGGCCTCCCCTTCATTGAAGGAGTTGTGTGTCTGTAAACTGGCTCAAGTCTGGGAATTGACTGAGGGATTGTAACTATTCTGGCAATTCAAGTTAGACTGTTATTTATATGACCTAGAATTTCTTTTGCTTGTGAAAGTCAATTAAATAATAGGTTGCCTATATTTTTCACTTCTAGAGGCACATCGTCTAAGTGGACAACCCCTAGGTACATACAAGCCAGACTATTCTGATTACTACTTTGATTCTGCTGTCATTACAGTAGCCATGCCAACCAGTGTCTGATGATTGACTGGTGCCATTTGCCCCTAATCCCTATCCTGGATTTCCGATAGTGAAAATCATACAAACGACCTAAATAATGACAACAAAATAAGATACAGAAAAACCTCAATCCATGTGAAAGCAAAAGATTATAGAAACTAGAACAAATTAAAAATGCGTCAAATGGAAGAGTAAATGATTATATGCTAACTTTTAACCTCACAATATCTGCAGTAATTCACATTCTAAGGCACCCTTTCTTAGGGCAGAACATTCACATCCATGATCAATGAAGCCATGGAGGTTTAATGCCGATGGGGATTTTGCAAATGGATTTTGGCCTATCATAGTTGCCCATAACCTTCTGCAGACTGGATCCTCAAAATCTAAGCTCTAATACATTTTCCTCTTCTGATCTTGGATTTTATTATTTAGGATCTTTGGATCACACAGGTGATGTGCTCCTTCTCTGTGGACTTAGCTGATACCATGCTTAGATGGCTGCTTGTTTTAAGACAAACCTTTAATACCCCAGACAATATTCTTTCTGGTAGCCAGACAGAATACTGATTTCTTTTCAATGGTGAGAATTTAATATTTTACATTCACTCTGGAAATCTGTTTGGCAGTTTCTTAAACAAACAAGCAAAATCCCTAGGCATTTAACTATGACCTAACCCAGGAATTGCATCTTAGATAATTATACTAGATAAAAAGAAAATATTCCCATAAAAACCAGTACACAAGTTTGAAGCAGGTCATACTCACTCCCTGCGAAATCTTACTGAGACAGCACCTGATGGAGACATGTTGATGCAACCAGAACTCAAGATAGTTGGAGGAGCCATATGGAGACCCTCACCAGCCCTGAGCTGCTTCTACCTCCACTGGATACACAAGACTTTCCACTCACTGGCCTGTGATCATCCTGCATTTGGCAATATTGCATGTGTTTCATGAGTCTGAAGAGGACTTTATACATTGGTATTGGACATACGGGCTAATATCAGGCTTATGGACTTGATCTGGACTGGGATGGGATGTTTTCTCAACGTTCAATTGCTCTTGTATATAAATCTCTTTCTTATACACATATGAATATCTATGAATTTGTTTCTCTAGTCTACCCACACTAACAATAGGATTTTCAACAATTGTCTCAATAGACTGTAAAGACGTTTCTTTGTGGTGATATAAATATACCATAGCTTGAATTTATCAATTCCAGCTTCCTATTTGTGATATTTTGTTATAGGCTTTCAAATTGTTAAACTTGGAGAAATTTGAAAACAAACGGTGCATGCAGTGCCTTGGTACTATTTTTTCAAATTGCATGTGAACCTACAATTATTTCAAAATGAAAAAAACAACTTCATTACACAAAAAAGAAAGAATCAAGAAAGAAAAAGAATGATTGAATGAAAGAAGTGAAGTAGTAAGAAATTAAAAGGGAATTAACCTAGGACCATGAAAGTTTGACAAGGACCCATCATTAAAGGAAGCAAGAACAAATATGACATTGATATAGAGAATTGAATCTACAATCAATGCTCATAGAAGCAGCAGTCAAAAATCAGCAGATGTGAAGCACTGGGAAAATCTGCTGTCCAAGACCTCTTTAGAGTGCTGAGAAGCAAGGAGGTTACTTTGAGGACAGAGATGCACATGATCCAAGCCATGGTACTTTCAATCTCCTCAGAGGCATGTAAAAGCTTGACATTGAATAAGGAAGACAGAAGAAGAATCCATGTATCTGAATTGTGGTGCTAGGGCAGACTATAGAAAGTACTGTGGCCTGCTAAAAGAATAAACCAATCATTCTTGGAAGAAGTACTGCCAGAAGGTCCTCAGAACAAGCCTGGTGAGACTCAACTTATATGCTTTGAACACATTGTCAGGAGAGACTAATCCTTGGAGAAGGACATCATGCTTGGTAAAGTGGAGGGGCAGCGACAAAGAGGAAGGCCCTCAATGATTGAAGAAGGCCCTCAATGGAATGGGTTACCACAATGGCTACAATGGGCTGAAGCATAAGGGCAATTGTGAGGAGGGTGCAGGATTGGTCCGTGTTCTGTTCTGTGTGCACAGGGTCACTATGGGTCCCCACAGACTCCATGGCATATAACACCAGCAAGAGAGAATAATTTTTTTATTGTGGCAAAAGTATAGAGAAAGTAATTTCCATTTGTTTAATTTAACAGGCACCAACTAATATGTTGAAACTACCAATCATATAAGCGGTATCATGGCTTTGGACCCTCGGAGAAAGAAGGAAGGTCTAGTGTAAGCATATGTTTTAACTACTGGATAAGTCACTTCAGCTCTGAAAGTCTAATCCAGGCATCCTCAGACTATGGCCCACAGGCCACATGCGGCCAGCCGAGGACATTTATCAGGCCCACCGGGTGTCTTTGCCCCATTTATTTTTTATTTCAAAATAAGATATGTGCAGTATGCATAGGAATTTTAAAAAGTTTGAGGACCCCTGGTTCTAATCTATTTCACAAGGCAAAAAAGAGGACAAAATAAAATGCCTTAAAATTGTATGTGATACGGATGCATTTTCAAATAGAAATATCATTAAAGAAATATGATATATTAGAATAAACATTAATTTTTGCACCATCTGTCTTCTAATTATTTTCTTTTGACTGTATTTCATTTGATGATACGAGCCAGTCAGGGTGCGATGCGATGTAACAATGATGAGAAATACAACCTTCCTCTAGTTCCTAAAGGTTTCCTCCCCGCTCCCACTACCATGACTCGAATTCTATCTTGCAAGACTGGCTAGACCAGAGGAGGTACACTGGTACAGATAGGAACTGAAAATACAGGGAATCCAGGATGGATGAGCCCTATAGGACCAGTGGTGTGAGTGTCAAAACAGGGAGGGTAAAGGGAGAATGGGTAGGAAAGAGGGAACCAATTACATGGAACTGTGTGTGACCTCCTCCCTGGGGGACAGACAACCAAAAAGTGGATGAAGGGAGATGTTGGACAGGGCAAGATATGACAAAATACCAATTTATAAACTATCAAGGGCTCATATGGGAGGGGGGAGCGGGGAGGGAGGGGAAAAATGAGGACCTAATGTCGGGGGTTTAAATGGAGAGAAAATGTTTTGAGAAATGATGTACAAATACGCTTTACACAATTGATGTGTGTATGGATTGGGATAACAGTTGTATGAGCCCCTAATAAAATGTTTAAAAAAAAAAAAGTAAATAAAAGTATTTTATTACCTACAAAAAAAAAAAAGATTGAATATATTAATCATAATATCTGCACCTAGACCCATTTTATTGAACATTCCTGTATTGAGAGTAAACCCTTGTTGTATTGACAAGCCCTTTAAAATATATTTATGAAAACAAGTACCATGCAGAATAACTTAATATGGATATCATATTTGCTGTCTGTGTTAGGTAGTATTGGGTCACTTTCAACCCAGAGGGACACTATGTACAACAGAAAGACATGGTGTGTCCATTACCATGCTCAGAATCACTGCTATCTCTCATCCCATTGCTAAAGCCCATGTACCAATCCATCTCATGAGTATCTTTCTCTTGACCCAATATTTTGTGCCAATCATGATGTCCTTATCTAGGTCTGGCTCTTCATGAAAACATGTATAAGTTAGATGAAGTCTTGCCATACTTACTTCTGGCTATATTTCTTCCAGTAAATATACTTTAATTCTTCTGGACAAAATCATGAAAAACCTATGCTTGAGTCACTTCTGACTCACAGTGATGAAATAGGACAGAGTAAGATCGCTCCATACGATTTCTGAGGCTGTAGATCTTTATATGAGCAGAATGGATAAGCCTCATTTTTCTCTGATGGAGTGACTGGGAGTTTTGAACTACCAATCCTTTGGTTAGCAGTCCAATGCTTAACCCACTATGCAAACAAGCCTTCTTGTTTTTTGAGCAGTCCACGGTACATTCAATTCATCATAAATCCATAATTCCAGGACATAGGTTCGCCATCATTCTTTCTTATTCACCATCCGTTTCTTGTACATATATGTGGAGAGTAAAATTACCATGGTTCTGGGCCAGGCTCACATTATATCTCCCAGTGACATTTTTGCTTTATAAGACTTTAAAAAGGTATCTTGTAGCAAATTTTCCCAGAGAAGTACATAGTTTGATTTTCTGACGGCTGCTTTCATAGACATTGATTGTGGATCCAATTAAAATGAGATCCTTTCCAAACTCAATAATCTTTCCATTTATCATGCTTATTGGTTCACTTAGGAAGATATTTATTTCCTTCAGGTTCAGCTATAATCCATACTGAAAGCTGTGGTAACTGCTCCAAATAACTGCAAGTCCTCTTCAACTCCAGCAAGCAAAATTATGCCAAGCACATACTTAAAGTTGCAAAGGAGACTGCCCCCATTCCCAGTGCCAGGTGGTTTTTTCCATAGTCCGCTTTCTCGAATTATTTACTCAGAAGACAGATTGAGTTGTGTGTTTGCGTTGCTGTCGAATTGGTTTCAATTCATAGTGCCCCTAGGGATAACAGAATCAGCACTGCCCGATGCTACATCATCTTCAGGATTGACATTTTATTTAACCCCTTTGTTGCAGCCACTGTATCACTCCATCTCACGAAGTCTTCTTTTTAGCTTTACAATCTGTAATGTAACCAATAACTTACTTATCATGGAAGGATACCATTCTAACCCTCACATTTTCTGAGTTTAAACCATGCAATACTCCCTGGTTCTTTTGGACTGACTCTTGGTTTATGTACAGATTCTGTATGAGCACAATTTTGTTATCTAAAATTCCTATCTGAAATTCTTTGCAATGTCATCCACACAATTGAATATCTTTGTTTACTTATAAACTCAGGTAAACATTCTTTCTTGTATTATCTTCCTTTTGCCAAGATCAATCTGATATCAACAATCATATGTATCATTCCATGCTCTTTTCTGAATCCAGCTTGTATTTCTGGTAGTTCCCTGTCATAAAACCTTTTGATTTATCTTCAGCAAAATTTTATTTGTGTGTGATATTAATTTTACTGTTCAATACAGCCCCCATTGTGTTGGACCACCTTTCTTTGGGATGGTCACAGATATGGATCTCTTTTAGTTGATAGGTTTCATACTTATCTTCCAGGTTTTTGACATAAAAGAGTAAATGTTTTCAGTTTAATGTTTGCTAAAACATTTTCATTGATTTCTCTCAATTCCTAGAGTGTAGTTTTTCACTAATGTTTTTAGTGCAGCTTTTAATCTTCCTTCAATATAATGATTTTTGATCATATGGCATCTCCTAAAATAGTTGAACATTGACTGATTTTTTAAAAATCTTCTTTTGAAGTTTCCTGTCATTCCAAATCAAACCATGGCCAAAGAGTCTATTTGGACTCATAGTCCAGAGTAAAGCTGATTTACATGGGTTCCAAGACTTTAAATATGGGAGAAGACACTTCATTTTTATCCCATGGAGAAGTTGGTGGATTTGAACTGCTGACATTGCAATTAGCACACCATTATTTAATGCCCTATGCCAGCAGGGCTCCTTATTTTGTCCATAATGTAACTGAAGGCTATAATGTTTTTCTTACAACTTTCAGATTGAGAAATGTGAAGCGCATTCATTCTTTTATGTTTTTAACTCTATACCTGTACACATTTAAGTATAATGTATAACATAAATAGTAATTTACAAATGTAAGATAACTTGCTCTCACTTCATTTCTTCCATTCAATTTAGGTATTATAAGTTTAATAGCAAGTTTGAGAGTTTTTTCTGACATGAATTTTGGCCTTTTCTTTATTTCCTGTATTTTAATGACTTTTGATGTTATTATACAACTTGGCTGATCTTCAATCATTAGTCTCCAATGGGTCAAATCTGTTCTTGAGATGGCGTATCATTCAAATTGGATACAATTAAAGTTGTACTTTGATTCTGATGGACTTGTTTCAATTTTCTTTTTCTTCAACTTGAATTTAAACATGATTAAATTGATAGTTTGGTCCTTACAAAGCCTGGCCTTGTTCTGTCTGAAAACATTGGGCTTCTTCATCTTCTCTTTCCACAGACATAGCAGATTTGATTGGATGCAGGCATATTATATCTGGTGACGTGAATGTGCAGTCATTGTTTAGATTGTTTTTTAGGGTAGGATATTGTTTATATCTACACAGGAGAAGGAAAAAGGGACCAGGCTTCAACCCAGTGTGCCAAGATGTGAATACAACATACCAGCATGTACCAGGGAACCAAGAGAGAGGTCTGTAGGGCCAGCCCCAATCCTAACTATATGGAACCCCCCCACCCCCACCCAACATAAGAAGAATGCACTTCAGAGGACAGCACTGGGGCTACAGTTTGTGGAGAAGGAAGGTCAGATTAGAGCATGTGGGAGAAACTAAAAGGGATGAAGAGGGAGGAGAGGACATCTGGCCCACTGAGCCCTGAGGATGGTAATCCTGCTCAGAGACGACAACACACAGATAGGACCATAAGATTGGTCCCACCATGAGAGATGATGTCCATCAATAAACCTTTGCACTGCAGGTACAACACTGGAGACACAGTGTGGGAACAGTGCACAATCTGACCCCATCACACTAGAGGTTAAACACTAGAGGCATGGGAGTACAAGAAATAGACTTTGGAGGCAGAGTGGGCACCCCATCAGACTTGACTGCAATACACTCGTAAAGGCCAACAAACAGACCTTGAACTATTTATTGGATTTTATATTTTTGTCAGTGGCTTTCTTTTTGCTATTGTTATTTTGTTTTGGTTTTGATTTTGGTTGTTGTTACTGTTTGACTTCCTTTGTTATTTTATTTGGCTTTGCCTAGTTTTTGCACTTATTAATGCATCTGCATTTCTATCTAGATAAGATAGGTGGGGTAAAGAGATGGAGATGGAGATGGGAAGAACAGGACCAATGGTTCCAGGGGGATACAGGAGAAGGTGAGGTGGGAGAAAGAAAAGGAGTCGGGGATGCGCAGAAACCAACCGAGGGACAAGGGAACAACAAGTAAACTAAAATCAATAGAAAGAAGGGCATAGGATGCCTGGTGAGGTTTCATCAAGGGCAATGTATCAGCAAGGAATTACTAAACCCAAATGAAGGCCGAACATGATGGTGGAACAAGAGGAAAGTAAAAGGAAATAGAGGAAAGAACCAGGAGGCAAGGGACATGATAGAAGTCTAAATACAGGCATATACATATGTAAATGTATATTTATATTTAAACAAGAGGAGAATAGAACTATGTACTCATATCTATATATTAAAAATTAAGGTTACAGATGGACATTGGGCCTAGACTCAAATACCCCCTCAACACAAGAACACTTTGTTCTAACAATCCAGCATTCTGTGATGCTCACTTTCCTGACATGATTGCTGAAGACAAAATGGGTGCATGAGCAAATGTATGAAGAAAGCCATCTGGGGTCTTAAAGTCTTGAAGATCAACAAGCAGCCATCTAGCAGGGAATCAACTAAGCCCACATGGAAGAAACACAACAGCTTGTGTGATCATGAGGTGTCAATGGGATAAGATATCAGGCATCTAAGACCCAGAACAAAATCATACCCAATGTGAATAGGGGGGCATGGAGTGGAGACCCAATGTCCATCTGTAGACAATTGGACTTCCCCTCACAGAAGGGTCACAGGAAAGAGATGAGCCAGTCAGGGTACAGTATAACACCGATGAAAAAAACATAACTTTCCTCTAGCTTATGTGCTGCCTTCTCCCGACTATCATGACCTCAATTCTACCTTGCAAATCAGATTAGACCAGTATATGCACACTGCCACAGATAAGAGCCTGCAACAGAGGGAATCCAGGATAGATAAAATCCTCAGGGCTAATAATGTGAGTAGAGATACCAGGAGTATTAGGGGTTGGTGGGGGGAGAAAGGGGGAAATCGGTCACAAGGATCAACCTATAACCCCCTCCCATGGGGATGAATAATGGAGAAGTGGATGATTGGTGATGAAGGACAATATAAGATATGGAAATAATAATCTATAACTTATCAAGGGTTCATGAGGGAGGGCAGGTGGGGGAAGGAGGGGAAGAAATGATATCAGGGGCTCAGTGGGAAGAGAATGCTTTAAAATGAAGATGGCAGCATATGTGAAAATGTGCTTCACACACTGGATGAATGTATGGATTTTGATAAGAGATGGAAGAGTCCCCAATAAATGTAAGAATAAAAAACAACCCTCTGGGTCAATATTGAGAGTAGTGATACCAGGAGGGGAAAGGGAAGGTTGGGGGAGAAAGGGGAAACCAATCACAATGATCTACATATAACCCCATCCCAGGGAGATGGGCAACAGAAAAGTGGGTGAGGGAAGACATCGGTCAGTGTAAGACATGAAAAAATAAGAATAATTTATAAATTATCAAGGGTTCATGAGGGAGAGAGAGTGGTAGAGGAAGGGGGGGAAATGCGGAGCTGATACCAATGGCTTTAGTACAAAGACAATGATGATGGTAACAAATTTGAAAAGGATGATGGCAACAAATGTGCTTGACACAATGGATGGATGTAGGGATTGAATGTGATAGTTGTACAAGCCCCCCCAAAAATGATTTTTTAAAAAAGATTTTTCAAAAAATATACTTAGTTTATAGAAATCCAGAGTTCAAAAAATTTGTATCCAAGCTACTGAAAAGCCAATGGCAGTTATCAGTGTTGTTTTTCCTGGTCTTTTTTTATGTTAATTGGTGAAAAATAAAAATGAAGCCATTTTCATTTAGCTTATTCTAGTGACTCCACTGAAAGAATTTCTGGAACTTCTGCCAAGTCAATTATAACCAACCAAACAAAATATTCCATACGATTAAGACATACTATTTGAAAGGAAACTTGACTAAGAAATTTCTGCTGTTAACATTTCCAGGTCATAATTGGTATGACTGATACCATGATAGATTAACATCAATGTTGTTACTTACTGTCCTCGAGTATCTTTGACTTTTGTGACCATGGCACAATAAAATCATATCATTGTATCACACAAAGTTTTCTTTGATTAATTTTCAGAAGTGGGTCAGCAGAACATCTTTTCCTTCTTCACAACCTCACTTCCATTGAGTCAGTTAGGACTCATAGCAACCCCATGTTGGGTTTCCAAAGCCATACATCTTTGTGAGAACAGATGGCTTCATCTCTCTCACTGGGAGCTACTCCAAGGTCCGAACTGCTAATCTCAAGGTTAACTCTTACCCTCTAAATCTTACCCTCACAGTGCTACCTGACCAACTTGGTTTAACATCATAGCCACATGCAATCTTCCACTGGCAGATGAGCGGTAGCTGTACTTGAAGTACATTTCCTACGTTCTGTGCATGAAAGGTGAGACATCTACAAAGGAACTGCCCCTTCCCTCTATGAATAAACGGAGGAGGATACATTTACTGTCATATTTTGGGCTTTCCCCAGACCCACCTCAAATGGATTATGCTCATGTTAGGTCCCATGCAACCTGGACCAGGGAGAGCCATTCATAATTGAGGCACATTAAACATCAACAAGCCAATCAATGAGTAATTTTCAATATAATCCTTTATTGATAATTTGAGATAGTGTTTTGTATCCTAGTTATTAAATAAGTAGTCGTTGAGGTCTTAAGTAAGCAAAAACATTGACCCTGAGTAAGAGTGCTTACCAGATAATAGGTTCTCAAAAACATCATATTTAATAATATTTATATTTTATTGTAGTAGATTATGTGTTTATTTTACAGTAAAAAGTTTAGAGAAACAGAATATATACCATGCTAAAATAATTGTGTAAAACAAGACTTTTGTTCTTGATAACTATGTGCTTCAAAATAAAATGCCAATTTTTGTTTTTTGAAGCATTTTATCTCTATAGTTTTTATGCTGTGCAGAACAATTTAGTCTAGTTGCTATAGGAACTCTTATCCTTATTCTCTTTCTCTTTTCTTTTACAAATGTTCTTAATAATGTGTGGTTACCATTACAAAAAAATTGTGGACTTTTGTGGGATGATGTGTACAATTATAGAAATAAGGACACAGAACAGACAGGGCACAGGGCTCTCATCTCCAAAGTCAGAAGAAGAGAGAATTATTCAGCAGTGAGTGTACATGGTCATGAGGCCCGCAAACCTCCAGCAGGCACATAGACTGGGCAAAGTATGAGTCTTGGATATCTTGAGATTGTAGGGGAACACTTCATGATAAGTACGGGACATTTAAGAGACAAAAGGGGCAGTTGGCTCCTCGAGTGTATGGAATCCCTTAGCTGCACAGTGAGGACCAGGCACCTGCAGGAGACGGATTTATGTTAGCATTTTTAATGCAAGGCAGTTGTGGTGAAATCGTTCCATCTGGATATTGTGTATTTCCAGATTTATCTATTGCCTCAAAACTGTGGAGGGTTTCCTCTGGTGCTAGCACTGGTCTTCCAAGCCCTGGGGTCACATGTGTAGAGATTAAGTTGCTTACACTTTCATCCAGGTTCTCAGGTTCCCACGGACTTTGGAAAGAAGTCTTTAGTAAAATCTTCTCTTTTGATGTTTTGTGGAAGAGACAGTTATTTAGATCTCAATTTTTAAGATTATTGTTATTATATTTATCTATCTGTAAACCTGAAAAAATATAAATTAAGTAAATTACAAGAAAGTTATCATGTTTGATATTTCTAACATATTCAAAGAATTAAAAAACAAATGAGCATTGCTATACATTTTATGTTCATGCCTTCCACAATTCTCATGATGCTATTGTCTGGCATTTCTTAATTCATCTTGATAATTCAGCATAAATGCCATTTTGTCTAAGTAAAGGATGTTATTGCTCTGGCTGAGGGCTATGTACTAGAACAGCTGACATGAGACAGTTGAAATTGGTTGTGAAATGTAAATGATTCATGAAAGCAACAAAATAACAAGAGCCATAAACTATGCCTAAATTACTTTGACCACCCATCAAGTACAAAATTAGTCCTAGTATATTGAACTTAATTATGTAAAAAGCCTGTCTTTCCCAGCTCATGACATGACACCCTGAAGGTAAAAATAATGTCATAAGAACAAGTTTTCAGAAAGTATTTTCATAACAACAAAAATAAGTTATGTAATCAAGTAATAGGAAAAAGGAAATCCAAAAATATGGGCAGAGCATATAAACCATTCATTCATTAGAGAAAAATATAAATGTCCACTAAAAATATTAAAATTATTTCAACATCATTAATAGTTACATGAATAAAGATAAAAATAGGTATTGTTAAAATGCAAAAAATAGTTATAATTTCATTGAGATTCCTAGAAACTAAATATTATACTTGATTGGGATAATGAGAAAATATGAGTGAAAGAACTTTGTGTTAGGTTTCTGGGGTGGTTTGCCTTGGTTCTTGCTTCCCAAAGCTGAAAGAATTCATGCAGCAGAAGCACTTTGAGAAATCCAAGGGACTTTCATGAGGGAAAGGGAAGTTTGAGGTATCACAGTCTCCAAAAAGTACATGCTATTGCTGAGAACCATTCGACGTTGTGTGGGAGTTCACAGCTGAAGATGGCCACTTTAGGAAAGCATGAAAAAAAAACACATGAAAAAAATACAGGAACAGGAGTTCAAATCCACACTGTGGAATCAAGAGCAGAAAATCCCCAGAGGCCAAGAGAATATGGCCCCCAAAGGCCCCCACAGGTGTTTTAGCTCCACGTATATGGGGGAGATTCCCACCCTCTGCTTGGAGAGTGTACCTGAAAGATCAGGCCCTGCACTCAGCCTGTGTTATTTCTCCCCTCCTAAGCCCACTGGCTGGGGAGGCGTGGTTGAAGATATTGGCCGACCTTATTGGCTGTGTTTAAGTACACCTGTGTGATGTGATGTCGCTGGTGCCTACTATTGTGTGGGGCCCAGGTTGGGATTTTCCCATAGGTGTCTAATTAGTGTGCCTGATTCCTTTCCAGCCTCTTTATGTGGCCTGGGCAGCTAATTTTCCTTTAGAGTAGGCTTTTGGTGGAGACAACCACCCCCCCTCTGGTTTGTCCCTAATCTAGCAACCTGTTATATGTATACTATACTATAGGGCTTAGTATTTTTAATATTTATTATAAGAACACAACGATTTATGCATAATCATAGAAGTATTATCTTTACATATGAGAATGATAATTTGAAAATAATTTTCCTTAACGTCTAACAATAGACTTTTAGTTGTGTAAGTTATGGTACATATATTTTTATAGCTATATTAAACTTTTTTATAAATGAATATGTAAAGCATATTTCATTCTTTTTTTAAATAGTGCTTATTAAAAATAGTAAGGTCATAGCTATGATATGAACTATTGATATGAACTTAATGAGGATTAGAGGTAATGGCAAAATCAACTTTAGGTTTGAGAAACAGAAATATTATATTAGCACAAAAATTTTCAGGACCTCTAAAAGCCATGGTTTTTATTTCAGAATGGTTTTTACTTCTTTACACACTACAAAAACAGTACAGAGAATTCACATACACTCCAAAGCAGTGTTTCACAATTTCCAAGACCAAACTCACTGCCATCAATTAGATTAGCATTTTCAACTAGCATTAAAAATTGGTTTTAATTTAAATTAAAAAATTTGATGCATTATTTATGCTATTATACATGTTGACACATATTAATGTTTATTGTTATTAAGTTCAAAGTTTACTCAGCTATCCTGATTGTGTTTTGCTAATGTTCTTATTTCTGTTCTGGGATTTATCTAGGACTCCGCATTACATTGTCACCAGATATCTTTGCATGTCTGTTGGCCGTAACAGGTATTTTTGATGACCTTGAGAAGTGGGAGGCAGCATGTTACTTAGGTTCACAACTGTTTCCACATGCCCAATCAGTGAAGTTATTTTAAATATGTGAAAGAATGCTACAATGTTTTGTTCGCTCCTACTTTTATTCTATTCTGTGATATCTAAAATCAAGTTCACTCATTTTTCTTGAAAGTTCTATAATTTTATAAAATGCATAGTATCAGGTACATACAATTATGATAACACTATACAGAAGCATTTCACAATAGTACATATTGCCCTGTGCTTTCAACCTCTTCTTTCCCAGGTCCCTGGAAACACTTATCTTGGTATCATTTATATGGTACCAGATTTTTCTTTTTTGAATCTTCAAAGCCCAGTGAGATTTCTGGAGGTCAAAGCAGCGAAAGTATTGGTTCTCATAAGATTAAAATCTCCAGAAGTTTTCCCTCCCAGGCTAGTTTTCATTCCACCTTCAAGAAGAATACACTGGAATGTCATTAAAATGTTAGTAGAGTTTATAATTGATTGGTGAAATTAATAGATTTTTATCATAATTGTCTGACACAGCATATAAGTTACATAAGACAATTTTCCAAAAAAATTAAAAGAAAAACTTCATATGTGAATTTCAACAAGCAATAATAAATTATGCTAATACTTTTTTGGTATTGTTTACAGATATATATTGCTTCTTTATTATCTACAATTTCATAAGCCTAATTTCACAAATACATTTGCCCATATCCACATCATCTATTCATAAAAATCTTTCTCTTATTTATTAGTAGAACTTAACTTCTAAACTACACACATTCCAAAAAAAATAAAATATGTGAACTCTTTTTATTTTTCAAAATGTGTATTTCAACTTCTTTTTTTTCAGTGTAAATAAAGGTAAAACAAAACAGCCACAGACAAAATATATAACAGCCAAGAATCCTATATATTATTTTTCTGATATGTAATTACACGCAAAAAGAAAAGTTGTAGTTTCAGCTTCTGGGGGAATATGACTACCAGATAACAAGCACAGGAATATCTCCTTAAAAATCACCTGAAAGGCTCCACTAGGAGGGAGATCCTGGAATACCTAACCGCAAGAAATTCAACTTGAAAGCTAAGTAAACCCAAATTTCTTAAAGTGCGGGAGCAGCAACGCCTGCTGACAAAATCCCCTCAACCATTGTTTAATAGCACAACCCCCTCTTGTGAACTCAGCTCCTCCCATGCACAGCCCATTTCTCCTGGCCCCTGAGGCAACCCAGTTAACTAAACTTACATCAGCTGGCCTCTGGAGACTCTGGTAGATAGAAGATCGGGTGGACAGCTTATTGCAGACAAAATTGGTACCTGAGATTCCCTTTCACAATTTTCCCACCTTCCTACTATTAACCTTACACCTAGCATTCACAACAACAACCTAACTAAAATCAAAAACAAAAAGGCTGAGAACAGCAAATGTTAGATAGTGTGCGGAGAGATTAGAACTCTTACACATAGATAGATAGATGATAGATAGATAGATAGATGATAGATAGATAATTGATTGATAAATAGATAGATTGATAGATAGATTTATTCAGTGAGAAGGACTATAACATCTAATTAGGCCATACAGCAGTACAGAGGGTTAAGTTCAACTAACTTTTGTGGAAGTTAATATACTGGACGTCCCTCAACTCATGTGAGGTGCTAGCTCTAAGGTCAAGAAAGCAGGCAGTGGAGTCTTCCCTCTGGCAAAAAAAAGGCAGTCTTCCTGCAGGCCGCAGACAGCAAGGTGGGTCAGCAACTATCAGTAACATAGGAGCTTAGCAAAGCAAGCCCTATGTGGTCTCCAACACAAGAGATCCACAAACTCGAGAGATCCACCACCTCAAGCTCAAGGGATATATGCACCAGCAGCATGGAGAAGCAGGTCTTGAAGGAGCCTCAAGCTTTAGCTGGTCCAATCACCAGGAAAACAGAGAGAGATGGGATGTTGGGCATCTTCGTTTATCTCAGTTGCCCTACAATCAAGCTGTGACCCGGTCAAATTCCATCCACGTGCTTATTGGCATAGTTGGCACAATAAACTATCACTGTGACCCTATACACAATAGAAAGAAACACATCCAGGCCTGCATCATCCTCACACTTGTTCTTATGTCTGGGCCCATTGTTGCAGCCACTGGGTCAATCACCTCTTTGAGGGCCTTCCTCTTTTTCACTGTCTCTCTACTCTACCAAGCATGTTGTCCTTCTCAAGGGAACCACATATCACCCCCTTCATTTGTTCATCTTAAAAGCTGCTTCGAAAGAAGAGATATTCATCAGCTGGGGTCAGTTTTTCATGATAAGAGGAGAAGGAGAAGACCACTCATTTGCTGTCATACAACATTGTGCTAAGGTCACCCCAAGTCAACAAGCATTCCTACAGCAATTGTAAGCGAAACTTATTGAAAATTAAATACGATGGAGGAGGGGGGGGTATGCATGTCTTTGAGAAGGCTATTGCATTTCTTTTGGTGGGCAAACTGGGAGGAGCAATTTCCTAAAAGAAATAAAAGTGTTTGACAATGCTTATATTGAATCTAAGGAGAGAGTACACCTGGTACTATATTTCTACTTTTTTACATAGTTTCTATGCAGCCCTTGATGACCCAAATTGTGCATACAGACTATTGGAACTTTAGACACTGTCCTTTCAAAGTATACAACATCTTTCATAGGCAACACCAGAAGGAGCTATGGAACCTTATTAAGGGAACTGCACTTTACTTCAAACACCTGTAACTGACTCATGGAAAAGACAGACTCCCTGGACTTAAGATTTAAAACCCCATTGTGAGATAAAGCAGGTGACTGCTATCCCAAGATTATGCAATCAGATTTTGTTTCAGATCCTTTGTGTTGAGGGTGCCCAGTGAATGGTGGGCAGGAGATACCATATAATTATTATTTTAATGGCCTCCTGGATTTTTTATGACATTAATTGGTAGGCATGGTTCTGCTTTTGTGAATGACTATTTTCAAAAATTTTGCCCTATCATCAACCCCCATTTTTTGTGTAAGCAATGTCCAGTTATTTAAGATTTTAATCTGTATAAGTCAGCAACTTATGCATTAAAGTAAGAAGCTGGCCTGCATTTGTATAATTTCCATTTTAAACAGTGTTTTAAAAACTATACCATTGGCTAAATTAATTACGGTATCAATAGAAGTGCCTTATGCCCCAGGGTGTGATTTGAAATGTTCTAGATCAGTGGTTCTTAATCTTCCTAATGCAGCAACCCTTTAATACAGTTCCTCGTGTTGAGGTGACTCCCCAACCATAACATTATTTTTGTTGTTACTTCATAACTGTAATTTTGCTACTGTTATGAATTGGATGAGCCCTGTGAAAGAGTCGTTCGACCCCCAAAGAGGTCACAACCCACAGGTTGAGAACCCCTGTTCTACATCATAAAATGGTAATGATTATTTTAAAGTGAACTAGGCACATATATAAACAATAGATATATGAATAAATTTTACGCTCAAATTTAATTCTAGCCTCAGTCTAAGAACAGATTGGTACTTATGACATGGCCCTACTCCATACTTGCCTTAATGAAGAGACCACTGAAGATATGGGTGCTAGAGCAAAGTGTGGCAAATAACCTAGATGGTGTCTGGCAATCAGAAAGAATAGCATCTGGGGTCTTAATGATTTGTCTTCAAACAATCAGCCACTAATTGAGGCATCAACTAAGTCTAGATGGAAGAAGCACACTAGCCAATGTGATTCAAGGATTGTAAATAATATATTCCCAATCTAAAGGAGAGAATTCATCAGAGATTAAATTATGAAGAACTTGTTTGCAGAAGGCTATAGATGACAGTGGCAGCCCAAAATCCTTTTGCAGGCTTCTCACATGTTTGAAGCACCTGATGAAACATCTCTCAGTAAAATTCACAAACCATGCATGTTAATAGCTGAGATATGTGAATAGCCTTGCTATCATTCAGAGAGCACAGTAAAGTACGGCTGCTGTAGTTAGGTTACACTGTAATACCATATCATTTGATCTCCCTTTTGACCCATCCTAAAGTTGACTCGGGTTAAAAAAAAATGTTCAGAGGCAAAGGAGCAATTGTTCCCATCAGCCATTTTTAACTGTCAATTTATTCTTTCATTCTTTTATAAATTCATTTTATTGAGAGATCCCCTCCCTCCCCTTTGTTTGAACGGGTTCTCTAGAGAAACAAAACCAGGACACTTATGATTTTAGAGAGATAGATGATAGATAGATAGATAGATAGATAGATAGATAGATAGATAGATAGATAG
>NW_022103900.1:36640957-36697851 GCF_000313985.2 Echinops telfairi
TAGATAGATAGATAGATAGATAGATAGATAGATAGATAGATAGATAGATAGATAGATAGATAGATAGATAGATGGAGCACACAAAAAATATGATAGCTAATTAGTCCACACAGCAGTACAGAGGGCTCAATTTAACTCACTTCTGTGCAACAGTTAATCTACTGGAAGTCCTTCTACTCATGAGGGTTTCTGGGTCCCAGGTCAAGGAAGCAGACGGCAAAATCTTCTGTAGATCAATGCAGGCAGTCTGGCCACAGGCAGCAAACAGCATGGTGGGTCACCAACAGTCATCAATATGACAAGGTTCTGACAGTCCCAAACTCAAGCAATGTATTCACCAGCAGCAGGGCAAAGCAGTTCTCAAAGGAACCTCAAGCTCTAGCGACATGGTCCACAAGTTGGCAGTCCCACAGGTAATGTAGCTCACGAGTTGAGGCAGAGAACTAGTAGCCAAATGCTAGCCTGATCACCAGAAAGCAAGAGAGAGAGGTGGGGTTTGCCTAACCATTTATCAATTTTCCCTCCAATCAAACTGCGACCAATCAAACATGTTCCTATTAGCCAGGCTGGTACAATAAACCTACCTATCAACCCCCGAACCTATACAGATATCTGTATCTTATCCCATCCAATGTATCCATTCACTTACAATTCCTTTTTCACTCCCTGTGAGTGGGGTTAAACAGTCATCATTGCTATCGGTACCCCACTTCCCATACTTGCAGAGAAGCATTACTCCCATTACTATTTCTGAAGTGTTTATCTATCTTGGATTTCATGCATTAAATAATCTTAATTATACAAATGAACATACTCAGGTCTAACAAGTTTAATGAGGTAAAACTTAGACAATAATAGTAAGGGGAGGAAATATTAAAGAGCCAGAGCATAGTTATATGTCAGTGCTATCATGCACCCTGGATATATTATCCCTTCCATGTGGCCCTTCTGTA
Source organism: Echinops telfairi (assembly GCF_000313985.2). Lineage (NCBI taxonomy): Eukaryota > Metazoa > Chordata > Mammalia > Afrosoricida > Tenrecidae > Echinops > Echinops telfairi. Next base: position 36,641,911 of record NW_022103900.1, read on the forward strand.
AGGGATTCTCCAATTATCTTGCAGGTGGATAATAGTACCAATGTAATATAACAGGGTGGGATTGGGGTCTCCACTTTATCTGTGCTCCTTCACATCATTCTGATTACTTGTTTTTGAACTTCTGATACCTATTTCGGTCAGTACCTCATGATCACACGGGCTTGTGTGCTTCTTCCATTTGGACTTTATTGCTTCCCTGCTAGATGGCCATTTGTTTAACTTCAAGCCTTTAAGACCCCAGATGCTATATCTTTTAATAGCCAGCACCATCAGCTCTCTTCACCACATTTGCTTATGCAGCCCTTTTGTCTTCAGAGATCATCAGGAAGGTAAGTATCATACACTGCCACATTTTTAGAACAAGCCATTCTTGTACTGAGATAAGACTTAAGTAGGGGCCCAAAGTCCATCTACTTCTTTGTTGTATATAAAAATAGGTATATATACACACACACACACATATATATACATATATATACACACATATATACAGAAATACACCTATCTTAACATTGTTACATATTTACATATATACATATTCATATCTATATATAATTTTCACTTACTTTTATTTCCTCTTTTCTTTCCTCCTGCCCCACTATTATGTTTATTGGTGGTTCACCTCTCAGTAATTTCTCTCAAATACATTTCAATTGATCAAACAGGACCAGGAATGCAACACCCTCCTCACCATCAATTTTAGATCCCCTGCTATTCCCCTGTCCCTGTCATTGTTGGCTCATCTCTCCCATCCACCCCCTGCCTCCTCCCCTTCCATCCTCCACCCAGCAACCTTCGGTCAGTTGTTGGGTCCTTGGGATTGTTTATCCTGCCTATCTTGTATAGATAGACTCTAAAAGGAAAAAAGGAAAAATGAGACTGTACTAGTAGTGTCCAGTCTAACTGTTGGCCTGACCAGGAGTAGATGAGTATGCCACTGTTAACTAGAGAGCAAGCCCTGTTGTACTCCATCAGTCCAATCAATTTTTCCTTTTAATGAGTTGCAAACATTCTTTATTTCAGATACAAGCCCATATCAGATAAAGGATTTTCAGGACAAAAAGAAAAGTTGTAGTTTCTACCTACATTTAAATTGCATCTTAGGAGAGAAAGTAGTAAGGCATATAGAACATCATAACGTAGGATCATAAATATTAATTTTCATATGATGAAATAAAAATAATATGATTGTTTGAGTAAAATAACCATTGGCATAATCCAAATCCCCCCCCATTTCCCACCCCAAAATTGTGGCATTTGCATTTGCTTTGGTACTTGTTATTTTGCGCTACTATTTATTTTTCTGGATATACAAGGAATAAGGTTCTACTTTTCTTATCTCTTCTACTGATTTTTTCCCTTTGCCCATTCAAGGGCTGACAGATCTAATGTATATTTGTTCCAGTTTTTAATATTTTCTGCTTTCTTTTTGTTTGAAGCTTTATATGTTTTATTTTGCTATTATTGGATGTTTACTTGTTTTTTGGTTAGGTTTTCTACATTTTCTGTCTATTAAATTTTGAATAGACAAATCTATAGAGAAGCTACTGGATTAATAGTTTTCTAGGGACATGACAGGGAAATGGAGAACTAACAACAACGAATACAAGGAAGAAGTGATGTCTGAATTGATTGTATGATGAGGACATAACTCTTTTTAATATCATTGAACTATTAAAATGTGTAATATGTGAATTAAAGGTCAATGAAATTTTCAGAAAAGATCAAGAAGAACTCAGACATCATAAAAGATGCTATGTTTTTAAACATAAAATATTAATGCTTATCAATAGGTAAAATCATGATAAATGGAGAAAAAATGAAGTTGTCAGGATTTTATCTTGCATGGGTCCACAATCAGTGACCTTGAAAGCAGTAGTCAAGAGAGCAAATGATGCATTGCCATCAAAAAAAAGATTGATCTCTTTAAAGTGTTGAAAAGCAATGATGTTACTTTGAGGACTAAGGTGTCATCAATGGCAAGGCATATTCAACAGCCTCCTAAGCGTCTAAAATTTGTACTGAATAAGAAAGACTGATGAGGAATTGAAGCATTTTATTTATGGTGCTGGTGAAGAAATTAAACTACCTGCATTGCCAAAAGAACAAACACATCTGCTTTTCAATAAGTATAGTCAGAATGATCCTCAGAGGTAAGACTAAGAGACTTTGTGTCACTCATTTTGTACATGTTATCAGGAGAGAACACACCTTGAAGAACACCATCATGCTTGGTCAAAGAGAAAGGAGGTGAAGCATAGGAAGGCCCTTGTATTAGGTATTAGTCTGGGTAATTTAGAGAAACAAATCCACAGAAACTCCTGTATAAGAGAGAGTTTTATATAAAAGTTAAGTGTGCATCAAGAAAACATCCCAACCCAGTGCTGCCCAAGCCCACAAATCCAACATTAACCCATTAACCCATATGTCCAACAACAATCTACAAAGTCCTCCTCCATCTCACAAAACACGCGCAATGATGCCAACTAAAGGAAGAAAGCCGAGTCAGTGAATGTGCAAACATCTTAGCGCTGGCAGGGGTCTCCACATGGCTGCTCCACCACCCAGGGCTGCATCTGGATAGGTCTATGTGGCTTATCCTCAGGGATGTCTTGCAGGAAGTGAGCCTTGCTAGCTAAAGCAGGGAACTGGCTAAGGCAACTGCACCCTGGTCCAACCTTAAGAAAGCAAGAGACCCAAGAACTAGAAAGGTTAGGCTTACCAAGCCATTTATCCCTCCACCCTTCAATTAACCCCACATGTGTTTATCAGCCAGGTTGGCACAATAAACTAACTACCTCAGCCCTCCACAAAATGGATTCACACTGTGAGAAAAAAGGCTCAAACATAAGAACAATTTCTAGGATGGTGCAGGACTAGGCGATGCTTCTTTCGGTGGTACATGGGGTTGCTATGAGTTGGAACCATCTCAAAGAGGCCTAACAACAGCATACTCATCGAATCGGAAAGGACTTGGTTGCTGTAGAAACACAAACCTTATTAAAACTCCACAGTCATTGATTGATCATTTCTTTATACATCCTCCATTTTCCCTGAAAATTCAAATTCTAGGATGAAGAAATTATTCAGAATTAAGACTTCTGTTCCTTAGATAAGGTTTTTCTTTAACAGATAGGTTAAAAACTACAATTTTAAATATATATGGTACTTATAATAAATATGTTTTTACCACGAGGTGTCGAAGGGATCAAGTATAATGCATCATCAGAACAAAAAATCTTACCATAGTGAATGATGGGGGGAGTGAGGAGTGGAGACCCAAAGCCCATTAGTAGGCCACTGGAGATCCCCTTGCAGTGGGGTCTAGGGGAGGAGACGATCCAGTCAGGGTGCGATGTAACAATGATGAAAAATACAACTTTCCTCTATTTCCTAAATGTTTCCTCCCCGCTCCCACTACCATGACTCGAATTCGACCTTGCAAGCCTGGCTAGACCAGAGGATGTACACTGTTACAGATAGGAACTGAAAATATAGGGAATCCAGGGCGGATGAGCCCTACAGGACCAGTGGTGTGAGTGGCAAAACAGGGAGGGTAGAGGGAGAATGGGTAGGAAAGAGGGAACCGATTACAAGGAACTATATGTGACCTCCTCCCTGGGGGACAGACAACCGAAAAGTGGGTGAAGGGAGACGTCGGACAGGGCAAGATATGACAAAATACCAATTTATAAACTATCAAGGGCTGATGAGGGAGGGGGGAGGGGGGAGGGAGGGGAAAAATGAGGACCTAATGCCGGGGGTTTAAGTGGAGAGAAAATGTTTTGAGAATGATGTACAAATGCGCTTTACACAATTGATATGTGTATGGATTGCGATAACAGTTGTATGATCCCCTAATAAAATGTTTAAAAAAAGAAAAAAAAATAATGCTTTTAACATAGTCTTGGTTGTTTTGTTCCGCCCTCATGCTGCGCTTTGTTGAGCAGGGAGAATGAACATGAAATGTGAATACACACACACACACACACACACACACACACACAGACGATACAGGGCTGTAGCACAAAATACACAGAGACAGTACAAAACTGCAGCCTTGATAGCCCGTGGTGCTTTATTCTTATGTACTAAATACTGACAGTGTTCCCAGACAAGTTTGCTATTCCCACACTTGAATTTCTCATAGCCTTGAGAGTGGGTTCCGTATCTTGGCCCATACCATTTAACTACATTTCTACCAGAAAAAAACACTGTTTGCAGCTGCTTCCCCAAACTTCTTACCATTTGCAGTAAGGAATCTGTTTATGAAAACCAACTAGGACAGATACAAGACTCGAGACAGAGTGCTCCTCTCATGGCTCCTTCATATCCCCCCTTTTTATTTTATTTTGATCTCTAGTATGTTGAAACACTGCCATAACATCATGCTGCTTTTGCACAATCATTTGTTTTTGGTTTCGTCGCTGGAACATTAAAAAGGCAAACAACAATATAATGATTACTAGAATAACACTACTAATGGTTAAAGATAATAAAGCTTTTGCTTGTTCCAAAGGGTTAATAGGAGACAGTCTCTTAGCAATTTCTGAAAAGTTTCATTGCCAATAAGTTTGGGTAATTGTCTAATGTAAGTTTCACCAATTTGATATTCCAATAACTGAATTTCTAAAGATACATTTTTATGTCCGATTAATAAATTTCTACTTTTCTTTCAATCCTTACTAATGTTACACAGAACAGGAGCAATAAAAAAATAAGAGGTGTTCCAATTACATAGAAGCATAACTTGAGTAGCTAACACAAATACCTGATCTCCCATCCACAACACCGTTTGTTGTAAGTTGGTGATGTCTCCAGCTATTTGAGCATCAATGTCATGTTGTTGTTGCCACAACAGATGAGAATCTTTATGCCACCCTTGAACAAAGTCTGCTGTTTGTGTTTCTTGCTGCAAAGCAACTCCCACCATAGCTGCAGTAGATGCTACAACTACAAGTCCAATCACTGCGGCTATTATCAATCCAATCATTCTCTTCGTTTGATGGGTCAATTCAGTCAAGGCATTGTAGATCTGCATTACTCCCGCAGATTTGCTCCAGGGTCGAGTTAAATTGACAGGTAACCAAATCTCAGGATGTGCTTTAAGAAGCTACAACCCGTCTTAGGTTTGGTTAAAAGTTTGGAAACACCAGGTAAAATTTACACAATGTTGTAAAGTACAATTTAAAGAACAAGTCAAAACCCCTGTACTAGAATTCCAAGTAATATCTCCTGATAAAATAACATAAGGAATTTTCACACAAGCTAGAATATACCGAGTAGCATTAATATGAAGATTTACACTAATAGGCGCAACAGTATTGGAAATATTGATAGACATATTGCCAATCCAGGTTTTAATTGGCTCCCCAGATGCTAATAATTTCCATAATGACCTTGAGAGTTTGTATCTCCCAACAAATGTGGCATAGGAGGGGTTAATCCTCTGTCACGCCAAATAACAGTTTCATTGCCAGTTCCTTTCAAAGAACCATTATGTACGAGCCATCTTAAAGGTATTTTTGAAAATTTATTAATAAAGTCTCCATGAGGGCTCCAATCCACTACCTTAAAGGCTCTCTGATTTAACAATATCTTAGGCCATTCTCTTCGACAACGGGTCCATACCAATTATTGCATTTGGGGAGCTACATTAGGGAGTGGGCAAATAGATAACAGGGTAGGAGCAGTCTCGGAGATATTACCCACCTTCCCCCTAAAGCCTCTTGCAGAAATAAGAACAGTAGTTGCTGCAAAAGAAGAATGATTATACCTCACTCCCCAAACCTCATGTGAATAAGATGAACAATGCGAACCATATCCTAGGCAAGAGGGAAACGCCTCACCTGTAATTGTTAATTATTAATATGCCTGCCTTCTTCTTCAGCAAAAGGGAAAGTAAATTTTGAAACTCTTGCAGAAACTTCTGAGTGCAGGACTTCTTAGCCACCTCTCCGTTTCAGAAGTTGGGTTGGCAACCACTCAGCTCCAGTATCTGTGGAGATAAGAGCAAACCCTCAAACTCATTGTAAAATCTCTCCTTCTTTGATTCGATAAAATATTGGTTCAGGAGGGGAACACTTTCTTTTAGGCTTAGGAAAATGAGATAGGGCTGCAGAGCCCTCCAGTGCCTGTCACTGATTTTAGCAGACAAAGTGCTTTCCACCAACCACAGCACCAGCTACAGCTTCTGCAAACAACTCAGCTTGTTATGCAGTTCTGCTGATCCCTGCACAAGCTCTGATATGGGAAAAGCTATTATTCCTGGATCGGGAGGCAGCTTTTACTTCTCCTCCTCATGCTCATGCCCTGCAAAAGTGAAAGTAGCTCTGGGCAATGAAACAGCTGTAGGACTGGTAGCCGACTGGCATTTAAGCATTTGTTTTAGCAATCCTATAAGCTCTTGAACATCATTTCCTTCCCCCCAAATCATCCGATTCTTTCTTTGTTAATTCTGGACCTAATTCCTCCTCATCTACTTCTGCATACTCCTCTTCCTCCCTTTGGATTCCATTCTCTTTTTTATCTTTATCTTTTTCTGCAGCTTTCTCTGAGTCTGTCTCCAATAAACTGTAAAGCTTGAGTAATAGCACTACACAAAGACCATAGCTTTAAATTCATAGTCTGTCTCCGTTGATGAGCAGTGTGTAATGTTTTAACTACTTGTTGCCATGCTCATGAATTCAATTGAACCTTTTCTTGACTGTAAAACCAATAACAATGTTGTTGTACATGCGCAAATAATTCTTCTAATAATTTATCTTTAACCTCCACCCCTGTAGAATGGAGAAGTCATTTTATCAACTTTTGGTACTGGTGTTCCGTGGATGGGGAATTCCCCTCCCCCCCCCCCACCCCCGCCCCCAACCGAAAGTCCCTCTAGTTACAGAGGCGCTCCCTCTCGGTTTTCCCTGCTTCACACAGGTTAATTTATTAACTCCAAAAGTCCCTCTTATGGATTTTCACTTACCACAGAGGCGTTCTCTTCGGTTTCTCCTGTTTCTATTTCTTCCGAAAGTCCCTCTAGTGATCACTGCTTACCACTGAGGTGCTTCCCTTTTGGGTTCTCCCTGCTTCTTTCCGGCCCCACGTTGGGCGCCAAATGATGCCACGGTTTCTTGAGCAGGGAGAATGAACATGGAACGCGAATAGACACGCACACACACAGACACAGACTCAAAGACGATACAGGGCTGCAGCACAAAATAGACACAGACAGAGACAGTACAAAACTGCAGCCTTGACAGCCCGCAGTGCTTTATTGTTTATGTACTAAATACTGGCAGTGTTCCCGGACAAGTTTTCTATTCCCACACTAGAATTTCTCATAACCTTGAGAGTGAGTTCCATATCTCGGCCCATACCATTTATTTACATATTATCAGGGAAACACTGTTTGCAGCTGTTCTCACAATCTCCTTACCGTTTGCAGTAAGGAAGCTGTTTATGAGAAGCAACTAGGACAGACGTTTGCGTATTATCCTAGACAGATACATGACTCAAGACATAGTGCTCCTTTCATGGCTCCTTCACGCCCCCACCCCGTCCCCTTTGATATTACCATATATACTTGTGTATAAGCCAAGGTTTTCAGCACAGTTTTTGTTTGTTTTTGTGATTAATGACTATGTTTTAATTATGTTCAATTTGTAGCAATGAGTTTTTGTGGTTAAATTAGGAGCCTCGGCTGATATTTGTGTCGGCTTATACTCGAGTATATAATTAGCCAGTATACTAATAAAGATCATAACTTATTTTTAAAAATACACAGAAAATGATAGTATCAAAAGGACTTATATTTTACTTATAATGGGATTTAGTTAATCCTATAAAGATTATACTTTTCACTTTTAAAATTATTTCTAACACATTATAAACTTAGGTTTAGGGCAGACTTCAATTGGGAACACTGAGCACTGGAACATAAAATGATATTTTCCAAACAAGAATATCTTCCACTGGCAACTACGAGAATATGCCTAATATATCTAATATATAATCTAAGTTATCTTCCTTGTCAAATTTATCTGAGGATACTTGAAAACATTTATGAAAAAGAAAAAAAGTCTTTAGATGCAACTTTCACTTTATAAAAGAAATCCAACTCCTTAGTCTCAAAATAGAGATTCTTTTTAAAAGACAAAAACAAACAAAACTCCAATCCAGCACCCTCTACTTTCAAGGACCTGGAAGGAAGATCATGGTAAAAGGAGCCAAGATTGAAACTGAAAAGACGTCATTCTATCTAGATTCACAATCAGTACTCATGGAAGTAACAGCCAAGAATCAAAGTACACATCGTGTTAGCCAGATATGATGCAATATGCCCGGTTATAGTGTTACAGATCAAAAATATCACTTTGAGGATTGTGGGGCATCTCTCCCAATGTTTTCAATCTTCTGGTATGCGTGAGTAAATTGAATAATAAATAAGGAAGATAGAAGAATTATTTCAAGTATGGTATTTATGAAAAATACATAATAAAACAGGAAGTATGAACTAATCTGTTTGTCAGAATTACAGGCAGAGTGCTCCTTAGAAAGGCGATGAGGGAGAACTCATTCATTGAACATAGTTTCAACATGTCATCAGGAGGGTCCACAGCCTGGAGCAAGACATTATGCTTATTATGAGAGAGGGTTACTGAAAAAGAAGAAGACATTCAATAAAACTGACTGCCACTGTGGCTGCAACAATGGACTCACACATAGCAATGACTGTGAGAATGGCATAGGACAAGACGGGGTCCTTCTGTTGCACACAGGGTCACCGTGAGTTGGAACAAACCTAAAATCAACACCTAGCCATGGTTGCTAGTGGGTAATCCCTTGGGCTACTAACAACAAGCAAGGGCAGTATTTCAAAACCACCAGACACTCTTCAGAAGAAAGATGAGGCTTTCTTCTCCCTCAACGAATAATAGTGTCAGAAACCTGCATAGGCAGTTTTACTCTGTCGGTTGGGTGATGAGTGGAGGGACGTGGTAGGGTGTCTCAATAAGAAACTTTGATGGCTTGGTGGGTTATAGGTTGGGCTGCTAAGTGCAAAGTTGGCAATTGGAACCCATCAGTCACTGGACTGAAGAAAGAGGAAACTTTCTGTTCTCGTAAAGCTTCACAGCCTGGGAAACCCAGAAGGGCAGTATTCTACCCTGTCACATAGGGCTGCTATGACTCTCAATCGATTGAACGGCAGCAAAATAAGGATCCCTGGTGGCATAGTGTGTTATGTGCTGGGCTTCTAACTGCAAGGCCAGCAGTTCAAAAGCACCAGACATTTTATGGGAAAAAGATGAGGTTTTCTGCTCCTGTAAAGATTCATAGCCTTAGACCCCCCAAAGAGGCATTTCTACTCTGTCCTGTCAGTTGGAATTACTCAGTGGAAGTGAGTTGAGTGTCTCAGTGGTTAAAAGGAGCTTTTCTGCTGGCTAAAAGAATGGCAGTTTGAACTCTCCCATTGCCCTATGGGAGAAAAGATCTGCTAACCTTCCCCTGATAGGATTACATGCTAGGGAAACTTATGAGGCAGTTCGACCCTGTCATAGACTGCTGTCAGTCTGAATGGACCTGGCAGCACACAACAACTCTAAGTTGAACTCTGTTCCAGGCTCCACGGGAATTATAGCACATATTGCAATAACAAGTTCCAATTAATGGAATGCTATGCATAATCAAAAGATGCTTGAATCCAAGATTGAGTTCTGGCAATCTCATCCCAAAATAACATGTAAACAGAATGGGACCACAGCAGGAAGCTCAAACAACTTTATCAATCAGTTTTTAATTTTTCTTAATTCACTGTTAAGTATCTCTGTTAAATAACATTGCCTCTTTGCAGCTTATGATGACATGGGATGATTGAAAAGCTTTTGGGTAATATGTGTAATAAAATTATGTTCATTGAGCTCTGTATCCACTAAATTCCATGCACAAAGTGAGATAAAATTTTCCACTGTCAAATTATGTAGAGTAAGTTAAAGAAAATTAAAATTGATGTTTCCTCAGAGATTCATTAGTATGCATTCTATTGTAATTATATTATCTTTATTTTATCTCTTAATATCAATGGCCTGTTGTGTTTGTGAACAAACATTGAAAAGTGTCTTCAGATCAATGTAGAAAAAAATCCCAAATAAAATGAATTCCTTTTATTATTATTTCATTAAAAATAAATTCTCAATTTGCCTGAACTAGAGCTGACTCAATGTTTTTCTTTGTTTACAGGATTCTCTTAGTTCTAAAACAGAAGTTTCAGTTTCAGGTTTTGTTATTAAATGTTTACATCATTGAAAAAACCATATTTAATTAGTATGTCCAAATATGTTACATTCTTTAATCAGCAAGAGAGCAAGAACAGGTATTGATTTCACTGGCTGTGCCCATCTTGCAACATGCTTCTTTAGCCTGTTGAAGTTCCTTATCAAAGACTACAAATCTTTCCAGATGAGATCAGTATCTAAAGTAAGTCAAGCATTTCAGACCACTTTGTAAATGCCAGAATAATGCTACCATCTAAATTATAAAAGTAATAAGAATAATAAAACTAAATTTTTAAAACTAACAAGATTTTAAAAGCTACTAGAAAATGCTTCTTTGCTTCAAAATGTCACATTACCCTAGGAGTTGGAGGAGAATGTCATGTTTTGAAAAAAAGGCCACCCAAGAGGGTTATTTAGACACTGGTCATTTTGAGGTATCATATGGTATCATCTGCATATGCATTTTATGTCAGATTACTAAACTAAATTCTCTTCATTGTTTTGATATTAATTTGCTGCATGACTTTTGGCAAGCCATGTGTCACATGTTGTGAAATGCATTAGTGCATTACATATTAACTTTGAAGGTGCTTAAAGAAAGTTTTAAATCACAGAAGATCATCTATTGTCTTTTTAGGTATAACATTGCACAAGATGCTTAAACATTTTTTGTTTCTACTTTTTCATTTAAGAAAAATAAGTTGGGAATAATCATAATAACATGGAGTTATTATGGCAACTAAATGAGCTAATCTTAAAACATCAAGGATAGTCTCTGCTTAGATGTTAGTTTGAATACATACTACTTTTTTTTTTCACTCCTGGATTTTTTAAGTCATTTCTTTTCATTGCTTCTCTGATGGTTCAAGTGGGGATCATTATTATTCTCACAGAACCATTATGGTATCAAAGAAGTGAAGAATGATATGTGATATGGAGTTGACACAACCTTGCTTGCTGAAAGTGGGGAGTACTTGAAGCACTTGCTGATGAAGATCAAGAATTTCAGCCTTAAATATGGATTACAACTCAATGTAAAGAAGATCAAAGTTTTCACAACTTGACCAATAGTTAGCATCATGATTAATGGAGAAAAGATTGAAGCTGTCAAGGATTTTTGTTTTGCTTGGATCCACAATCAATAATCATGGAAGCAAAAGTCAAGAGATAAAAAGATATATTGCATTAGGTAAATCTGCTGTATAGACCTTTGTAGCGTATTGACCAGCAAGGATGTTACTTTAAGGAATAAGGTGCACCTGACCCAAGCCATGATATTTCTGTTGCCTTATATGCATGTGAAAGGTAAACATTGAGTAAAGAAGACTGAAAATACATTTGAATTGCAATGCTAGAGAAGAATATTGGAAATACCATGGAATACTTAAAAAAAAAAAGTTCTGTCTTGGAAGAAGTAGGGACAGAATGCTCCATAGAAGCATGGATGGAGAGACTGCATTTTCTGTACTTTGGACATGTGGTTAGAAGGGACCAGTTCCTGGTTAAGTGAAGGGGCGATGAAAAAGAGAAGTGGATTGACACAGTGGCAACCGCAATGGGCTCAGTCATAAGAACAAACAGTGGTGCAGGACCAGCCAATGTTTCCTTAGGTTGTACATAGAGGTTCTATGAGTCAGAACTGACTCAAAAGCACCTCATAACAACAACAACAACAATCCTATTATTTTACATTATATAGAATTTTGAAATGCCCTGATTATTAAATAATCAGTATAGGGTGAGTCTCTGCACCTGTCTACTCAAATGTTGCACTGTCAGGTTTGGGGAATGATTTATTTAGTGCAAATCATAATGGTGTGCTTGGTATGCTGTTGTACTTCCATTGTTTATCATGATTCATCCTTCTGTCATTCAAATCTCAAGTCCATCTGTCCTTTACCATTGATAAGTCTAGAACAATAGGAGTTATAACTATCTCTGGACCCATTATTGCCTTATACAAGTCCATTTGAAAAATAGAATTCATTTTGTCAATGGCAGAACTGACATTTGCTGAGCACCAAATTCAAAAATTTTCGAGAATATCTCCCACAAGTATTACTAATGGACAAGTTGTTATTTCTGTAGTCTTTTAAAATGTCATTATTCCTAGAGGAAATATTAATTATACTAATATCAATGTTATACATTTATTTGTTCATGAATTTCTTATTACAAATAAAGGGACTCCTTTGAAATAGAATTGCTTTGATGAAAAAATAAAGCATTTGTAATATAGGCCTTGACTTCCACCTACATACTTTTTCTCAATGTATACATCATATATTAAACAGCACATCTATATGAAGGGGCTTCCAAAAGTTCATGAAAAAATCGATCTTAAAATAATGGATTTTTTTCAAAGACACTTCGAAGTCTGCTTGTATGTGTATTTAAACAAATATAATGTATAGCATGTGTATATAATCTCTATCTATCTATCTATCTATCTATCTATCTATCTATCATCTCTAGATATCTCTATCAACCATCATAACTAGTATGAATGGAAATGAGCTGTCTAAAATCAAACAGCATGTGCAGTAAACAGCATGGAGTAGGCATATATGACTTCCTCGGGCTTCCCCATTGCCACAAGGCAGGAGTCAGACATGGTCCATACTTCTTTACCACTTCTGATACCAACCATTTCTTCCACACCGCTCTACATCTATGCTGGGTTGGAAAACTTATTGCAGTGACCACACAGAACTCACAGACAATACTCATAATTAAGGGGGCTTATTAGGGAAATGAATATATTAGCAGAAGTCAGGATCAGCAAACGGTAAGAATCCAGACATTAGTCTCCCCAACCTCTCCAAGGCATGGTAACCAAGTCTATCTCCAATTCTTAGTCTCCCAAATATGTGGTCATTGACTTTTGCCACCATTGGCTAGGAAGCTAACCCACCAGCCACTCTGTCTCACAGTTCCATAATCTGAGGCCAGCTAAGGAGAAGGCATCCACAGCCTCAGTGCTGCTCCACTGAGTCATTGTGCTACAGTCCATGATTCATCTGGTCTCTGCAACATTCACCACTGCCGATGGAGCTCTTGAAGGGGCTCTGCCACGGTCCTCCCAGTTTCTATCTTCTCTTACTGCTTCACAGATGGCTCATTCTTATAGCCAGTGGAGTACTGGTAATCTTCTACTAATCCCCTGTTTGCCTAGTCCCCACCCAATCATTTGGTGGGGTTAGAGAGACTTGGGTAGAGGGCGCATATTAAGGATTATAAATCATATAATCCAAATCTAAAGGACAGAGTGGCATCAGAGCTAAAATTGTGAATACCTGGTTTGCAGAAGGCTATAGATGACAATGGACGCTCCAAATCCATTTGCAGGGTCCACATATCGATGACTCCCCTACAGTAAATCCCCCCGGATTTGAGTATCCCTATTATCAGACAGAGAGCATCGTAAAGTTGATTATGGCAGATGTAGCTAGATCAAAATGTAATATCTTATCATTTGACCTTCCGTTTGGCCCACTTTAAACGTGATTCAGTTTTATACATTTAAAAAGTGAAGAAGAAACACACGTGGGTTACACCCCAAGGGAATGCCCGCTAACCAAGGGCCAGGATGTAAATAGCTCTGTTAACATGCGGAACGCTTTGGAAAGTGGATTATTGCAGTTGCAGTTAGGTTAAATGTAGCACTCTATCATTTGATCTCCTTTTTGTCCACGTAAATTAATTCTGCTTTTAAATATTTTCTGTCTTCTTTACGATTGAGATTTTTATCTGTTTTACTGTTACTCTTATTAAGGTTTTTTTTGGCTTTTCAATACTTTTCTATATATAAAATCCAGGATAGGTAAATCTTTAGAGATCGTAATTGAATAAATTGGTCCCTTGGGTTAATGCAAAGAAGGCTGAGGGGAAATAGGAGTTAATAACGAGTACAAGAATGAAGAAAATGTTCTAAAATTGTAGTGATGATTGTACAATTCTTCTTTATGTGATTGAATTATTGAATTGTATGATATGAGAAGTATATGCCAAAAATATTGAAAAATTAAGGAAATTTAAGTCCATAATGGCAATTAACAAGTTAACAAAGATATTTTCTACTGAAGTCTATTATTTTGCTATTGTCTGTCATCGAGTTGGTTTTAGACTCCTCATGATAAAATCCTGGTTTTTGCATATGTTAATTATGTTTTAAAGGCAATATCTCCATAGTTTTTCTGATACTATTTAAAAACTCTAAAACAAAGATAAGCCAACAAGAAACAAGCATGTAAAAATAATCAGATATCAGACTTTCCCCCATAATAAAACAGGTACAAACTGCAAAAGCTTTTTTTCCCAATATTTTTTATAATCTCCCAACTCATAAATACCTCCACTATGAAACACTTGACACTACATGATAAACTATATAATACCAACTAAATTTAAGTATATACATCTAAATTTCTTCTTACCTGTTTATGAAGCTCAGAAAATTTAATTTTTTACTTAAAAAAAGAAATGTGAACAACAAACAAACAACAATCATAACTGGAGAGATGCAACTGAAGAGTTTCATATTTGTCTCCAGAAGATGGTGATTCCAGGTGTTGTATACTGTTAGTATAAAACTTTATGATAGTCAATGTATCTAATTCTATAAACAACCTGAGTTACATATTAACTACTTGTCAGAGAGCTTGGGTTTTTTCAGTCCTAAAAAAATGATAGTGAGGGATAAAATTGTATCTGGGCCAGTTCTATGTTTTTTTACAGTGCTAGATTTAGTCTTTGATGTTCACTGCAAGAAATTCTGAGGTGCAATGAAGAGTATATATATGAGAGAGGGATTTGCATGTAATTCAACACATGTATTATAATTGAAGGCCTAGATTATAGCTGTCAATATCTAGTCTTTTTATCACTAACATCATTATCATCATTGTCATCGTGACTAAACTGTATTTAGCCCTAAGTGTAGATATAGATATAAATATATAGGTACAGGTCTTGGTATAGGTATAGATGATGCTAGAGACATAGATATGTCAAGCTGATTTTACTCATGGCTGTCTCATGTGTTACAGAGAGAACCTACTCACTCTGTAGGGTTTTTCTCTGCTTTAACCTTACAGAATCAGATCACTTTTCCCCTTGCTACTTGTTTGAATCAGCAATCCTTAGACTAGTCACCCCGCAGAAAAACAAACCCACTTTCATTGAGCAGATTATAACTAGCCTACGGGCTTTCTAAGACTGCATGCTTTAGGGACGTAGACTGCCATGTCTTTCTCTGTGGAGTGGGCAACCTTTCGGTTAGCAGACGAATGCACAGCCTCGACACCACTAGGACCACTTTTAAAAATAGTCCTGGGGAGCAAACCATTCATGCCACATGGAAACATTTACAATAAGCATAAACCACACACAGGGAATTGATTCCAATATAAGAAGTCCGACAGGAGTTTCATAGGCACCCAATTGTAAATGAAACTCCTCCAATCAGTTCATATTTGCTAAACTGCACTTTCTCCATTTGTTCATCTGTAAAGGGTTGCAGTTACAATCAAGTAAAATAATTCACAGAGACCTGAATATGGCACATGATACAAGCAAATATTCACTCCCATCAATTTGATTCTGACTCACAGTGAGCCTGTAGGACAGAGTAGAACTGCCCTTGTGGATTTCTGATACTGTAAATCTGTACAATAATAGAAAACCTCGTCTCTCTCCTGCAAGTGACAGCTAGTTTCAAACTGTGGACCTTGCAGGTAGCAGACCAACTCATAACACACTCCACCGCCAGTATTCCTTAGAGCACAAAATAAAAAATAATAATAATAACTCACTTTCATTGAGTCAATACTGATTCATAGCAACTCTGTGTCAAAAGACAAAGTAGAACTCCCCCTGTGAATTTCTGAGACTGTAGCTGTTTACGGTAGTAGACAGCCTCTTCTTTCTCCCAGGCTGCTGCTGGTGGTTTTGAACTGCTGAATTTATGGATCATTACCCAATATGTAACCACTATGCCACCAGAGTTTTTCATAGCACAAGATACTTGAGGCTAAATAAAGTAAAGTCAAAATGACAATGATGTTTATGATGTTAATGATGGCAAATATATGATGACAGCTATAATCTAGGTCTTGAAAAATAGTAGGTACATTAAAATACATGCAAAGGCTTAAATCTCAATACAAGGAAACAAGGAAACAAGAACAATGAAGACGACTGAGTGCACCCAGAAAGCTGGAGGTCAAAGTAAAGGTGGAACAGTGATGTGTGAATTGGCAACAGACAGCATGGTGCCAATGAATGCTATTCTGATACTTTATTTTTCACTACTGATCTTGTTAATACAAAAACAACTTTGCTGCAGTATGTGGTGAAAGGCCACACTTGGAATCACTCAGCATGCCAGGTGCTTTTAAAAGAGACCCGTGTCTTAATTCATTGGTGTTGCTCTCATTGTTATTTAACAATGCCTGCATAACTCAGTCATTTTAGAAATGTTGTACCTTTTAGAGCTTGTGCATATTTATATCCTGACACCAGTTCTTAAGAGAGCAAATTTTATAAGACTATACATTACATTAGTAAAGGTAGTACGCAGTGTTTAAAAATATTTTAAGGCAAATAGGCAAACAAAACAGATAGCTAATCAGGGACTTTCAAGAGTCTACCAAAAGTCTATGAGGGAAAACAGAAACATAGTTCCTTTAGGACAGAAAGGGCATTTTAAAGATTCCATGTAATTATGTATTGAGAATGCTTGAGGGTTTAGTGCCTGGTCAAAGTCTGGCTCTCAGAAAAGCCCTGAGAAGATCCAAAGTTTTCAACCCTGGATGATCTCTAGGCTCAGTGCAAGCAAGAAGTAAATGCTACATCGGAACCATAAACGACGTGAGCATTAGGGTTCCCAAGCACAAAGGCAGTTCATAGAGTTTAGAGCAGTGTTTACCATGTCCTGGTAAACTGAGGACAAGCTTTTGTTTTCTAGGGCTGCTGTCATAAAACACCACAAGAGGGTGGCTTTAGAAAACAGAAATGTACTGTCTCATGGGGAAGTGAGCTAGAATCCTAAATGAGGGTGTTAGCTATATTGATTCATTCAAAGAGCTGTGATAAGGGAACTCTTCCATACCCCTCTGCTAGATTTTGGTGGGTCCTTTGCTGTTCCAATGGGGCTTCATAAAGTTCAAGAGGAAAAAAAGGACTTAAAAGATAACAGGATTTTTCCATGAACTTTTTGCAGCCCCTTGTATCTGCATCTGCATGTTGGGTCTCCTTCCTTCTAATGCCACTCTGTGCCGGTTTTCCTCTTCTTATACAGATGCATCTGTATGACACAGACCGAGTCTCTAATGACCTGCTCAGCATACAGATTGAGTCTGTGTGCTGAGCAAATAATCAGAGGAGCTGGCTCACATGAATAAGAATGTGGCTTCAGGATTGGAGGAAGGTTTATAACAACTTGCAGTATGCAGATGACACAAGCTTGCTTGCTGGAAGGGAGGAGAACTTGCTGATTGATGATCAAAGATTGCAGCCTTCAATGTAAAGAAAACCCAAATCCTCACAACTGGACCAATAGGTACCATTGTGATAAATGGAGAAAAAGGTTAAAGTTGTCAAACATTTCACCTTGCTTGGAGTCACAATCAGTGCTCATAGAAGCAGCAGTTGAGAGATCAAAAGGTGAGTCGCATTACGTAAATCTGCCACACAAGACCTCTTTAGAGTACAAAACAGCAAGGATGGCACTCTGAACACTAAGATGGGCCCAACTCGAGACAGTATTTTCAATTGCCTGATGCACATGAACTTAGCTGACACCTCATTTATATGGCTATCTCTTTGTTTATTTTAAGAAGTATAAGATATTCTTTATTAACACATTAAAGAACAATATTCAATGCTAAGTCTTAAGAATTATAATTTTGAACTAGTAATGAGCATAACTAAATTTTTGAGATAAGAGCAACATCCACAATATGATGCAAATATATCTGTGATTACTCTCTCTCTCTTTTTTTAATAAATCATTTTATTGGGGGCTTGTACAACTCTTATCCCAATCCACACATACATCCATTGTGTCAAGCACGCATACATTTGTTGCCCTCATCAATCTCAAACCATTTGCTTTCTGCTTGAGCCCCCGGTATTCGCTCCTCATTTTTCCCCCCCAACCCCCTCCCCCATAAAACCTTGATAATTTATAAATTATTATTATTTTGTCATATCCTACACCGTCTGACATCTCCCTTCATCCACTCCTCCGCTTTCCATCCCTCAGGGAGGAGTTTATGAAGATCCTTGTATTCTGATAGCCAGGTAACATCTGGTTTCCTCACCACACTTTACTGCAGCACCCATATCTTCAGTGATCTCTTTATGAAAGTGAACATTGAGCAGTAGCATGTCATAATAACTACCATAATTGATCTTAGATTACAGCAATAATCAACTGAGAACCCCAAATCCATTCATATATCTTTGATTTATATATATCTATGATTTATAAAGTTCTATGATACATATATATATATATATATATATCTGGTTCACTTTAGACACATCATTATCATTTTATAATCAAGAACATTAAAAATCATCTCCATGAGGCATAAGATAATTATATTCTTTGTGTCATTAATTTAGCCAATAGCATGGAATTTAAAATTATGTAGGGAAAAGGAAATTATATAGATACAGGCAAACTTCTCACAGCATGATACATGAATTGTTGACTTGTACAGAATAAAAGCTTAAGAAACTGGATACTACATGAAAATTGAGAGTTGAGGATAGGTTAAAAACTCAAGGACACTCATTCACAAAGGCAGATACATGACTGCCAGACTAATCTATGCTATAAAACCACAAAAAGAGTACTAAAATAGTAAATATATGGTAGTCCCAGGCCATCACTCATTCACAAAGTAAGAGAGCTGAACCAAAGTCCAATGACTACCAATTCCATCATCTTGGGCTAAGAGTTATCTCAAGCAATGCTATTGTAAATCACTTCATACGCATGTGAAAGCTGAACATGGAGTGCAGGAAATGAAGGAGAATTGCTGCATGTGGATTATGACGCTGATAAAGTATATTGAAAGTCACAAGAATGACTAAAAATATAAACCACGTTGTCTTGAACGAAGCTCAGCCAGAAGGATCCTTTCCTTAGAAGCAAGAACAGCAACACTTTGGCTCATGTACTTTGGACAGGTTATTAGAAGAGTTTTGTCCCTCCCCTTATGGAAGGGTCGAGGAGAGGAGACGAGCCAGTCAGGGTGCAGGGTAGCAACGATGAAACATACAACTTTCCTCTAGTTCCTAAATGCTTTCTCCCCACCCACTATCATGATCCCAATTCTACCTTACAAATCTGGCAAGACCAGAGGATGTACACTGGTGCAGATGGGAACTGGAAACACAGGGAATCCAGAACAAATGATCCCTTCAGGGCCAGTGGGGAGAGTGGCGATGCCAGGAGGGTGGAGGGAAGGTGGGGCAGAAAGGGGGAACTGATTACAAGGATCTACATATAACCTCCTCCCTGGGGTGGGGGGACAAAAGAAAAGTGGGTAAAGGGAGATGTCGGGAATTGTAAGATATGACAAAATGATGGTTTGTGAATTATCAAGGGTTCATAAGGGATGGGGGAAGCGGGGAGGGAGGGGAAAATGAGGAGCTGATGCCAGGGGCTTAAGTGGAGAGCAAATGTTTTGAAATTGATGAGGGCAGCGAATGTACAAATGAGCTTTACAAAAGTGATGTATGTATGGATTTTGATAAGAGTTCTATGAGCCCCTAATAAAATGATTAAAACAATAACAACAACAAAAGGAGAGTTTTATCCCTGAACAATATCATGGTTGGTAAAGTAGAGATTCTAGGGAAGAGAGGAAGACTCCTCCCAAAATGGATTGAAACAGTGGCTGCAATGGGGCTCAATCAAAACAACTGTGAAGACGGCTCAGGCCTGGACAGTGTTGCTTAAGGATCCCTACGAGTTGGAACTGACAAAACAGCAACAGCAACACAGTCAATTCTAATGGGATGTTCTTTTTTTTTTTAATGTAGTCTTTATGCACAATTTCAGATCTAGGAGCTAATTGCTTCATCCCATATGGCCTTATTTTTCCATTGAAGAAATATGCAATCAACCTCATTCTTATTGTTTTACCTACAATGATGAAAACAAAACACATACTATGATTCCAAACATGTGTTTAACTGACTAATTAGCAGAATGAGAACTACAGAAGTTAACTAATAGCAAGGTAAAGTGAGAGAGAGAAAAAAATAAGAAAAAAACAAACAAAACACACAAGGCAAGCAGTTCAGTGAAGCATCCATACCCTATTGTCAGATCATACTTTGTAGTCACTGTTATATCACACAGTTTATTTACATGGTAGAAAACTGGAAACAAATGCTAGTAAAAATAGAATAAAACCACTCTTGGAATTTTAAAGCACAAATCAATAGTGTGTGGTTCATTTGAAAATTTCAGGTGGAATGCCGTCACTCTAACCTCTGGGGACATGAAATGTCAAGGAAAAATATAAGCAAGAAGTTCAGGTAATGGTCGCCAGGTAGGATTCTCTGTGAATCCCAGAGAGAACCAAGCTGGAGAGGGTCCTTGCTTCTAGAACTCAGGGGCTGGAGCTGAAAGCCAAGTGCACCACATTGTTCTGTTTTGTTTGCCTTTCTTCTTTTTGGGGTGGGGAGGCAGGGAGGGTCAGAGGGGAGCAGCCCATACTGACTCTTTCTGACCATGAGAGTCTGACTTGGCAGGTGTTCTGCTGCCCTCCTTTGACAGGAAGTGACCAAAAGCCAGATCCCAGCCCATCCAGTCAAAGCCCCTCCCCTGGCTGACCCTTGGAGGCCACGTGGAGGACAACTGTGTGGAAAGCTGGGAGAACATTCCCTCATGGCCCAAATATCAAAATTTGCCACTTATTTTACTTTTACTCCACATACCTTGGTCTCTCCCACTCCCACCCCCAGCCTACCCACCCCTTGACCACAAGCTTGCTTCCCTCAACACCTGGAGCACAGGTCTGTGCTCCATTTGAGTCCCTCACTCTAACAAGGGGAATGCTTTTTGATGCTCAGCTTCTATGCTGCACTTTTATTTTATTGGAAATTGATCTGTACTCTTTTTTGGCCCCCACAGACTCTCTCCCTGAGGCCATCAAACCCTGCAGCTGCAAACACTTCCTAAGCAGACCCAGGAGATCGGCCATCTGCAGCACCCTGCCATGCTCCAGATTTCTTTCTTTCTGAACTCTCCAGAAACTGGTATCCATAACACGTACTGGAGGCACTTATGGCTACATAGCATCTGCCTTTCCCAAACAAGAGGGAGCCATTACAAACCACACAGCCAAGCCTCCCACCTAGCGGGCCCCTGGGCACTCTCTGTCCAGCAGGCTCTTGGGAAAGGTTAGCACAGTATCTCTCATAGGAGAAGCAAACCCATTACCACAACTAATGTTTCTCAATGGCTGTCCCCACCCAGTCCATACGGTCTGGTGATTTTTATTTATTTTTGCTTCTAAGTTCTTGCATTCTACTTTTATTTTATTGTTCACTAATCCACAGCCATGTAGGATTCCAGCGCTTCTCACCACACCCCTCTCAGGCAGATACAGGCAAAACACACCCACACCAACCCGACTTTTCACCTTCAAGTCAGTTCTTCAGCCTCCTTTGACTCCAGCAATGAGGGATGAACCTAGAGGTTTCAGACCACACATCTCCCAGGCAGGAAAAGTTCCTTCTCAAACCCCAACTTTTTCTAGATTTCCTCTACCATCTCTCACTATTTACCACTCACACTCCCCTCTCCAAATGATCCTGCCCTGCAGTGTGCAAGGAAATGCTCACCCGGCAGACACAGACCAACCCAGTCCTTTCCCCAAAAGGAATTCCAGAAGTTGAATACTGAGATAACAGAAATGCGCAAGATAAGAAAAAACCTGAGGAATAGAAGGGAAGAAAAACAAAACTGAACCAGTCTTGAAGATAGTCTGACTGCAATCAACTAGAGAAACAGTCAACAAAAACAGCCAAAGAACCAGTGTGAGGATTATAGGGGGCACTATCAAGAGAAACACCCTATGTCTCACTGGGATCTCAGAACAAGATGAAACAAACAAACAAACAAAAACTACAGAGAAAATAACATCAGAAATTATAGACAAGTGGTGGTTCTGTGGTTGCGCATTAAGCTGGTAAGCACAGGACCAGCAGTTCAAAACCACCAGTTACTCCGTGGGAAACAGGGATTCCTACTCCCATGAAGAGTGACAGGCTTAGAAACACAGTTCTCTCCTGTCCTCTAGGTTTGTATGAGTCAACATCAACTTGATGGGAGCGAGTTGGGTTTTATGCTAGCAATGACAGGCCGATTTAAAAGAGAGAGAGAACAACAAATGCTGCAGAGGGTGAGAGGAGATTGGAAGTTTTATACATTGTTGCTGGGCTTGTAAATATGTACAAGCATCATGGGAAGCGATATGATGCTGTTAGGTAGCCAGCATAGGGACTGGGATGTCCATTACATATGCGCTCTGGCCTTGGGGGGGTACATGTAGGTGGGTATTACACCTGGATTGGCCCATCTAAGCCAGGTGAATTTGATTCAGCCAATAGGGTCGACCAGTATTGTCGACCACACCTCCCAACAGAGGTTTTGCTCTGGTCTGTCTTTCCCAGAGGCTGCTACACAATGTAGCACAGGCGGCTGCGGTCCAGAGTGGCCAGGCTGCAGTCCCGCAGCTGTGCAGCGGATAAACTCCGTCTGGCTTGAGTTGCATTTAATGTAGAACCAGAAACTGCTACTATTCTGTATAAGCTCACTTGGATCACAAACCAGGCTTAGGCGTGATTTCTTTCTCATGTGGAGCCAAGGACTGAGGTATATCTCTCACTGGAGAGATCTAACAATGCTACCTAGAACAACTGGGAATTAACATATCATAAGACCCAGCAATACCTTTATTTGGCCAATACCCCACAGAATTAAGAGACAGACCTGGAACAGACATGCTTTCCCATGTGTTCCCTGCAGCCCAGTTCACAATAGCAAGAAGCTGAAAACAGCCCAAATGTCCACCAGCAGAAGAATGGATAAAGAATCTCTGTATATACACACAATAGAATGCTATATGTTCCTAAAAAACACTGATAAAACACCTCCTGACATGGAGAAACCTGTCAAGTGAGCCAATCACAATGGGACAAATATTGTATGAGTCTACGACTATAAGGATAAACACCAAGGCAAAGGCAGGCTTCTGCTCTAAGGTCATGTGATATAATCCAGTCTCCCAATCACCAAGATAGAGAAGCTGCCTGGTGCCGATGAACCCCATGTCACCGTCTTTACACAACCACTTCAACAGAGGAGACCACCTCAGACAAGGTCAGCTCCTAAGACGGGCAAAGATGGAGAAGATCATTCAATTAATGCCATACAACATGTGCTAAGATCATCTCAAATCAACAGTGAGAAATTATCTTTACTGGATATTGAAGTTAAGAAGGGAGGAGGGGAGTATATATGTCTCCAAAAAGGAAATTACATTTCTGTTGGTGGGTATACCAGGAGGAGCAAGCCCTCAGTGGAAGAGGGGGAAAAAACACACTTAACAATGCGTATATAGAACATAAGAGGAGAATAAACCCAGTACCATGTTCCTAATTGGGTACTTTTGACTCCGTTTCAAGCCAGGTCTTGATGACCCAGGCTGTGGGTCTTTATTGGGACTTTAGACTTTGTCCTTTTGAAGAGCACATCTTTATTAGGCCACATCAGAAGGAGTCAATGTGGAAATGCCACTGAATCATCTGGACTCTATATTAACTCACTGGTAGCAGAATTAAGGAACTAGCATCCTCCCTTGAACTGAAAGCTGAAATGAACTTGTATGAAAAGCAGCAGATAACTGCTATATCAAGGTTATGGAATTTGTGGTCATTGGACTTTGGGTTGGATCTCTTGCTTTGAGGGCATTCAATGAATGCTGCCCTGGGATTGACATATATTATGTAATGCCCTCCTTGTTGCCTATGACATGTATTAGACAGATGGGCATTTGTGAATGAATGTTATTGAAGTGTTTTCCCTGTCACTAACTCCTCTTGTTTGTGCACTGTCCAGTCACTCACAAGTTTAATCCATACCAGTCAACAGCTCATGTGTTGCAGCTTGTTTTCTTTTTCAACAGTGTTTTAAATTCTTTATCATTTACTAAATTAATGACAAAGATTAGAATAGCATAGATTTGATGCATTTAACATTAATGACAGATGAACTGATGAGCTGTGGGAGGGCATCAAGAACATCATTCATGAAGAAATCAAAAGGTTATTAAAAAGAGAAAGAAATAAAAGAAAGATCAAAGAGGAAGTCAGAAAAGACTCTGAAACTTGCTCTTAATCTATGAGTAGATAAGCAAAGGTAAGAAATGATTACATCAAAGACCTGAATAAAGAAGGAAAATCCAAAAATTATAATGAAATGTGCAAAGACCGAGAATTAAAAAAACAAGAGTGAAGAATGCACTCGGTATATATCAAATGGAAAAATTTCAAGAAAAATCCAAGCCTGCATTTAAATATTCAAAGATTCCATGAACAAAATATTGAATGATGCAGGAAGCATCAAAAGAAGATAGGAAGAATGCACAGTCACTGTACCAAATAGAATTAGCTGACATTCCAACATTTCAGGAGGTAGCATATGCGCAAGAACCAATGGTGCTGAAGGAAGAAGTTCAAGCAGCACTGAAAACACTAGCCATAAGAAGAAGAAAAAAACCTCCAGGAACTGATGGACACACATAGAAGTGTTTCAGCAAGCTGATGAAGTCCTGGAAACACTCACTCATCTATGCCAGGCCATTTGGAAGGCAGGCAGCTAATTTGCCAATTGACTAGAAGAGATCCATATTTTTGCCATTCCAAAGAAAAGTGACCCAACAGAATGTTCAAATTATATAACAGTATCATTGATATCGAAGGAGCCCCAATGGCATACGGGTTGTACAATGAGCTGAAATCCGCATGGTCAGCACTTTGAAACCAGCAATAGCTCTGAGTGAGAAGGACTGGGATTTCTACTCCAATAAAGAATTATAGTCCCAGAAACCCACTGGGAGTCACTGGGTCAGCATTGACTCGATGGCATTGAATTTGGATTTTGTTATCATTGATATTGAATGAAAGTAGAATTTAGCTGGAAATCATCTAACAATAGTTGGAGCAGAATATGGATAGGGAGATGCCAGACGTCAGTCCAGGTTTAGAAGAGGATATGGAACAAGGGATACCATTACTGGCATCAGATGGACTTTGGCTCAAGGTAGAGAATACCAGAAAGATATTTATTTGTCTCGATAGTGACAATGATCTAATGCCCATCTGTAGACAACTGGACATACCTTGCAGAGGGGTAGTGGGGAGGAGATGAGTCACTTAGGGTTCAGGATAGCAATAATGAAACCCACAACCTTCCTCTAGTTCTTAAATGCTTCCTCCCCCCAACAACCATGACCCCAATTCTGCCTTGCAAACCTGATTAGACCAGAGGATGCACAGCAGTACAGATGGGAACTGGAAACGCAGGGAATCTAGGACAGATGAATCCCTCAGGACCAGGGGTGACAGTGGTGATACCAGGAGGGAAGGGAGGAGGGGGAGAAGGGGGGATTGATCACAGGGATCTACAGATAACCCCCTCTCTGGGGGATGGGCAGCAGAGGGGTGAGTGAAGGGAGACGCCAGGCAGTGTAAGATAAGATATAATAATAATTTATAAATTATTAAGGGTTCATGGGGGAGGGAGGAGGGAGGGAAGGAGGGGAAAAAAGGAAAATGAGCTGATTCTGGGAACCCAAGAGGAAAGTGAATTTTGGGAATGATGAAGGCAACAAATGTATAGGTGTGCTTTACACAATTGATCTATGTATTGTGATGAATTGTATGAGCCCCAATAAAGTGATTAAAAAGAAAAAAGATATTTATTTGTGTTTTATTGATTAAGCCAAGGCACTTAACTGTGTGAATCATACCAAAATATGGATAACCTTGAGAAGAATGGGGATTCCAGAACACTTCTTTGGGCTCCTGTGGAACGTGTACATGGATCAAGAGGGGAACAAAACAAGGGAATACTGCATGGGTTTAAATCTGGACATGTGTGAGACAGGGTTGTATCCTCACACCACGTTTATTCAATCTTTATGGGGAGCAAATAATCATAGAAGCTGGCTTATATGAAGAAGAATGTGGCAACAAGATTGGAGGAAAGCTTACTAACCACCTGTGATATGCAAATGACCTAGCCTTGCTTGGTAAAAGTGAGGAGGACTTGAAGTTCTTGCAGATGAAGATCCAAGAATGAAGCCTTCAGTATGGATTATGATTCAATATAAAGAAGACAAGAATCTTCACAACTGGACCAATCCAGTTACAATCAAGGTAACATCAAGATAAATGGAGAAAATGTTGAAGTTGTTAAGGATTTTATCTTGCTTGGCTCCACAATAAATGTTATTAGAAGCATCCATCAAGCAATCATTAGAATAATCTGCTGCAAGAAACCTCTTGAGAGTATTGAAAAGCAAGGATGTTAGTTTTGTAGACTAAGGTGTAACTGACCTAAGCCATGGTATCGTCAATTGCCTCACATGCATGTGAAAGTTAGACATTGAATAAAGAAGACAGGGGAAGCATCAATACATTTGAATTATGAAGTTGGAGAAAAATACTGAAAGTACCATGGGCTTCTAAAAGGACAAACCCATCTGTCTTGAAGCTGGATGGCCATTGTGTTAGTCCAGGTTGACTAGAGAAACAAATCCGGAGACACACATAGGTGTGTAAGAGAGAATTTTATATCAAAGAACAATTATACATTAAGAAAACATCCCAGCCCAGTCCAGATGAAGTCCATAAGTCCGATATTACCCTCTATGTCAACACTAGTCCACAAATTTCACTTTAGACTCACATATCTATGCAATGATGCTGAGTGGAGGAAGATCACAGGCCAGTGAATAGAAAGTCTTGTGGATCCAGTGGTGGTGGAAGCATCTCAAGGCTGCCGTGGGTCTCCATGTGATTCCTCCAGTTCCAGGGCTCTGCTGCATCCGTGTTGCTTCCTGTGCTTATCAGTAAGAAGATGAAGCAAAGAGAGTGTATGTGTCCCACCTCCAGAATCCTCTGGAGAAAGCTATGCTCACACAGAGGCCTCATTAGCTATGACCTGATTGACAGGCTAGACTCTACCCCTTCCCAATTTGACATGAGATTATATAATCTCCATAGCCAGAGTGCTCCTTAAAAGAAAGGACATGTCGTCAGGAAAGATGAGCCTCTGGAGAAGGACATCATGTTTGGTAAATAGAGGAGCAGTGGAAAACAGGAAGGCCCTCAACAAGATGGATCGACACAGTGGCTGAACATAAGAACAATTATGAAGATGACGAAGAACCGGACAGTGATTCTTTCTGTTGTGCATAAGGCCACTAGGGTTTGGAATTGACCCAATGGCACCTATGTCAATAGAACTACTTTATGCCAAAGTGAATGGTTTATAATATTCTCCATCATAAAATGATAATAATGTCTCTAAGGCAGTGGTGCTCAACCTTCCTAATGCTGTGACCTTGTAATACAGTTCCTCATGTTGTGATGAAACCCCAACCATAAAATTATTTTCATTGCTACTTCATAACTGTACTTTTGCTACTGTTATGAATCGGGCGATCTCTATGAAAGGGTCGTTTGACCCCCAAAGGGGTCACGACCCACAGGTTGAGAACTGCTGCTCTAAGGTGAAACAAATATAAACCTTAGATACATGAAAGGATTTTCTGCTTGTTCTTAATTCTAGCCTCAATCTAAGAACAATTTGTTCTTATGACATGGCCCTGCTTGAGTTTCACATGCATGAAGAGATCACTAAAGATATGAATGCTACAGCAAAGTCTGATGAAGAAAACAGATGGTGCCCAGTTATCAGAAAGAATAGCGTCTGCCTTCAGTCTTAAAGGCTTGTCTTAAAACAGGCAACCATCTAAGTGAGGCAACAGTTAAGTACGCATGGAAAAAGAACACCAGCCTGTGTGCTGCAAAGTTTGTAAATAATGAAATTTAAAACTGTAGAAGGGAATGTTAAATTTTGAGCACCCAATTTGCAGAAGGCTATGTATCACAGTGAAAGCCCAAACTCCATTTGCAAGGTCCCCACATGGGTGAAGCCTCTGATGAATCCCCACTGAACACAGTGGGAGGCATGTGAATATCTTTGCTATTAGACAGAGAACATAAAGTCGATTGAGGCAGACATATCTAAATTAAAATATAATACCTCATCATTTGATCTCCTTTTGAACCCACTTTAAAGGTTTTTTCAATTTTAAATACTTCCTGCTTTCTTTTTGTTTGAGATTTTTCTGTCTTGTTTAGTCATTGATGTTGAGATGGCGTGTTTGTTTTTTTCTTTCTAGTGTGTTTTATATGATTTTTTTGTATATGAACTCCTGGATAGTTAGATCTATAGAGACTGGATTGATAATTTCGTAGGAGCATGACAGGGAAAGATATGAGGAAATGAAAATCTAACAACAAAGAGTACATGAAGAATTTGTTCTGAAATTAATTATGGTGATGATTGCACAAATCTTATTATAATTGAATGACTGAACTGCATGATATGTGAGGTATATGTCAATAATTTTTTTAATAATGTATTGGGTCTTAATACCTTGTCTTAAAGCAAACAGCTATCTAAGTTGGAATTCAGCTAAGGGTACCATCCTGTGCCATGCAAGGGTTTCAAATAAGATTCAAGCCTGTAGGAGGGAATGGGATCAGTGTCTGAATTCCAGAAAACACCTTGTTTCTGGAAGGCTAGGGATGAGAGTTAGAGCCCTAAATTCATTTGCAGGATCCCTAAATGAATTGAGTCCCTGGTGAATACCCAATTCACATAAGCAAGGAACATAAACAGCAAGACAATCAGACAAAAAACATTGTACAGCAGATATTAGCTGCTATTCTCAGGCTGGAATGTCACACCTTGCAATTTGATCTCTCTCCAGACCCAATGGGAATTTATTCTAAATGTTAAGATTTTTTGCTTTCTCTTAGATTCAGGCCTTTGCCTGTTTTGCAGCTGTTGTTACTAGGTCCTTGTTTGTTCTTTGCCATTGCTTTTGTATGTTTATCTGTATAGAGAAACCCAGATAGGTGGAATTAAGAAGACAGTAGTGGGATTAAGTATTGCATGGGGTCATGGAAGGAGAGGGTGGGGGAAGTGGGAAGTCAATATCTATGGTTACAAGAGAAAAAACTGTTCCAAAGTCGATTGAAGCTATGACAGCACAACCTATTGATATGATTGAACCAGTGATTGTATAGCATGTTAATTATAACACCATAAAATTTAAAAAGAAATACACCAAAAAAGTGTAATATATGTGACTAAAAAGAAAGAAAAATGTAAACCACAATAGGAGAACAAGCAAACATTAAAAAGTGCAGTCACTTTGAAACCAACTCATCATAGTTTTAAATATAGATGGTTTCAGAAGAGAACTGTGCTTCATAGAGTTAAATGCTGATTTTTCAGAAGTAATTCAGCAGGTCATCCAAGGTGCTTGTGGGTAATTTTTAACCTCCAAATTTTCCATTAGAAGGCAAGCATGTTAGTTGTTTGCACTATCCAGGGACTCCTAAAATCCAGGCAGATGCTGGATTATGGGTGAAGTTGTTCTTACTAAGCCTTTAAGTCAAAGTTGTAGATAAATTGGAACAGGTGCATACAGTTCTTATTTAGCCTTAATACAAGAAAAGTCTTTTCATCCTTTTTAATGATTTAAAAGGTGCACATGCAATAAATGAAGGGCATCAAGATAAAGGGTTTGCTGCAAGACTGGGATCATTCAATCATTTCAAAGTGAGGACAAAATTGTATAATATTAAAGGACAAGTGTGGATTATCTCTTTGTAACCTGTGATCCAGAGACTGCTTGTACAAGAAGGGGAGTAATAAGCTAACTCAGAAGTAGAAAATAATGTTCAAAATTTAGTGAAGAAATTATTTAGAGTAATATTTTTATATCATGTATAAAGCTTGTAAGCAAATAGTAATCTTGACAGGTGGTATGTCTCAAAACCAAATGCATTGCCATTGAGTCAATACTGACTCAGAGTGACACTGTAGGACAGAGTAGAACAGCCCCTGTGAGTTTTCAAGATGGTCACTATTTATGGGAGTAGAAATTCCCGTTTTTCTGGGGAGCAGTGGCTGGTGGTTTTGAACTGCAGATCTTCGGACTCAGAGCCCAACTATGAACCACAATGCCATCAGGGCACACTTGCAGCTCTGAGCATGGTCCCAGCAATAGCAGTTATCACTTGGGGCTAATAGAAAAAAGAGACTCTCAAGCCCTGCTCTCGCTCACTCAGCACCATTGAGTTAAGTCCAACTCATAGCAAGATGCACAGTGGGTTTTCAGGCTGAAGATCTCAATGTGAGCATTCAGATTTATCCCTTCTCTTTTTCCCTCGAGGTAGATTTGAACCATGGTTTGCAGTGCAAAGCATAGTCCATGATAGTGCATTTACTCCACCCTAAAGGAACTGAATGTAATTTTTTTGTAGTTTTAACACAATGATTTTCATTGACTTTATTGATTAAGGTCCATTTTTAGAGTATAAGCATACTGAAAATTTTCAGAATAATTTCATGAAGAAACTAAGTACATGGTGTAGACAAGAAGTGGTAAACCAAAACTTTAATTATTTCAGACCTATGTCTGAAAGCATAAGTTTAATTATTTCAGACCTCTGTCTCATTAGCTTTAATTAGAACCGCAAGGTTGATAAAACTGTGTTGGAGGGCCACCTCATTTTAAATCATCAATGAAGCTTACCTGAGGCAACGCTGGAAAGAAAAAAAGAAAAGAAAAACTAAAAACCAAATATTTCCAATTTACTCATACATCCTCACTTTTCTGCTTTTATTTTCCATTGGCCAACTCAAAAGGAAAACCAGTAAGCAAGTAAGCGAGTTGGTGCCGCCCCATAGGCCAGTATTCTGGAGCACAGAGAAGGGCGGACACAGAGAAACAGTGCATTTAGGTGCTATTCAAAGATACATATGTACTTCCTTCGGGCTCTTATGGATCCTACGTTCACTTGAGGTCTTGTATCATCCTTTGCTGTTCCATGCCTTTATTCTCTCCCCTAAGCAAAGTATCCAATACATCTCTCCATGAATGTATAAACCGGACCCTGAATATGTTTTACCTGTGATACTTGAAACTCCCCTTTCCCTCAAAAAAGTTACTTGGATTTATGAAAGTGCTTCTCCCGTGTGAATTCTTTCAGCTTGGCGAAGCAAGAACTGCGGGAAACGACCCGAGAAACCTAACATCTTTGTACCTTGACTCAGATAAACCTCTGGACTCCACCTTTGAGATAAGAAGGCTCCGAACAAAACCCTCCTGTCTCAGAGCATGAACTCTCTTTCAGTGTGTCCTTTGTTTCAGACTTCTGCTCTCAGCAACTGGGCAGAAGCAAAGGCACTGTGGCAGCAGGAGCTTTCTAAGTGTCCTGGGCAGCACCGGACCATTCAACCCTGCCCTTTAGCGATGCTGCCAGTCAGAGCCAACAGTGAGGCGGTTCACCCAGGGCCACAGGGAAATGTGGGTAACCATGTGCTCTGACAAAATGGCAGCTGGAAGCCTGTCCCCGACCATCCTCCGTGTGTCTGCCTTGCTACTCTCCTGTGCAATGCCGGCTTCCAGGTTTTGCTATCTGTGCCTACTTTCTATGATGCTGCCAGAAGACCCTGCACTCTGTTCCTGAGTGCCCCCTTCACCTTCCTTTGTTTCTCTGACCCATTTGTTGCTGCTTTCCGTGAAACTCCTGCTCACCCGTGCTGTTTAATCTATCGGTCTCTCTGTAGGACACCCACGATTTCGTTTCGCTCCTGGCTTTTCCACCACTTTTTGACCCTCTAATGACTCACTTCCAAGACGGCATCTCAAGATGGCATTTCTTGCTCCAAGTGTTTAACCACGTGTTCCTAGGGGAGGGACTTATTGGCTAGCCAGTCCCTTCCAGTCTGTCTCTACCATTCTTTCTCCCAGTTTGTTCCCCCAGCCCCTTTGTGTTTTTTTCCAAGCTAGTCTCTTACAGTTCCCAGAGGTCCCTACGGGTTCATCCCCAGTCTCTTTTCAGTTTCTCCAAACAGTTTTCCTCCAGTTTATAGATAAGCCGGGTGAAAGGGAATGCCTTGTCTCCTTGAGTTCAGCTCTGTTTGGGATTTGGTGTTTGGTCTTCATTTTCCTGTTGTTATCTTTTCCTTTTGACAAACTTTGGCCAAAAAGCATTTGGAAGTTAGGTCACTAAACCACTGCTAATCCTGCCTTGATTAGCACTGCTAACCACAGCGGTGCCTCCTGCCTCTGCACAATGGATGGGCCCATCCACCAGGCTGTTTGCATACTTGGTACAATTCTGTTGGGCCAATGAATACCCAGCCAAAGATCCCAATTTCCGTAGAGTTGGCTGCATTCAGACTGAGCCATTAGCCAAGGTCCCCCTCCCCTTCGAAGATCCTGGTGAGATCACCATAGCTGGTGGTCCCCTTCCAATGTCCTGCTGAGACCACCCATTATCCGGTGGTCCTCTAATGTCTGGTTTTACCTGAGGCCCCCAGGTGGTGGTCTTCCAATGCCTGGCTTGCGGTCTTGAAAATGTGTTGGGCCTGGTCAACAATTGGGGGCTGAGTCCTGATCCTGCCAAGGATGGAGATATCTGTCAGAGGTTATCAGGTTCCAGAGGACTGGAACCTCTGGTTCAATACTCCAGGATGCCAGCTCGCCAAACTTTTGCTGTGTTTTCTAGATGGGCAACCAGGAGTCCATTCCCAGGGGAATGCCTCTGTACTGCATCCGGTCTAATTGGCCTATATTTGACCTGCAAACACTAAAGAAATGGAAACTTGTGTTCTGCAACTCTGTCTGGCCCCAATACATTCAAGGTGATGGGAAGCCTCGCCAAAGCATAGCACACTATCCCTCCCAACCCTCACACAACTAGAGCTTTTCTGCAAGTGGATGGGAAAGTGGGCAGAAGTCCATTATAGTCAGGCATTTTTTCCTCTTGAGAAAAAGTAAAGGCCTTTGTTTGAAATGTACCAAAGACTGAAGATGTTTAGCTATTTATTGCCAATGCTACCTTTTCCAATCGAGACAGAGGGAGCAAGAGGCTTGGGCTCAGGAGAAGGTGAGAGGAATGCTGCTAGGCATGCATGGTACAGCCTTCCATTGCTAATCAGCATCCATCGACTGCCTCCTAGGTTCCAAAGACCCTCTACAGGGTACAGATTGCTCTGTGTGTCGGCATGTGGGCCACTGGGCGAAGGATTACCCTAATAACAATAGGCCTCCAAAAGGACTGTGTTATCCCTGTAAGCACACTGTCCACTGGCATCGCTCTGTTCAATGGGGAAGACTCAAGAGGAGAGTGGTCTGCTAGCGAGTCTGCAACGGCTAACTGAAGACTGAAGCAGCCCAGCGAGATGGCCCAGCAGCAAAGGATTGCTGTTACTAGTCTGGAATCCTGGTTGTGCATGGATATTGGCAGTTACAGGACAGAGTGCATGGAGTAAAGCTGTGGAAGCCATTGGAACTGGGTACCTAAGACACAGATCAAACGGAACAGTATAAGTACATATGTGCACCATTAGACAACCTTAAGCTGGTGTTTCTTTGCTACCCTGAGACAGATAGGTGTGCCACAGAGAACCTTACCACACACCCACACAGTCTTTAAGCTAGTAACTGCTATGACACAATTCCTATGTTAAAAGTAAGCGTGCAGGCTATGCTTGTTAATCCAGTGTTAATACCTCCAAAGATTTCCTTTCAAAACTTCCAGTGTAAGACTAATCCACACTTCCATAGGCATTACCATCCTATAGCTCTGCCCTATCCTTACCTAAACTTTTCACCTGTTTTGTTTCTTCCAGAAGTCAACAGATTACTAATAACACTGCGTGAAGATTGCCAATCCCAGGATCACCAATCCCAGGATCACTTTGACCCCATCCATCATGGACCCCTAACTGAATGACAATCCCTACTAATACAGCAGGAAGGTGTTAGCCCAATGCCCCACTTTGTGTCCATTTGCCAGCAGAAAGTAGCCAGAACACGGTCTCTGCCCAGTATCCTGGGGATTTGGGTCCATACTCCTTCAGTGGGTAATGATAGGTAGATAGATTAAGGTTAAAGAGGATTTGTTTCCCCAAAATACCTACCCTAAACAAAAATTAGCTGTCCGTGTGTCACAATAAAGGGGTTGGGGTAAAAGTCAGGCACACTAATTAGACACCTATGGGAAAATCCAGAATTGAACCTGCTCAGATCCAAGGCACCTACGTCCTAGGACACCAACCTGAGCACACCTACCTTAGGCCCAGCAATATTACATCACACAAGTTCACCTAAACCAGTACGTTCAGCGAGTACCCTCAGTGGGGGATGGAGAGGATAAATATGCAGGCTCAGTGCAGGGCCTCCTCTTGTTCAGAAGATCCCTTGCAGGTTGGAGGTTGGAGGGTGCACACATGCCTCCCACACCCTCTCAAGACCAGAGCTCCCTCTCAAACCTGTGTCTCAGGGTGCCCTCTTGGGACATCCTGCTCTTGGCTCCATGCTCTGTTCCTGCATTCCTTCCACGTGTCTTTTCATGCTCCCCTGAAGTGGCCAGCTTCAGACGTGAGCTCTTGCCTGGTCCCTGTGCTACCCTGTTCACTTCCCAGAGATAGTGTGTATTTTTGAGACTGTGATACCTGAAACGACCCTTTCCCTCATAAAAGTTACTTGGATTTACAAAAGTGCTTCTGTTGTGTGAATTCTTTTAGCATTGCAAAGCAAGAACTGAGGTAAACCACCCCAGAAATGTAACATATGTATTTATTTTGTGTTCTTTGAGCTTATTGTATCTGTGATATGGTCTTTATTTTTGATATAAGGAATTTAGGGGCATATAATTTTCAAATATTTATTCTATTTTCTGTTTCACCCTCATATTCAAATGCAGATATATGTTGTACCCTTTCAAATTATCTAACTATTGCTGTATAGTTAGTGTTTTATTTTTGATATTTTTTTTCATTTTAGTATGTGAAATATTTACTGATTATTCATTATTCTATTATTAGTTGTGTTGCATCTGCAATTGTCATAATTTTCACTTTTGTTATAGGGTTTTATTTTTGGCTTCTTTTGATGTTAATTTTAGCATTTCTTTCTAATTCTTTATTTTTTTAAGTCGCATTTTTCTGCTAACAGTATCCATCTGTTTTGACATATTTAACCAACAAACATAGACACATATAAAAACAACAACGTGTCTCAGATACAACTGACAATTTCAGTGCACATGAGAAAACAAGAAAACAGAAAAGAGTGGCCAAAACATAGACACACACATGAAGTTCCCCAGATTAAGAAAATACATTAGAGCTACCCATGTAGGAGTTCAGAAGAATGATGTTCAGAATTATGGATGGAGAAAAATGTGAGAGAGCTACAGAAAAAAAAATAGAAGAGAAGACAGATGAACTTAGAGAAACACTACATAAATAATCTGACAAAATAAATCAAAAAGTAGGAAAAATTCAATAGCTTCAAATAGAAATACAGAAGACAAATGCTAAGAAATCAGAACTATGTTACACTCTGACAGAACAAAACAACAGAATTGAAGCAATGGATGCCTGCATTAGTGAGCTCAGAGATAAATCTCTTTAGATCAAACTATAAAAACAACCTATTAAAAAAAGAATCAGAAGAAGATGTAGGAATTTTTTGAGACACAACCAAAATGAACAACTTACATTTGATAAACATCTCAAAACTGAAGGAAGGAAAAACGAAAATAAAAAACAGAGCAATGCATCCAAGAAGCCAAAACAAAAACAAACCCACAAATAGAATTGATCCCAAAGAGCATATGCTAAATGACAAAATAAAACAAGGAACAATGTAATTCAAAAAACCCAAAACACAAAAAATGACATTTCCTTATCACAGCACTACAAAATTAAAATCAACTATAGGAATGTCAGGCCCCCAAAAATCAATTAAATGAAAAATGTACTCAACCTTACTTAAATATCACGGAATAACTAAAGAAATAAAGAGTTCAAGTGAAAAATTCCTCAAAACGAATGTATCAAAATACAATATACCAAATCCTTTTTTATATAACAAAATCAGTACTCAGTGCACACACATCAAATAAGTGCAATAAGTTCACATCAAAAAAAGAAGAAAGAACGAAAATCAACACCTTAACCAAAACCTACAGCTATTAGAGCAAAAGCAGAAAATATAACTTTATCTGCCAGAAGAGAAGAAACAATGAAGTTTAGAGCAGAAGGAAATTAATCAGAACACAGATAATAAAATTAAAATCCACAAGACAAGAAAGTGATTTTTGAAAGGATTAAAGACATTGACAAACAATTAAATCTAACAAAAGAAAAAAGGAGGAGAAAACATATACAAAATGAAACAACCAAAATAAAAAGATAATTGCACAATATTAAGGACTGTACTCCAAAAAAATTGAAAACCTAGAAGAAATGTAAAATTTTCTAGAAGCATGCTATGTACTGAAATTAACACAGACAGAAATATAAAACTATAACAGACCCGTACCACAAGAAGAAATATATTCGACCATTTAAAATCTCCCAAAACAGGATCGACATAGGATCTTATAGGAAATTCCCTTTGATGGGGAATTCTAGCAAGCATTCAGAGAAGAATGAAAAGCTATTGTACCCAAAGTAATTCAGAATATATAAAAGACAACATATTACCAAACTGATTTTATGAAGTAAAGATAAGCCTGGTACCAAAACTAGGAAAGACATTACCAGAATAGAAAATTGCAGGTCAGTAGGCCTTATGAAAATTGATGTCAGAATTTCAAATAAAATTCTAATTTAAATCTGAGAAATATTAAAAAATAATACATCATAATCAAGTGGAATTTTACCAAGCATTGAAGAATGTCTTGATATTAGAATAACAATTAGAATAACTCACCGTTTAAATAAAACAAAGAAAAGGAACACAATTATATCAAATTGTGTAGAAAAGACATTTGACAAAATCCAACATCCATTTTTCCTATAAGAGCACTCAATAAAATAGGAATGGAAGGGAAATTCCTCAAAATGATAAGGGTCATACATTTAAAACCAATGGCCAGCATTTTGCGCAGAGGCGAGAAACTGAAAGCATTATCCCTCTACATGGGCAGCAGAGAGGGAGGCTTTTTAATCCCCACTTTCATTTATTATAATCTGAGAGGATTTATCCAGATCTCTTAGACATCAAAAATAAATAAAAAACATGGAAATTGGCATAGCAGTAGTGAAATGACCTCTGTTTGCAATGTAGATAGATGACTCTAATGATTTTATTAGAAAATTAGTAGAACTGATTGAAAAATTTGGCAACAGACAGGCTATGAGATCAACATACAAAAGTTGATAAAATTCCTGTTTTCTAAGAGAACTCTGAAAAGTAAGTATAAAGAAACACTATTTATAATAACCACTTCAAAAATGAAATATTTAGAAACCAATCTAAACATAGAAACAAAAGACTTGTACAAGAAAACTATAACACATTACTACAAGAACCCAAACGAGACTGTCTCTGAAGCTCAGGCAGAGATTGGGAAAATGCTTTGCCGTGTCTTCTTCCTTTATGTTCCTGAGAAGTCTTTTTTTTTTTTTAAATCATTTTATTAGGGGCTCGTACAACTCTTATCACAATCCATACACAATCCATCAATTGTGTAAAGCACAAATATATTTTCATTGCCCAGTTCCTGACAATTCAATCCTGCCCTGGAGAAGCCTCATACATGTGCAGACACACTCTATGGACCCCGTTCCTCCCTGAACATTTGGTGGGATGTACAAAGGTACACACAGAAGAGCCATACTAAGAAACTCCATTTCACCACAGGTACGTGTTACACTTCCTTTAGATGAAAAACAATAATGGCAAAAGGGCATCCCATTCTGCAAGCCGGTAGCCAGTCTCAAAGGCATCCAACTTCATCATTCAATGGACCAGGCATGCTCTGTGCTGCCACAATGACCCATTCTTCATGGTCCAACTGACTAAAGCTTCTCCAAGCAGGAACCCAGGGGTCCTGGCCCTTCCTCCTGCTGGTCTTGAGATTTTCATTTCCTACTCAAGTCACAGCCATTGAAAAGGCAAGACTGACCTTGAAGGTCTTTCTTTTAAAAGTAACCGAGTCTCTCAGCAGTTCTGGGTGGCTCTACATGTTTTTCAAACGCAGATTTCCTGACACTGAATGTTTGATTGGGCTTTGAATTGTCTGCCTAAGGCAGCATATTGCACGTGGTTTAAAACAAGTGTGTTTCTTCCCAGAAATGCCTAATGTCCCTCTTATCGGGCCCAATCAACTATCGACTGAAGGTAGCCTACTAATATTTTTTTCCCATTACATATACATGACTAAAGTACAACAGTAAGTTGGAAAAACCAATACCCAGGAGGCATTCAGTTCATACATAATTCTAAACAAAAACCCATTTTGTTATTGTTGTTGGGTAGTGCTGTCAAGGCTTTTCCAAATCCCAGTGCCCCTGTGTATATCAGAGCAAACTATGCCCAGATCTATGCCATTCTCACTGCTATGCTTATATTTGAGCCCATATAGAGTCACTATAAATCAAGATCAATGCTAGGATAGTGAGAGAAAAAAAATATATATATATATACATATACACATATATATTCTATTTTAAAACACTAAAATTCAATTTCTTCTTCTCCCAACACTGATCCCCTTATATGCATAGGACCTCGTGCCCTTGGCAGGGCTTATTTATCCTGAAGGCCTGTCCTTTCAACTGGCATCATGTTTAATCTGCCAGGACTTTGCCTCCAGCAGCAACTTTCCTTCTTTGGGCTATATTTTAAAATGTTTCACATTGACTCTGGCCATTTTTAGTCATAAACAAAAAAATTAACTACAACTTTTAAAGTTTCCTTTTCCATGCCACGCCCCCCTCTTTGTTTTGCCTTCACAAAGTCTGATGCTTCAATGAGTCTAGCTCAGTTACCATGAATCCCACTCTTTGCATCAATTTAAAAACATCCCGCTCCTAACACCGACTGAGTAAATGACATGAGATTCTCTTCTGAACTCTGTGTTCACCAAGAGAAGACTTCAACCCATGTCTGCCCAGAGATAACTCTTCTGATGCAGACATTAAAAACAACTCCATCTTTCATTCTTCTTTATTCTATTCCTTCACTAACCATCATTTTCATGGTACATACTCCTCACTTGAGCTTGATAAACCATTAAAATGGCCACATGGAGCTCAGACAATACTCATGATTATGGGGATATGTTAGGGAACCAAGACGTGATCACCAAGCATAATAGTTCCTTTGACTACAGCAGTGCTTGTTCGCTGTCATGCTAGCAGGCTGTCTCTCGCTATGCTATTCCTCATCCTCTGAGCCACATGACCCCTTAACCAATGCCTGGCTTGGGCATGTGTTACAAAGTTCCTGTAGCACTGATTGTGCCCAAAGGGCACCCCACTCTGAACACCAACCTCTTCAAATAATTCCATTTTTCTTATTCAGTAGGAAAGGCGTTGTCTTTATTGCTATAATAGTTCTTTCTTTATGGTCTGTGTTAGTCCAGGTAAACTAGAGAAAAAATTCATAGACACTCATATGTATATAAGAAAGCGGTTTATATACAATAGCAATTGACTATTGAGAAAACATCCCAGTCCAGTAGAGATCAAGTTCATAAATCCAATATAAGTCCATATGTCTGATACTAATCTATAAAGTCCTCTTCAGACTCACAAAATACATGTAATGATGCTGAATGTAGGATAATCACAGGCCAGTGGGTGCAAAGTCTTTTGGATCCAGTGGTGGTAGAGGCATCTCAGTGCGGGCAGGGGTCTCCATGTGGCTCCTCCAGTTCCCAGAGCACAGGGGTTTATCAGCATAGTGACATCTGTCTTGTCAGTAGAGTTTCTCTCAGGGAGTGAGCAGAGAGAAGTGTCTCCTGTCTCCAAAAGGAAAACACAGCAGTTCCCAGAATTCTCAGAAGGTTGTGCTCACACAGAGGCCTCATTGGCTATGACCCACCTGAGTGACAGACTGGACTCCACCTCTTCACTCTTAATACTCTCAAGTGCCAAATTGATACCAGATTATATAAGTACCACATTGTCTCTGTTCTCAATACTTCTCCATACAAAATAACAAATTGCTCAGAATGGTTTCCCCTTCTGCTGTTTGTGGAATTCTCACTTCCTGTTTCTGAGATAGTTAATTTTATGCCAAATGAAATGGCCCAAAAAGGCAATCCTTGAATTACAGTCTACACCTTATTTCCTGCTCTTACACAGTCACTGGTGGAAGTTATAAAGACTACAGATAGAAGAGTCTTATCAAGTATTTTCACTTCTCTATTTCTCAATTTCACATCTCTATTCCACTGTAATTTTTTTAAATCAATTTACTGGGGACTCATACAACTCTTATCACAATACATACATACATCCATTGTGTCAAGCACATTTGTACATATGTTGCCATCATCGTTTTCAAAGCATTTTCATTCTACTTGAGCCCTTGGTATCAGCTCCTCATTTTCCCCTCCCTTCCCCTTGTTCCCTCCCTCATGAACCCTTGATAATTTATAAATTATTATTATTTGTTCATGTCTTGCACTGTCCGATGTCTCCTTTTAACCCCTTGTCTGTTGTTCCTCCCCCTAGGAGGGGGTTATATGTAGATCATGGTGATCGGTTCCTCCTTTCTCCCCCCACCTTACCTTTACCCTCCTGATATGGCCACTATTAATATTGGTCCCAAGGAGTTTATCTGTCCTGTATCTCTGTGTTTTCAGCTCTTATCTGGACCCATGTACATGCTCTAGTCTAGCCAGATTCGTAAGGTAGACTTAGGGTCATGATAGTGGGGTGGGTGGGGAGGACGCATAAAAGAACCAGAGGAAAGCTCTATGTTTCATCAGTGCTACACTGCACCCTGACTGGCTCTTCTTCTCACCACAACCCTTCTGTAAAGGGAAGTCCAATTGCTTACATATTGGCTTTGGGCCTCCACTCCACACTACCCCCCCTCATTCACATTATGATTATTTTGCTCTGGATCTTTGATATCTAATAACTGATCCCATGACACCTCATGATCACACAGGCTGGTATGCTTCTTCCATGTGGGCTTTGTTGTTTCTCAGCAAGATGGTCACTTGTCGCTTCCTCTATGGCCTTTTACTTTCCTCTTGTCCCACTATCATGTTCAGCATTCATTTGGGTTTCAGTAATTCCTCTTGGTTACATTGCCCTTGCTCAAGCCCTACCAGACCTCCTACACCCTCCTTGCCATCGATTTTCAGTCACTTGTTGTTCCCTTCTTCCTGGGTTTGTTAACACCCACTTCCTCTCCCTTGTGTCCCCCTCTCTCATGCCCATCCAGAACTGTCATCCCATTGTTCTCTCTTCTAGCTTGTTTATTCTGCCTATCCCATCCAGGTAGACATGCAGTGATAACAATATGCACAAACAAAAGACCAAGCACAACAAAGCAGCAATAGAAGAGAAAACAATAGTTACAACAACAACAACAAAAGGCAATGACAAAAAAAAGCCTATAAATAGTTCAAGATCTATTTGTTGTCCTTTATGAGTGTTTTCCAGTCGAGTCTGATGGGGCACCATGCCCTGGACCCACAGTCTATTTTTGGTGTTCCATCAGGACTCCATTGCTCTGCTTCCCTTGCTGCTTTTTTGCACGCTCCCAGTGTCTCCCTTCAGTGTGGTGGGGTCAGGGCAGGCACAATTCCCACAGTGTGACTCCGGGGTTGTCCCCTGTGGTGCTATGAGTCAATGAGGAATGCCATGTCTCATGGTGGGGCGAGCCCTGTAGTCCTCTCTGTGCATTGGCTGCTCTAAGAAATATTGCCTCAGGGCTTGGTGGGCCAGGATGTGCATTACTCTTTTTTCCTCCCCCCTCACGTGCTCCTGTGTGCTCTGATCAGACATGTCCTTCTCCTTGAGATGTAGCTTCAGTGCTGTCCTCTGAAAGGAATTCTTCTTCTGGGGGGAGGGGAGACTGTCCACTTAGTTGATAATGGGGCCAGCCTGTCAGGCTTCTCTATTGGTTCCCTGTTTCACGTTAGTGTGTGGCATTCTTGTCTTGGAGCACCGGTTGAAGTCTGGTCCCTCTTTCCCTGTGAAGAGGTAAACAACACCCTCCCCTTGGGTGGATTAGTGCCTGTTCCCCTAACTACCCATTTTAGTTGGCTACTATCTGTATCCCTGGGTTTAGTCTGGCCCTTGCCATATTACCTGGACTTCAACCCAGGAATGTATGTCTACAGTAGCTTCTTCCTTATTCCCGCTTGGGATTTTTTGAGTTTACCTCAGCGGACTCATGTTGTACATGTCCTTTTGTGCTTGGCTTACTTCACTTAGCATAATTTCATCCAGTTCTTCCCATGCAGCAATGTGTGTCATGTGTTCATCACTGCTTTTTAGGGATGCATAATACTCCATTGTATGTATGTACCACAGCTTTGTTAATCCATTCATCTGTTGATAGAAATTTGGGTTGTTTCCAACTCTGCAATTGTGAACTGTGCCGTGATGAACATTGGAGCACAGATCTCTGACCATGGTTTGTTTCTTGTCTTTTCTGGGTATATCCCCAGAAGGGGGATTGCTGAATGGTATGGTAACTCAATTTCCATCTGTTTTAGATATCATCAAATCAATTTCAATAATGGCTGTACGTACCTACAGGTCCACCAGCAATGGATGAGAGTTCCTATATCTCCACAGCCCTTCCAAAACTTGTTACTTTCAGATTTTGTGAATTGGGCTATCTTTGAGGGTGTTAGGTGGTATCTCATGGTTGTTTTAATTTGCATTTCTCTTATGGAACATTTTCTGATATATTTATTGGTTATTTGGATTTCTGCCCTTGAGAAAATTCTGTTCAGGTCCTTTGCCTACCTCCTCAATGGACAATTGAGTTTTTTCTTGTTGTAAGTTAGCAGAGCATTGTAGATTTTAGTCATAAGGGCTTTGCCTGATGTGTCATTGCTAAAGATGTTTTCCCAATCTGTGGTCTCTCTTATTACTCTCTTGGTGAATAATTTCGATGTACACAAGTATTTTATCTTTAGTATATCCCTCTTGTCAATTTGTGCCTCCTCTGTGTTTATGTCCTTCCCTATTCCGGATAGCCTATGTATTCCCTGAGTCAAAGTTCTCAGATTTGTTCCAGTTCCCACATTGATTGTCCTAATAGTTTGGTGTTTTACTTCTAGGTCTGTGATCCACCTTGTG
Source organism: Echinops telfairi (assembly GCF_000313985.2). Classification (NCBI taxonomy): domain Eukaryota; kingdom Metazoa; phylum Chordata; class Mammalia; order Afrosoricida; family Tenrecidae; genus Echinops; species Echinops telfairi. Next base: position 36,685,657 of record NW_022103900.1, read on the forward strand.
CATGGAGTGAGGTAAGAGTCTTGCTTCATTTTTCTGCGGGTGTGTATCCTTTCTTTCCAGCACCACGATTGAAGAGTACATCTGCTTCCCATTCAATATTTTTTTGGCCCTTATTGAAGATCAGTTGTCTGTATGCTGATGATTTTGCTTCTGGTTTTCAATCCTTTTCCACTGGTCTGAATATCTACCATTATACCAATAACACACTGTTTTGAACACTGTGGCGATATAGTAGGTGTTAAAATTGGCTAAAGCAAGCCCTCCAACTTTGTCCTTGTTCTTGAAGAATTCTCAGCTAATGCTGGGTTTCTTCCCTCTCCATATGAAGTTGGTAACCTATTTTTCCAATTCTTTGAAGAAAGATGATGGTATTTGGATTGGGATAGCACTGAATTTATATAGTGCCTCGGGTAGAACTGACATCTTTATTGAATCTTCCCATCCATGAGCATGGGATGTCCTTCCATTTGTTGAAGTCACCCTTGGTTTCTTTTAATAGTGTTGTGTAGTTTTCCTCGTACACAAGTAGGTGGGTGGGAGGGAGGACATGTTACTTTGATTAGCATGCAGATCCACTGCTTGGAGGACAGGGGTTGGGGGATTGAGTAAGGAGAAGGGAAAATGCACTAGGCAAACCCCAAAGGCTTTGGCGCCAACACCGCAGCTGCAGAAGCTTCTGCCAGATTTGTGTCTTATACTTGGCATGTTTGGAGCATCACAGCAGTATGGGAACCTCTGTGTGTGGGTTGGGGTTGGGCCTGGCTAGTGGGTCTGTGGGGAGCATTGAGATGGGCAGGGACCTTTGGGTGGAGACCTCTGGATGTTGGGGGTTTCTGGCTGGTGTGTCTGTGCTAAGGCAAGGCAAAAGCCTCTGGTGTATGCCTGGCTTCCCTGTGGCATGGGGAACAAGTCTTCTGGTGGGGGGTAGAGTGGCTGGCTGGCAGGTCTGTGAGGAGTGCCCAGATGGGGCATGAACCTCTGGAGTGGGGGCCGTCCGGCTGGTGGGTCTGAATGGAGAACTGAGACAGGGCAGGAGCTTCCACCTTATGCCTGGCTGGCTTGTGGTGCTGGTTGAGGCATAGCTGGAACCCAGAGAGCTGCAAAAGAGACTCTGGGTGTCTGCTTGGAGTGTAGGCAATGGGGTCGAAGTCAGCTTTCGGTTCAGAGAAATTCTCTGAGTTTTGACAGGGATCAACAGACAGATTTGATATCCCTGCTCAGCCCCCAAATCTCTCCACTCACTCATCTCCACGGATCTCTGTGTATGAGCTACCTATCTGGTCACCATCTTGGCCAAGCCTCCAACTGTTGTTATTTTTAGCATATATTTTGGACACATATTCTTTCATTGGCTCTTTCAAAATAATATTTTCACTGTGGTCAATATGTATTTCACAAAACATTTGCCATTTCAACATTTTTACACTTACAACCCATAAAATTAATCTCATTGAACTCTTATTTCAACTGTCATCAATGTCACTTGCCAAATTTCTAGTACCTGAAGAGAAGCACAATGTCCTCTGTACAATAAGTCTTCCTTTCCCTGACTTCCCCTCTGCTTCTCATAACCAGTAATAGACTTTGATCTCTATATAATTTTCCTTTTTAATGATGCTTCAACACATTTTTTCTGTATGGGTAAAAAAATGTTTATCTTTCACATAGCATGAATGATATCTTAATAAATATTTGTTTCAATTTTTTGATTTCTTATTGAAAATTTCATGTAGATTTTTCAGATCATTGTGAAATTTGGAAACGATTATAAAATTATAAAGAAATTATAAAAGGTCTTCTATATGTGAGCTATAAGACTACAGAACATTTTAATTTCATTTTCAGTGGTTATCCTTTTTCTCAATTTAGGACTCTTGCTAAACACTTGCCTCTGAGGTTGTTGATTGCCTCTCACATTTCTTTCTGTGCTTACTTATACGTGATAGAGGAGGCAAGAGGTTGGAGCATTTAATTGTTTCATTCCTTCTCCCATCATTTGCTTATATAGATCCTAATACAAACCGGTTCCAACCATGGCACCTGATTTTACATGATTATCACTTTTAACGCTTCCCCAGATCTTCAATATTCAAGTTAAAACTCCCTGAATTTAGCACATGAAATCTTTCAGAGGGAATTCCTCTCAAGCCCCATAGTTCCCTATAACTTCTTATAAAGATCAGTACCCAATACTACAATATGTGTCTGTACATACATATGTATATCTATGCACACGTATATAACAGTGGGATATATATATATATATATATATATATATATATATATATATATATATATATATATATATATATATATATATATATATATATAAATACTTTTTAAAGTGTCATGTTTTTAATTGCTGGGTCAACCCAGCACGTTTTTAGTTGGGTCAGCCCCAATTCAAGGTGACTCCATACACAACCAGAAGGAACAGTTTCATCCATAGGGTTTTCACAGGCTGCATTTGGGAAGCTGTCCTCTCTCCTAGTTCTCTTGAGTTGGAAGCCCTGTTAAGAAATGTTTTGTATTATAATAACATGCAAAATAAAATATGCAATATAATATTAAATTTCTTATATTCCAATAACATGCACTAACAGATGAAGATGAATTATGTCGGTATCCTGAACAAAAGTTGGATATTTTTAAACTGAATCAGCACTGCCTTCTAAAGCACCAAGATTTGTGTAATTATGCAACCAACAATTGAGAATCCGTGTATGAGCAGAACACACCTCCTCCTCTCTTCTAAGACCATGCAATGTTCCTATTCCAAAAAAACAAAAACAAAAACATGAACTTCCTGAATTGATATTGGGCTTTAAATAATTTCCTGCTTGCCATCCTTATACACCTCTCCTGGATATTATGTTTGTTCGTTTGTTATTGTTGCTTTTTAATTTGCCAAGAGTATAAATTGGATCTCAATTTTGGTAGGTTATGAACATAAAATAAGGTCATTTTAAAATATTATTTTTTCTGTATAGTGGCATCGTTAAGCATTTAGTCTTTTTTTTTAAGCAAACTACTACTGCATTGATTTCCTCAAGAATATCTTAAAACAGGGGAAAATGTGGCTCCCAGATAGCAGGCAGGGGAAGTCATCCACAGAAATTACTGGAGAGGTTCCACTAAAAGGGGTAGCCTTTGTTTCTTGAACCAAGATATTCAACTTTAAAGAATAGTAGACCCAAATTTCATAAAGTGGAATAGCAGCAATGACTACTGATAGACTCTCCTTTGCCATTGATCAAGTGGCAGAGGCCTGTTGTATCAGCTCTGTTCCTCCTTGGCACAGCTAAATTTCCCCTTAATTGAGGCAACCCAACTAGACAGACCTTTTACCTTGCTCACCTTTTGGTGGCCCTGGTGGATATCAGATTATGTGGGCAGGAAGTGCAAACATAATCAGTGTCCACGTCCCCCCCCCCCCAAGTTTCCCCTTCCTCCTTCTGTCCTGCTTCATTCTTTGGTGCCCTGCTTCCCTAAACATACAAATATCCCACTAAACAGCACCCATGCACATAAAATAACAAAAAAACAAACAGTTTTATATTGAATAATATTTTCATTCTTTGTGTGTGCATGTGTTTTTGTACATTTGTTGAGACACATTTTACTTCATCTGGTTTTTAATAGGAAGTACCATTAGCCTGTGACCTGATCAAAACGTTGACCACCACCCCTATCCTTTTATATATCTTCAAGTTGACATGAAATTATGTAACTTCCACATGAATAAACCACGACATTTTTAAATAAAAAGAAAATAAAACAGCAAACTGTCAATAATCCCACATATATCAATAAAGACAATCAGTATCAATGGAATAAATGCACCAATCAAAATATGGAGAGTGACAAACTGTAGTAAAAAACAAGACCCATCTATATGTTCTGTACAAGAGGTGCCTCTTTTTTTAATAATCATTTTTTTAGGGGCTCATAGAACTCATCATAATCCATACATGCTTCATTTGTGTCCAGCACATTAGTACATATGTTGACTTCATTATTCTCACAACACAAGAGGTGCTTCTTAAACTAAAAAATGTTTTTAAAAAGACTGAAAATCAAAGAATGGTGAAAAATCTACTATGCTGATGTCAAACATAAAAAAGCAAGAGTATAAATATTTATGTCAGATAAAATAGACTTTAAGGCAAATAAGACAAGAGACAAGAATGAACAACACATAATGATTAAAGAACAGCACATTGGGAACATATAATTTTAATAAACATATAACACACAATGAAAGACTCTCAAAATACCAACTCTCACAGTGTCGAAAACAAACAAACAGGTTAAAAATAAAAGTAAGAGACTTCAATACTCCACACTCAAGGATTTCAGAGGATTAGGAGAAAGAAATTCAATAAAGAAACAGAAGAGCTATACTTCTGTTTAATGTCTGGGAGTGAAAACCCAGGTCCACCCCTCAGACATATAGAGAACACTCCACCCAGCAACAATATTCATTCTTCCCCAGCACACATGGTACAAACTCTAAAATAGCTCACATGTTAGGCTACAAGGCAAACCCCAACAGAGTAAAAAACATTGAGATCCCTCAATCCATTTACTCAGATCACAGGTTATACAACTAGATATCAAAAGTAGATGGAGTTGAACAACATAATGTTTAAAAATGACTGGGTAATAGATGAATAAAGAAAGAAATTAAGAAATTTTTTCACCTTCGATGCACACACAAAGGAGAAATCCAAAATCACATGACATCGCCAATAACTAGAACAATGACAAACCATATAGTCTGTAACAACTGAACAAAAGAAATCATAAAACACAAAGCAGAAATAAATTAACTAGAAAGCAGTGAAAGCATGGGGGAAATCAACAAGAGAATAATCTGTTTTTTCCCACTGGATTGACAAAATTTACACAAATGGAACAAGTTTCCATGTTCCTGAATAGGCAGATTAAATATTGTGAAAATGTTCATATTACCAAAAATTCTTTACAAATTTAATGCAATTCCCATCCAAATCCCACCATAACTATTCAAAGAAATGGAAAAACTAATTACCAACTCTATATGGAAAAGAAAGAAACCTAGGATAAATTAGACACCATTAAAAAATAAAAACAAAGTGGGAGGTTTTTCACTCCCAGACATTAAACCTACTACAGAACCACAGTAACCAAAAAATCCTGGTCCTGGTCCACTATTATCTATGAAGACCAATGTATTCGAATTGAAAACTTAGAGACATAACCAAGTACCTACAGACATCTAATTTTTAAGACATCTAATTTTTGATAAAAAAATAAAACATACCAAATGGGGGAAGAGAGACCCTTTTCAACAAATGGTGCTGTAAAAACTGGATTTTCACCTGAAAAACAATGAAGTAAGACTTATAACACACACCATGTACAAAAACAAACAAAAGATGGATCAAAGATCTAAATATCAATGACAATATAATGAACCTAATGCAAGGCATAAACCCATTACCAAACACAATGAAACAATATCCACCCTATAGACAAAACAAAAACCTAGGACCTAGTCAAAATGCCACATGTATGCACAGCAAAAGACCTCATCCAAAAAGTCAACAGAGAAACTACAGATGGGAAAAAATAGTTCCTAATAATATATCAGATGAAGGGCTACCCTCCAGAATCTATAGAAAACTATATTTCAACAACAACAACAAATCCCACAAAGAATCCAATTTAAAATATGGGCACAAGACATGAAATAATAATTTACCAATGTTGACATCCAGGGAAACCAACAACCATATAAGGAAATGTTCATGGTCATTAGCAATAAGAGAAATACAAACTAAAACACAAACAAGACGTTATCTAACCCTGACATGTTTGACAAAATTTTAAAAAAAAACAAAAAATAACAAATCCCAAAGACGTGGAGAGTTGAAATGCTTTTACATTGCTGGTGAGACTGAAGAATTGTACAACCATTAGAGAAATCAGTATGACATTTCCTTAAACAAATGCAAATTCAAGTATTCTGTGATCCAGCAATCTCTCTACTGGGTATTTATCCAAAAGAAATTAAGAATATAACACAAACAGACATATGTACACCTTGGTTTATTGCAGTGATTTCCACAATAGCAAAAACATGGAAACAATTCAAAACTCCATTATAGCGGACTGTATAAACAAGCTCTGGTACATCCATACTGTAGAATGTTATGCTTCAATAAGAAAACAATGATAACTCTGAAACACCACAGTTATGGGAAAAAAACTTGAGAGCATTATGCTTCGAAAACTCCGTCAATCTTACAGGCATACACATTCCATATTACCATTGTTATAGGGAAAAACAAAGAAGAGGAAATGTGGCTGACACACCAATAGACAAGAATTTGACAACTATGAAGAGATCAGGGATGGGGCTGGGAATGGAGAGAGGAGAGGGATGCAGAGGACAAAAAAAAAAAAAAAAAGAAAGAAAGCTTTGACACGAAAAATAAATTAAAATTTTAAAGAATAACATAAAATTAAAATTGCTTCATGGGAGAAACAAAACCCTCCAGATTCCTTACTCCTCAGATCTAAATATTGGTCTGAGTGGCCGAAAAAGAAAGGAAGAAAAGTAAAACTGAAGTGAACATGAAGTCTCTTAGGAAAAAATATTCCAAAAACAATCAATGTAATTCACCACATAAACAGGACAAAAAGAACCCTATTAAATCAATAGCTGCAAAAGAAAAGCATTTGATATTAAGAGACAAAACATGAACAGAAATATGATCGACCATGTTAACTGCAGCACAGTTCACAGTAACAAGAAGCTGGAAACAGTCCAAAGACCCATCTGTAGAATGGATGGATAAAGAAACTCTGGTACATACACACAATACTATAAGTCCCCCACCCTCGCCAAAAGGGAAAAACCAAAACAAACAGCTATGAAACACCTCTTGATTTGATGGACATTTACACCATTATACTGAGTAAGTTAGCCAATCACAAAAGGACAATTATTGTATGAATCCACCATAAAAACCAACATGAAGCCCCGCTTCTGCTCTTGGGTCATGTCTGGTCTCCCAAGCAAATAAATAGAAAGCCTGCCTAATGCCTATGAGCCATATAGCGCCATCGTTTTATGTACAGCCTAAAAACCATCTCATTGAGGATCTTTATCCTTTAAACTGTCCCTATACTTTACCAAGTAATGCCTATGAGCCATATAGCGCCATTGTTTTATGTACAGCCTAAAAACCATCTCATTGAGGATCTTTATCCTTTAAACTGTCCCTATACTTTACCAAGTATGATGTCCTTATCAAGGAAATTGTATATCATACACTTCACTTGTACATCTTAAAAGTCACTTCCACAGAGGAGAAATTCTTCACCTGGGTTCAGTTTCTCAAGATGTGGGCAGAAGGAGAAGCGCGTTCAGTTGCTGCCACACAACCTTGTGCTAAGGTTACCCCAAATCAACAGACACTCCTACAAGTGTGGTGAGTGAAACTTTCTGGAAATTCACGTCAACATGAGGGGGAGGAGGGCATGTATGTCTCTAAGAAGATTATTACTATACTGATTTCTGGCTTTTGTAAAATAACAAATAAAAATCGTGGCACTCTTCAGGGTCATAATCTGGGGTATATAGTTAACTTGGGTCTTACAATGTTTATAGATACATGTTTAATATTCTTGGATACTCACTGCTATCCTTTAAAGATCACTTAAACATCGCTGCTTCTGTGACATTTTGGAAGAATGGGTGTGGGGCTATCCCTTCTAGTTCACAGAGATGGCAAGGGAGATTTTCTTTATTCTTAGAAAACAGAGACTCTGCAATGAATAAAGAAGCTTGCTAAAAAAAATCCTAGAACACCATAACATCTATTACTATAATTCAAGGCACTAGAAAGGCCTGAGATATTGAATTTCTTAGGCCAACTGCTTCTGGTTTCTTCTCTACACTGGTATACAACTTATCGGCATAAATCTCTCCTATTAATCATCCAAATAGATTCAGAAGCTAACCTGAGAAATGTACAACTTTCTTTAGAGAACCTTGTGAAATGAAGATGGTCCAGACATGGAGATAAAGGTAAAGGTTAGGAAAATTCATAAGGAAATGAATGCTTTACCATACGTGCAGAAATAGAAAATGCCTATAATAATATCAGATAAGTTTTGGAGCAATTGAATTTTAATGTGTTAAATACATTTAGCACTGCAGGCATCCTCAAATCTCTGATTACAGTAATAGCATTATGAATCTCTGAGGGAAGCATATGATATGCCTCCTAAACATATTTATCTTTTTTTCTTTCATTTTTTAATACTAGTTCTGATTGCTACTACTTATTTTTGCCTCAGAATATTTCTTACTAGTTATTATCTTCTTGTAAGAAGCTAACGCTCATAAACCCTTCAGGCTTTCACTCAATTATCACCTAATAAACAAGCTTACCCTACTTTATTATTGTACAATTGTAACTTACCTCTTCCACCCTTCCACCCTTCTAAAAGAGCTACAGTATGAAAGTACAGGAAATAAGATTTGATTTCTAAAATAGTTGACCATCCAGAAGAACATGCTTCTTTTCTCAGGCTTAGGAAATTATCCTTTATGGGTATAACAGTCATCAATTATACAAAATTATAACTATGTTTTATAAAGAAGGCTCAAAAAGGTGAAGAAACTTTTATTTTGCTGATGAGTGCTTGCTGATTGACAGACTTAAATAATAATATTTAAATCTCAGCTGGGGTTTGGCATTCAAGCTAGAATTCATATCTCAAAATCACTCTTTGTCAATACATAAAAGTATATTATTTGAGATGGACATAACTTATATGAAAAGATTTTTTATTTCCTTTTCTATCTGAATCAACATTCTCTTCACACTACTTGCCCATCTGTGTACGTTTCACTCAATAATTCATTTGAGGTTTGCTCTTCTCTACACCTTACTATTTTGTATATTTTAAAAAAATGAACTGTCTTTAAGGCTGTGACTTCTTGGAAGGAGATCATCGAGTCTGGCTTTTCAAAGGCACCTCTGTGTGGAATTAAATACCAAACCTGGACTTGTCTGTGGAGACTTAGCTCTGTCTCCTCCAGGAATCCTGGTGGCACAACAGTTCAATGCTTGGATACTAACAAAAGGGTTGGCAGTTAACACCACCTAACTTCTTTGTACAAGAAAGGCCTGGTGTTCTGTTTCAGTAAAAAATAGTAAAAACCTATGTGGAAATTAGCTTGCCAGCATCTAATGATAGCAACAAAGATGAAAGATCTCTAAGTATGGCGGATGAAAATAACCTTTTCTATCAATTATACCTGTGATCTAATGACATATAAAGTATGATTTTTTCCTATAATTTATATAAAACTGTTACTACATCATTTAACTGTAATTCATGTAATTGATGAACATTTTTAATATACTCCTGCAAACTAAACTTTATATCAGATTTACTACTTTTGTAACTTAAAGAAAAACCCACTGATTTTTTTACTATTTCAATTGAAAACATCCCATTTCACACTTGTGAAAATAAACTTGAAAAGTACATTCATTTCTTACTCTGCAAGAACTGCTGAATACAATGTGATTGCCAACAAATAGGGGGTACTTTTACAACTACTATTTATTTTAATTGAGAGACAAGCAAAGCTACTTGTGCCCTTACGATAAATCTTCACTGACCCTCCTTTTCTCTAAAACTAATTGAGCTAATTTCTTTGCTGAATGTCCAGTGTGTTAGTAGCAGAAACTAGAGTGAGTCCTTTCTCCATCAGTCCCCTATGAAACTAGCAGAACTACTTGAGAGTCCAGTATTATTTTTCTTTTTCGAACTGCTGTCTACATTTTCAGTTGCAACCATCTGAATGCTCAGAGAATGTCCAGAATAATATGTAATCCTGAATAAAAGAGCCCATCTAATAGAGAGAGAATTTTCTGGCAACAGGGGGGCAGCTCTAGATATATGACTGTAGGCACAGTTTATCCTCTTATGAATCATTATCTTAAAAGTAGACTAATCGAATGACATATGATTGCATAAGAGCACTACAAAGTGGATTTTAAATTAATTAAATAAATAATTATCAAATAAAAGCTTCCACTTGGTGAACTAGATATTTAGAATTCCTTAAAGGAGAAATACATAAAAACCTTTTGACTAAAATGGGATAAGGAAATTTAACTTAATTCTTCCTAAATTAAAGTATTGACCTCTTAATTATAGTGCTTGTAACATATACCTGTATACTGGTGTTGCCTCCCAAATAGCAAGGCTACATAGGTCTAGCAATCCTCATAGCATCACTCTGTTAATTTCTGCAGAACATTTGCATCTCTATACGGTATTTTACTATGTGGTTTCTTCACCATACTTTGTTATAGCCCTTTACCTTCAATGATCTCTTCATGAGGGTGAGTATCCAATAGGATCATGTCATAAAAACTAATTCTTCTTAGATTGTGGCTAGAACTAAATGCAAGACAAAAATTTCATTAATATAGCTATGGCTTATATATATCTCTGGTTCATTTTATAGACATTATTATCATTTTAGGATAGAGAATATTGTAAAACATGCCCCTAGGGCATAAGGTAATTCTATTAATAGTGGCATTAATTTAGTCAATGGTATAGAATTTGAAACACCACTGGAAAAGGGAAGTTATATAAATGTTGACCAGCTTCAGACCGCATTGTATGAATTACTTACTTGTACGATTAAACTCTTAAGTGACTTGGTGCTATTTACATAAATAATGGGAGTTGGTAATAGGTCAAAACTTTCAATAACACTCATTCACAAAGGTAGAATGTCTCCCAGACTAATACATGTCATAAGAAAGTCAGGAGGACATTAAACTAGTAAATATACCTTTGTCACAAGCCACCTTTCATTGACCAGCCTCAAAGCAATAGATCTAAATCAAAGCCCAACAGCTGCCAATTCCATAGCCTAGGCTTAGCAATCATCTCCTTCCACTCACGTTAGGGCATTTCATCCTTTAGTCCCAAATAACAAATATTTAACATTTAAAGGTGCATTGTAGTTTTTATTTGATCACTCTAATGGTTAATGATGAGAAGCATCTTTTCATGTTTTTGTTAGCCACCTGGATATCTTTTTTGATGAAGTGTCTGCTCAAGTCCTTTATCTTTTTTATTAATTTTTTTATTTTGTTCTTGGATTGAATTTTGCTATATATTTTAGATGTTAGACTATGTTATTGCCAAAGACTAGTTCCTTGTTGCTAGACCCTTGAGTTAGTTAGGTTATTGTGCCAACCTGGCCGATAAACACATGTGGAGTTAATTGAAAGGCTCGGTGAGTTCTTGCATCTTTTGCTTTCTGATGGTTGGACCAGGGTGCACCTGCCTTAGCCAGTTCCCTGCTTTAGCTGGCAAGGCTGACTTCCTGTAAGACATCTCCAAGGAGAAGCTGCATGGACCTACCCTGATGCAGCCCTGGGAGCTGGAGCAGCCGTTTGGAGATCTCTGTGCAAGCACTGAGATGCTTACACATTCACTGACTTGGCTTTCCTCCTGCAGTTGGTGCCATAGTGTGTGTTTTGTGAGATGGAGGAGGACTTTGTGGATTGGTGTCAGACATATGCACTAATGTTGGACTTGTGGACTTGGGCAGCACTGGGTTGGGATGTTTTCTTGATGCGCACTTACCTTTTATATAAAACTCTCTTATACATATGAGTTTCTGAGGATTTGTTTCTTTAAAGTACCCAGACTGACACAGCCCTTCTCACGTTTTTGATACTTTCAAGGAGAACTATTTCCTCCTAAGGAAGTATCAATTGCATAATGAGTCTTTTGTTTTCATAGATTTGTTCTTATTTTTAATAGACTACTTATGTTCAAAATTATGTTACTTCATTTTGTTCATGCATTATCTTCCAAAACCTTTCAAGTTTTAGCTTTCACATTGAGGTCTTGGATCCATTTGAGCTAGTTTCCTTTTTATATGTATATAGTGTGAGGTATGGATCATATTTCATTTTTCTGCAATTGGATGCTCACTGTTTTCAGCATCATTTGTTAAAGAACTTGTTTTTCCCACATTGAATAGGCTAAGAGCGCTTGCAGGTCAGCTGTCAATCTGAGTTGTCAATTCTATCCTTAAGGTCAGCTGTCAATCTGAGTTGTCAATTCTATCCTTAAGGTCAGCTGTCAATCTGA
>NW_022103900.1:36698172-36727959 GCF_000313985.2 Echinops telfairi
AGTTGTCAATTCTATCCTTAAGGTCAGCTGTCAATCTGAGTTGTCAATTCTATCCTTAAGGTCAGCTGTCAATCTGAGTTGTCAATTCTATCCTTTTGCCATTGAGTAGGAACCAGGATGTTTAAGTCTCAAGAAGATTTGAAATCAGAAAGTGTGAAAATCTCTAATTTGTTCATCTTCATATTGCTTTCAAGGGCTCTTTCTTTTCCATATAAAGTTGGTGATATGTTTTTCCCATTTAATCACAAAATATTGGGATTTGGAGTGTGATTGCATTATATATATATCAATCCCTTTGAGTTGTGCTGACATTTTTATAATGTTGATTCATCAATTTAGTATAAGAATCTTTAAAAATTATGCAAATATCTTCAGTAGTGTTATATCGTTTTCTTTCATGAGTTCTTTTACATACCAATGAATTTAATTCCTAGGTGTTTTATGCTTTTGAGGTGATTGTAAGTGGTGCTTTTTAGTTTCTTGTTGGAGCCTGCTGATGAGTTGAACGGTCCTGAAAGGGGGAGTGAGGATTAAGGAAAAAAAGAGAGACAGAAAGTATTGGGAGGGCAACAGTGAATACTGAAGCCCAGAGTTTAGTCTACATCTTCCTTTTATACATGCAGAACCAACCGGGGTTATAATTAGTATATTATGACAATATATCAGAAACTCTATATTCTGCCAAGTCAAGGAGTCTTTGATAAAAATTAAACATTCTGTTTTCCCAGAACTTGCATACATCTTTGTTCTTTTTCTTAGTCTCAATGTCAAACCGCCGACGCAAACAGCAGCTACTGACACCTGGGTCATGAGACTTCTCAGCCGTTTCAAGGCTGAGTCTTAATGGCCTTCAACAGTTTCTTTTGGGGCATACTCTTTGTTAGAGCACTAGAAACTGGTGTTTGTGTATTGATCTTGTACCCTGCCACTTTTTGGATCTGATCTATTAAATCTATTAGCTTTCTTGTGGGATCTCTGGGATTTTCTATGTATATGTTTATGTGAGCTGCAAATATGAGTAGCTTTTTCTTATTCCTTGTTAATTTGGCTACTTCTTACTTCCCCTTTTTGCCTAACTGTTTTGTCTAGGACTTATAGCACCATATTGAATAAGAGTGGTGATAGTGGGCTTCTTTGCCATGATCCTGCTTATCAGGGGAAGGCTCTCAGTCTTTCTCTATTGAAAATCATTTTGGCTGTTAGTTCACCATATATGCCCTTAATTATGTTGAAAAATTCTTCCATCTATTTCTATTATGCTGGAAGTTTTTATTGGGAAAAGGTATTGAATTTTATCAAATGTCTTTCTGCTTTAAATGAAATGATCATGTGATTATTTTCCTATGTTTTACGTGTGTAGGGATTCACATTGATTATTTCTTATATTTTATTATTAAACTTTTACTTTTTATGGTTTCTAGTTGTGCATTGAGTTTGTCACTTTCTTCCTGTAATGTTTTCCTGAGGTTTGCTGTTGTTGTCCTGTCTTCATCTCTGATGGAATTCAACGTGAATCCTTTAAATTTCTTGTCCAATACTACTTATCTGTTAGTTGATTTGTACTGGGTGGTATTTATGTTACCATGATACTGAATGCTCTGTCACTGGCATTAAGAGTAGCAGCAGAGTCAGTCATAATGAATAAGTTTCCATGGAGATTCCAGGCTTAGCACAGGCTACAAAGAAGGAATAAACTGTCTACTTCTGAAGGATTTTCCACAGAGATTAGACACAATGCTATAGCCTGAAGGCATTCAAAATATTAATAGGGAAGAGAGGCTGGCTCAAAGAAGAGTTGACCATAATGATATGGATGGAGTAAAGCTTTGGGGACATTCTTTGCTGATGTGGCGTGACTTAATTTGAAAACACAAAAGAGTATTATAATGAAATGTACAATGACCTGGAGATAGAAAGTCAAAAAGGAAGACACACATAGCATAGTCCAAGCCGAAGGAATTAAAGAAAAATTGCAACACGCTGAAGCAGTACTGGAAGCATCCATTTGTCTATGTCAAGAAATTTGGAAGAAACTTACCTGGCCACCTGACTGGAAGAAATCCATATAAATGCCCATTCCATAGAAAGGTAACCCAGCAAAATGTGGAGATATGTCATTAAGATTACATGGAAGTAATTTTTTCTGAAGATAAATTGAAAAACAACGGCAGCAGTACCTCCCCAGATCGCTGCCAGCGGTACAGATCGGATTCAGAAGAGGATGTGGCACAAGGGATATCCTTGTTGATGTCAGAGAGCCCTTCCCTGCAATGAATGACACAGGACCAGGTAGTGCTTCTTTCTGTTATGCACAGTGTCCCTCCCTGTGGGTTGGAACCAACTTGATGGAACCTAACACAACAGCAACATCTGATTCTTCCTAACTTATTAGTGCTTGTTGTTTTAAAGCCAGTAAGGTCTTTTATTTATTTGTTTGTTTGTTTATTGGTAGTTAAGCACGTGGTGGTGTTGTGATTATGCGTCTTCCGTTAGAGAATTTGGTGAAAGTGGAGGAGCACTTCTAAACTGGATGTGAATTGTCAGTTATTCTTTTGTAAGAGTTCCTATGCAGCTCTTGTGGCACACCACCTTTCTTTCACGTGGGTGTCAGCAGTTAGTGTGACATCTGGAGAGGAACGTAGATCATCCTTGTTACCATAGGGAAAGGGTGCTACCCAAAATGACAGAGAAAATGCTCTTTGTAGGCTAGAATTATGGTCTCTGTTAATATTGATCATCAAGTTGCTAGAGTTTGGATGTGGGGAAATCATGATTGCCTCTTCACAGAGGAGGAGACTGCATATTGGGAATATACAAAAGGATATCCCCAAAATGTTTATTTAATTTTTTGCTGCGATGGGTATAGCACATTTGGAGTTCATTCCACCAGGTCAGACTGTTACTCATGCTTTCTAACTAGAGATCCTGAAAAGATTGCATGACAAAAACAGCCTGATTTGCTACCACAACAAGGCACCTTCAAATGCAGCCATCTCAGTGTGCCAGTTTTTGGCAAAAGCAGCATGCCTCTCTTGCTCCATACACCTTACCCACCTGACCTTGCTTCATGTGACTTCTTTTTGTTTCTGTCAATAAAGAGGGACATGAAAGGAGAGCGATTTGATGACATAGAAGAGGTGAAAAACAACAACAAAAAGCAACAGAGGTGCTGTCAGCCATCCAAAAACATGAATTTGAAAAATGTTTCCAAAAATGGAATCGCAGATTTGACAAATGTATTACATGTAATGGAGAGTGCTTTGAAGGTGATAAGGTTGTTTTGTAAAACAAAATTTAATTGATAGATATTTTTTAAAGTCCATTTTTGTGGGGGTACAACTTCATATATTAGGTCAACTGTCTATCCATAAAAAGTAAGCTCACTGCCATCCAATTGATGTTGACTCCAAGTGACCCTATAGGACAGGGTAGAATTGCCCCTGTGAGTTTCCAAGACTGCAACTATTTACAGGAGTAGAAAGTCTTGTCTTTCATCCCTGGAGCAGCTGGCTGGTGGATTTGAACTGCTGCCCTTGGAATTAACAGCCTGAAGTGTAAACACTACACCAGAGTACCTCCTATGTACCCATAGCAAGTGATAGATCCACTGGTAATCAGGTGGAGATGTAGGGAGCATTCTTGCCTGTCATTCAGAGGTGCAAGTGGTGGAAGCTCTTGTCATTGGTCATCTGTGCAATTTCCCTGAGTACATAGCATGCCTCCAATTTCTGGGTTGCCGATGTCTGATAGGATGAATGTGGTTGGGGTCACTTAGCAGGTGAGTTAAGTGAAAATTCCCACCAGCTGCTGCACCTAATGCTTGCCTATCAGTGGGAGTGGGACAGAGTGGGGGGTTTCACCATGCAATGGACTACCAACATGCAGCTCAGAGATGTTTGAGGTTTGTGGGCATATTGGGTGAGTGAGATGTTACCCCTGCATGTTGTTGCACTGCAGGGTTGTGGGCATATTCTATATGTTTTAAAATGTTCCATATTATTTTTAATCTTCATCTCTCTCTAAACTAATTTTGTTATGACTTTAGTTGTACACTACCATCTAACTGTATAGCATTTGCACTTTCTTTTATTTGCTATGCTCCTTCCCCCACTTTTAGGCATTGTGCATGCTATTTTTGTGTTGGTTTTTTGCCTGAAATTCTCTTGCCTAACCTCTTTACTAAGCAAATTCTTAATAGCTCACACAGTCTCAGCTTAATGAGTGTTTTCACTAACTTTTTTTTTTTCCCCTGAACTTCCAGCGCTGGGTTAGGTACTCTCTTAGAAATTCCCATGGCTCATTGCTATCCACCAACTAAGTCACACTGTGGTTGCTAATTTAGATTGTATTTCATTTTTTAAAATTGTAACGTCTATCAGGTCATATGTATAGATGCATGTTTCAAGAATAAATCACAAGCACTCAATATAGAACAGATTTTATATATTTTTATTAAGTGAACATATTGTTGGGTTATAACACTAAATAAATTATGTCAAGTAAGGATCAGATGAGCTGCACAGTTCTGAATAAAATAGAAAATAGCAATGATTTCTGCTAAAAAAAATTGCTTGTTCTTGTTAGGCTGATTCACATCGAGTTGAATGACACTCATAGCCACCCCACCTCCAACAGAAAGAAACGCTGGTTGATCTTGGGGATCCTCACAGTTATTGTGTTTGGGTCTCTCGTGGCAACCACTTTGTCAATGGATCTCACTGAAGGTCTTCTTGTTTTGCTGACCGTGTGCTTTACCAAGCACAATATGAACTAAATTCAGAAGACACATTTCAACAGTATTAAGCAATGCATAATCGTATAAGCAAAGAGTTTATAGAAGTTCATGAACGAATAGCTTTGGGTATGAGTCTTCAAGGTAATAGTTAATGTGATAGGTCGGGCTGGGCAAAAGAAAAGGAAGCAGGTCTAAGCCTGGGAGAAAACGTAGTGCTTGTATAATAGTTTTATATTAAGAAAAATAAAACAGTCAATTTTACTGTGTTAATCCCATGAAAATGTTTACTGTGCCTTTATGTCTCTCTAACTGAAGTCTCAATGATGTAATATTATGATATATAATCTCTCTGCCATTGAGTCAATGCAGATTCATTGTGACCCCCAGTGGAATTCTGAGACTGTAACTGTTTATGGGAGTAGAAATCTCAGTCTTCCTTCATTGGAGCTACTAGTGGATCATAGGATCTAATGTTCTAATATGACATAATGCCATATAATGTGATGGTACGTTAAGTTGTCCATATAAACTGTATATATTCAAGTTGTACTTCTTTCTAACAATTTACAACTTCTACATATAAAAATGGAGATATCTGTGCTATAGGTTTATTATGTAGATAAAGCAAAGTACCCTTTGAAAACTACCTTGTTGATTCCCCTGCGGGGGCCCAGAGTGCCAGCGTGTGGGTGTGCCTCAGGGTTTCCCCAAAATAAAAAAATAAAAAAAGGAAAACCACCTGGTTTATATTAGTCAACAGAGCTTACAAAGACGTCTGACCTGAAGATGACTCCTTGCTACATTCCCATGGCAAAGTTTATATTCACGTGCCCTCTAAGATAAATTCCTTTTCCATTTCCTCCTTTATTTTGATGGAAAGCAAGTAATATGAATGAAACTAGAACACTGGTGATGATTGAAAACTGGCAGGACTACAAGACTGTGTGTTGAAAGGTAGGATTCTCGGAACTATTCTCATCTGTTGCCATCCCATCATGAACTTTTCGGAAAAGTGCACTCAGGCCACAGATGTTTCCTCCCCACCCCCACCCCCACCCCTAACCCCCAGGATCTGTTACTATAAAAATAAAATCTCTTTCTCTACATTTTCTTTCCTATATCAATGATCCTTTATTGTCCTGATCAAAAAGCTCTAAACTGTTGTGAGTCTAATTATGATTCACAAGCTGTCATGCAATTTATTGATGTAAGAGTCTTGAGATTGTTGTCATTGGTACTGATTTTTAAAAAATCATTTTACTGGGGGATTGTACAACTCTTATCACAATCCATCCATCCATCCATTGTGTGAAGCACATTTGTACTTATGTTGCCATCATCATTCTCAAAACATTTGCTTTCTATTTGAGCCCTTGG
Source organism: Echinops telfairi (assembly GCF_000313985.2). NCBI lineage: Eukaryota > Metazoa > Chordata > Mammalia > Afrosoricida > Tenrecidae > Echinops > Echinops telfairi. The sequence goes on from NW_022103900.1 coordinate 36,704,285, forward strand.
TATCAGCTCCTCATTTTTTCTCCTCCCTTCCTGCTCCCTCCTCCCTCATGAACCCTTGATAATTTATCAATTATTATTATTTTGTCATATCTTATACCATCCAACGTCTCCCTTCACCCACTTCTCCGCTGTCCATCCCCCAGGGAGGACGTTATATGTAGATCCTTGTAATCGGTTCCCCCTTTCTCCCTCACCCTCCCACCACTCTCCCATTATCGCCACTCTCACCACTGGTCCTTAGGGGATCACTGATTTTATTAAGTTGCTGTTGTTTCTGTTACCTTTCAGTTAACCCTATGGAAAGCAAAACAAAACCAGTCTAGTCCTGTGCCATCTCTATGATTGCTGATATGTTGGGGTCCTTGATTGCAGACACTGTATCTTCCAACCCATGAACTTGTCTCCCAGCACTAGATCAGATAGGGTGTTGTTAAAATCAATAAAGTTTCCATTGGTTAACTTTTGGATGAAGATCATTAGGGCCTTTGTAAGCATTCTTAGTCTAGCAGCTCTGTTGGAACATTCAACATTAATGACCCGCATGGTAGTTGAAGACATAGCCTCCTTCATAGTAGCATGACAAATTGATAAATGAATGATGATTTTATTTTTATTTTTAAAATGGACTGCCACCGAGTTGATTTGGTGTCACAGTGACCCTAAAAGATAAGGCAACTCTTTACAGGAGTAGACAGCCTCATCTTTCTCCCATGGAGAGGCTGGGGGTCTTGAACTTCTCTCCTTGCAGTAAGCAGCCCAACTTGTGATCCACTATGCCACCATAGCTGACTTTATTAGATAGTTAATTGAAATTATTTATTGTGGATTTCAGGTATTCAGAAAAGATATATGAATCTCCTATCTTACTCAGAAAATATATAAGGTTCTCAGAGAGAACTCTAAATTAATATATACTTCAAATTAACATAATTTATTAAAGTAGAATTTATTATACCAAGGAATAGTTACAGACAAAAAAAAAACGAATTTCAGATTAGGGAAAAGTATGGGTTTTGAGATGATTTTCTTTTCCATTTGAGTTTATTATTTTGATGACCATGAAAATTTGGAAAACAAATTTATATATTATCTCTATTAAGCTAAAAAAAATAGTATCTCTTGGAATTTTTCTGTCATTAAGTATTTTCTACATAATCTTTGGTGGGCAATATTTAATTTAACTAATTTGGTATATATCTATAAATCATCATGGTGTTAGAGTTTGGATGTGGGAAAATCCTGACTGCCTATCTCTAGATGGGAAGGTTGCATATTGGGTATATGCAGTAAGTCACTATCCATATATATATGGATATATCTATACATATAAAAGGTACACACAAACCTATTGAGTTGATATCTATCTATCTATCTATCTATCTATCTATCTATCTATCTATCTATCTATCTATATATATATATATCAACACCTTTAAAAGAAATCCTCACTCAAAGAGCACATTGTGAGACCTGCAGAGTAGAATATTTGTGGTTAATCTTGATAAAATTAATATTATGCATTTGTCCCAGTTTTAGGTCCTGTGACTGCTTTGAAAGTTTTTATAAACCAAAGAACATTTGAAAAATCACTCTAGCAATTTTTCATTATTATTATTTCTAGTTAAATTTTGAATGCTCTTTAGTACATATGTTGACTTCATCATTCTTACGACATATGTACTAAAGTGCTGGACACAGATGATGTATGTACAGATTGTGATGAGTTGTATGAGCCCCTAATAAAATGATTATTAAAAAAAAGTATAAAAAAGTTTTTTGAATGCTCTACAAGACTGGTGACAATCTCTTAGATTGTTACGCATTAAAAATTAGTTCCAAGAGAAAATGTGTCCTGAGTACAGAGGTCTTAATAAATAAAGTAGGCAAAAATATATTTTCCTAGTAGAGAATGTTGGGAGTGAGTGCAGGGCAATTTCCTCTTAAAAATCATCCCACTTGGAAAAAATTGTCAAGGACTTGTTGCATAGCTTTTCATTTTTCAATGCATACGCCCCAAATGTCACATTAACTTTGAAATTTAGATTTGTGGTCTTACATACATTTTATTATTGTGATGTCTACACTTAAGAATAAACTAATAAAACCATGAAGGACATATTTTTAAAGTTATATTATATGTTAATGATTGCTAAATGCTACTCAAAAAGATTAAACTATTCCTTTTCTGATGGAAAAAGACCACACACACATATATCAAGATTTAACTTTGCATAAAATAATGGAATCTGATTTTTGAATTAAGAAATGCAATAACTCAGCCAAACCCTGGCACAAGAGATATTATGCTGTTGAAAACCCGCCTGTTTTAACTGAGAAATTAAGCAGGGCTAATCTTTAACTTCATGAAACAATCTCTCTTGAAAATCTGTATTTTACATTACAATTTCATCATGCAAGACAAAATCCTTGTGCAAAGCTCAAGTGATTATATTAAGTTTATTTTGCCGTATTATGTAGGCATTAAAATCCCCCAAATCAAGCATCCTATTATTTATTTCTCTTTTTAATTTTATATTTCAGAAGATTTGGGGTAAGTTAAAATGAAGAATGAAATATGATTTAAAAACAGATCAGAGCTGTAATGGTAAATTGTAACATCAAACGTCTTGCAATTGGGATTATAAACCTAACACACTGATATCCAACGTGCAGAGAAATGAAAAGTTTTTCACACTGAATCTCAAATTTAACACTGATATCTGGGAAGCTAAAACATTGGAAACTAAAACAAAAATGACAGGAACTTGTTACATGATTCATAAGTTCCAAAAAAGAAATTTTTTTGGAAACAGCAAACTTCTCAAGGAAACATCTTTTCTTGACAATTAAATATGATAGCCCCTTTACCTTTTCATCTCTCTATACAGAACCCTAAATGAATCAATGAAAACAGTATTGTGACTTTCTGAAGGAATCAATTATTCTATCATTTTAGTCCACTGCTCAGAAAATAGAACAGAAAAGAAATGGATGATCTAAATGCACAAAGTAAATCATTGAACATCGTATGAAACAGTTCTAGTGTGACTGACAGTGCATCATCGTGGGTAAAAACTGACTCAGTGGCAACTGGTGGTGGTGATGGTAGTGTGTGAATCCTCCAACACAAATGGAAAGAAAATCCCAAAGTACAACAAAAACCATTCACGTGGGGTCAAATGGTCCTGGGAAAGAGTATGTTACCTCTGCAACCAAATTCAAGAATAACAGCCACAAACTGCATAGTAGCAAGAAACAGTAGTTATTGATCCCATAAGTCAGTTTTACTGCTAGGAGAAGTGTATTAGATATAAACCACTGCTGGATTCTTATAAAAATCCTGAAATTCTTACTTTAAAGTATAAATAACCTAGATTTGTTATATACTAATTGGATGACATATAACTAACCTTAAAAGTAGAGAGAAAATGGATATAAAATTAGTTTGTTGATATTGTTCAGTTATAAAGAAATCATGCTTATTGATCCTTGATATATTATATTACTAATGAAAGGTTCTGGAAGCAGCAAGATGTGGCTATAAATAATAGTTGAATGAATATGATATAATGAAAATTATAACATACATTATACCTTTATGGATTACTTGATCAGTGAGTTATCACATTTTATTAGTGTCTACCTTATATTCCTTAACTTATAGGTGTTATTTACCTAAATATTTCATGATCTCTGTGAGGTCTTAAACTTTATTCTGGTTTGCTTTATTCACATCTTAATATTTATCTCATTTTAAGTACTTTGAACAAGTTGATCCTTTTTCAGACACAGCATATATTTTCTCACTTTTCTGGAAGTGTCCCTGGTATTTGGTAGTGTCAAATCATTAGAGAAATTTTTATGTGAAAAAATTCTTAGTCTTAATCGTCAGAGAATTTTTTATGTGAAATTTAGCCTTATGGAACACTAAGGAGAAAATTACTCCTCATGCCCTTACAGAATGAGTTCATTTTTAACTTCTGTACTATAGACAGAAATTCAGTTTTATGAACCAGTTAAAAGAGAAAGTGCATGGTGTGCTTTTTGTAACACTTCGATATTGATATATGATTTTCTTTCTTTTCCCAAGGCTAAACAGAGGAAGTCACAGCAATATGACTTTTTAAATGAGAATGGAAATCTCATTTGAAAACTTTGCACTACATAACTGCACTCCTTGGTTTGATGGGTCTTTTAGATACAGCCTAGAAGTTAACATAAGAATGGAGGACACAGAATTCTGCAGCTCGGTCTTTCAGAGTTCTTTTGTGCAAACTTCAGTGGGCAGTTCTGCCTGCCTTCTTAGGGTCAGCTCCGAGAGCATGGACCTCAAAAGTAACCAGAAATCTCCCAGGTCCATCTGAACCCACTACTGTTGAGTCATCCCAACTTATGATTGCCCATGTGTGATAGAGTAGAACTTTTTGGGATGGTTTTCTTGACTGTGATTTTTTACAGTTGCAGACTGGCTGACCATTCTTCCATGTGAGTTTGAACAACCAACCTTCAGGTTAGTAGTTGAGTGGAAATTGTGTCACCTAGGGACATTCACATAGACAATGCAGCCAACATTTGGCTAGAAGGTGCCATGTGAACACTTATATTTCCTTCAGAGAGCCAAAAATATTTTTAAACTCAGTATAATAAAACTGCTTGATATGTTAGTCTGGGCAGACTAGAGAAACAAATTCATAGAGGCACTCATATGTTCATGAGAAAGAGCTTTATATACAGGAGAAATTGAATATTGAGAAAACATCCCAGCCCAGTCCAGAGCAAGTCCATAAGTCCTATATTAGCCCATATGTCAGATACCAACCTATAAAGTCCTTTTCAGAATCATGAAACACATGCAAAGATGCTGAATGTAGAAAGATCACAGGCCTGTGGGTGGATAGTCTCGTGGATCTAGTGAGGGTGGAAGCATCTCAGCACTGGTGTGGGTCTTCACATGGCTCCCCCGGGTCCAGGACTCTCACTGCCAGCAGCATAGCTCCATGTGTCTTGTCAGTAAAGACTCTCTCAGGGAGTAAGCATATGTGCCGCCTCCCGTTAGCTATTTATCTCCTTAGCACCTCCAAATGAGATAATCAAGGTATGACCTGATTGACAGGCTAGACTTCACCCCTTCACTCTTAATCCTCTCAAATTGACAACAGATTACTTATCAACCACACTTGATTCTTCACTATTCAAAACAAAAATTATATCACCCAAGAAATCTACCTAACCAGTCTCTTTGTTTTTCTTATCATGGATGAGCCTTGAGGGCATCATGCTTAGTGAAATAATAAAATCACAGAAGAAAGAAAAACACCATATCCAGAATTAAAAAACTGACACAGAATCGATTCTAATTCACAGCTACCCAATATGCAGTATAGCGCTGTCCCTTTGGTTATCCCAGGTGTAAAATCTTAACAAGAGTAGACAGCCTCATCGTTCTCCCAGGCAGTGGCTGGTGGGTTCAAATTGCTGATTTTATTGTTAGTAGCTCAAAGTATAGCCCATGATGCTACAAGGTATCTTTTTTCCAGAATAGTCAAGTATATAAAGATCAGGTTTTATTAGTGACTATGAAGTGATGACGGAAGGGGAGGGTGAATAGGAGGATTCTAAGCTTAGGAAACTTCTGCTATGGGAGATGGAAAAATTTGGGATGGAAAATACAAAGCACAACACAAAACTAACCTAGTAGTTATGCTTTGGGTTGCTAACTACAAAGACATCTGTTTGAAACCACCAGTCAATCAGTTGGAGAAAGATTCGGCTTTCTAATCCTAGAAAGAGTTACATTCTCAGAAACCCAGGGGGCAGGTCTACCCTTGCCTGTATGGTCGCTGTGAGTCAGAATCAACTCAATGGCAGTGAGTTTGTCTACTTCCACAAATATTTATAGCTTTGGGAACACTTGTAGGGCAATTCTACTCTGGCTTATGGAGAAATCGATGAGTCATAATTGACTCAAAGACAAGGGATAGTCCATTCACTGGGCTTAATGCTGAGAAATAATTGATCATTAAATTATAATTGTATTCATTTTTGATTGGAGATTTATTACTACTAGGCATTGGCATAGGCATTTGGGATACAGGTGAAAGCAATACACATGCATTCCCTATCTTTTGTGGGTAAGAAGGACAGACAAAAAGATAGTGCAATTTACTAGGATAAATGAATAACAAACACATAGGCAGTAACCAGTTTCACAAACTGTGAGGTACTGACCAGGCAGGGGAGTAGAGCATTGTTTGTCTTAGCCTAGAAGTTTAATGAGGTAGATAGACAATGTCAGTCTGGTTACATTAGAGATACAAATCCACTGAAACTCATATGTGTAAGAGAGAGTTTTATATAAAGGGTAAGTGCACATCAAGAAAACATGCCAACCCAGTGCTGCCCAAGCCCACAAGTCCAACATTAGCCAATATGTCTGACACGTATACACAAAGTCCTCCTCCATCTCACAAAACACACGCAATAATGCTGAATCAGTGAATGTGTAAGCATCTCAGCGTTAGCAGGGGTCTCCTTGTGGCTGCTCCAGCACCCAGGGCTGCATTGGGGTAGCTCCATGTGGCTTCTCCTCAGAGATGTTGTGTTAGACAGGGTTCTCTAGAGAGATAAAACCAAATTGCTGATAATTTGATATACTTATTTATAAAGATAATTAGTTATATAATACAAGAAATGAACTGTTAAATTATAAAGCAGTATAAATGGCTCAGTGCAACTCACTCCAGTGAGAGAGAGTTGTGAGACACTAGCAGCCTTTCAAGTCTAGTCTGCTGCCAGGTCTTCCTCTCTATATAGAGAGAGCTAGGCTATCTCAGCACAGCAGCCAATCACAAGGCAGGTCACCAACTGTCAGTCAGGTCACCAACCACCAGTCTCCAGCTCCAGAGATGTCTTAAAGGGACCTCAACTTACAGCGACACAGTTCACAGGCTAGGCATCCTACAGGTAGTATAGCCTGTAAACTGAGTCACAGAACAAGCAAGGCAGCCACACACTGGTCCGATGATCAAAGAGCGAGAAACAAGAAAGGCGAGACTCACCGAGCCATTTATCTCTCCGCCCTTCAGTTAATCCCACTTGGGTTTATTGGCCAGGCTGGCACAATAAACTATCTCAGATATCTTGAAGGAAGTAAGCCTTGCCAACTGAAGCAGGGAATTGTCTAAGGCAGCTGCACCCTGATCTGACCATCAGAAAGCAAGAGACCCGGGAACTAGAAAAGTGAGGCTCACCGAGCCATTTATCTCTCTGCCCTTCAATTAATACCACGTGTGTTTACTGGCCAGGTTGGCATAATAAACTTTAACTATCTCACCACTTCTGAAGAAGAAGCTGCTGAAAACCTTATGCATAGCTTTGAAGCAAGGTAAAATTCTGAAAGATTGACATAGTGGTTGTAATAGTTGCCCTAATCATAACATTTATTGTGAGGATGACATGGGCCTGGGTAGTGTTCATTCTATTTTACATAGGGTCAGTGAGTCAGAACTGACTCTATGGGATCTTACAAGGAGAAAGAGAAGGAAGAAGAGGAGGAGGAGGAGGAGGGAGAGGAGGAAGAGACGGAGAACTATATAAGGTATGGGCATAAGCCATTAATGCATGGGGTGTGGAAGCTATTTGTTACAGGATTGTTTGGAATGCACCCTAGTACTTTTAATTCTTCTAATAATGAAGTAAGGAAGGAGAGGTAACTATCTTTCAAAACCTCTTATATTCATTAATTCTAACAGATCTCTCCACATCAAACCAAACTCCCTACCATGGCATCAATACTAAGTCTTAGCAACCCCCTGTGGTTTTTGGAGACTGACCATCTTAATGGGAGTAGAAAGCTCAGTTTTTCTCCCAGCTGATCTCTAGAGTGATTTTTATGTGCTGTATTAGATGCTATGTGATTGTAAATATATGTTGTTGCTGTTGTTCTTAGCTACCATAAAGTCGGTTCCCATTCAGTGATGCTATGTCCAAGAGAGTGAAAACTGCCTGGTCCTGCACCATCCTCAAAATTGTTCTTATGTTCAAGCCCATCAATGCTGCCACTGTCAATCCATTTTGTCCAAGGCCTTCCCCCTTTTCGCTGTCCCTCCACTTTCACAAGCATTATGTCTTTCTCCTGACAACCTGCCCAAAGTACATAGACCAAGTTTCACTCTCCTTGGCTCTAAGGAGCCTTCTGGCAGTACATCCAAGTCAAATTTGTTTGTTCTATTGACAGTGCAGGGTATAGTCAATAGTTTTTTGCCAACACCATAATTCACATATATCAATTCTTCTCCAGTCTTCCTTATCCAATGCCAAACTTTCACATGCATACAATGCCACTGAAAATACCATGTCTTGGCTCAAGAGCAACTTGTGCCTCAAAGTAACATCCTTCTTATAAATCCTATAAAGTGGTCTTGTGAAGTGGATTTAACCAATATAAATGTATCATTTAATCTCTTGACTGATGTTTCTATGAGCATTGATTGTGGATCCAAGCAAGAAAAAAATCCTTGACTTCAATCTTTTCTCTGTATATTATGATATTACCAATTGATCCAATTGTAAGGACTTTTGACTTCTTTAAATTAAGTCATTATCCATACTGAAGGCTATAATCTTTGATTTTCATCAGCAAGTGCTTCAAGTCCTCCTCACTTTCAGCAAGAAAGGTTGTGTCATCTGAATATTGCAGTTAGCTAATAAATCTTTCTCAAATCCTCTTTATATCACACAGCTTCTCTGATGATTTGCTTAGCATACAGATTGAACAGGTATAGTGAAAGGATTCAACCCTGATGCATGCCTTTCCTGATTTTACACCATGCAGTATTCCTTTGTTCTGTTCACATGACTGCCTCTTGATTGATGTTCAAGGTCAATGTGGACACAATGAAGTGTTCTGGAATTCAAATTTTCTTGAGGCTATCCATATTCTGTTATGATATACACAGTCAAAATGCCTTTTCATAATTTATGTGTGATAGGTAGGTTTACTGTGCCACCCTGGCCAATAGGAACATATAGGATTAATAAGGTTTCAGTTTGATTGGAGGGCAAAGAGATAAATGACTGTGTTAGACAGGGTTCTCTAGAGAGACAAAACCAGATTGCTAATAATTATATATATATACATTTATAAAGATAGATAAATATATAACACAAGAAATGAACAGTCAAATTATAAAGCAGTACAAACGGCTCAGTGCAACTCACTCCTGTGGAGAGATTTGTGAGATACTGGCAGTCCTTCAAGTCTTGAGGGCCACCAGGTAGTCCTCTGTAGAGAGATTCAGGCTATCCCAGCATAGGCAGCAAACAGCAAGGCAGGTCACCAACAGTCAGGCCCCAGCTCAAGTGATGTAAATTCCAATTGTGTGGCGAAGGAGGTCTTAAAGGGACCTCCCACATGTTTATTGGCCAGGCTGGCACAATAAACTATCTCAATGGCTCAGCAAGCCCCACCTCTCTCTCTCTTGCTCTCTGGTGATCGAACCAGTGTGCAGTTGCCTTAGCTAGTTTTCTACCTTAACTTGGGAGCTACACTACCCGTGGGACACCCAAATCATGGATCATGTCCCTAGAGCTTGAGGTTCCTTCAAGACCTGCTTCACCATGCTGCTAGTGTATACATCCCTTGAACTTGGGGCTGTTGGATCCTGTTTTCTTGCTGACTATTGGTGACCCACCCTGCTGTTTGTTGCCTGTGGCTGGACTGCCTGTATTGCTCTACTAAATACTCAGCTGTCTGCTCCCTTGACCTCGGACTCAGGAGCCCTCGTGAATTGAAAGATTTCCAGTACATGAACTGTTCCATGGACGTGAGATAAATTGAACCCTCTGTACTGCTGTGTTGACTAATTAGCTGTTATTTTCCCTCATGCTGAATATACTATGAAATAAAAGTAAACATCTTTCTGGTATTTTCAGCTTTCAGCCAAGATCCATCTGACATGGGCTATAGACTGAGAAAAAAAAGTCTTTAGCCATGACACAATGAACAAGTGACTGATATTAATAAGATTTATAGTATTCTGCCACATCTCTATAAGAAGAAAACAAATAATTCAATAAAATAGTGGGCAGAATACATGAACAGACATTTCATGGCAGTGACTAGAAATGTCACTCAAAGGGCTAACAAGCACATGGAAAAATGCTTACAACCATCAACCATTCATGAGAACATGAGATGGAGATGCAAATCAAAACAAAGAAGGGATATCACTTTAAACACATAATAATTGCCCAATTTAAAAAAATTAACAAACAGAAAATAATAGATGCTTGAGAGGGTGCACAGAGATTAGAACTCTTATGCACCTGCTAGTTGGCTTGTACATGTCTAATCATTGTGGAAAGCAATACAGTGCTACCTAAAATAACTGGGAATAGAAATCCCATATGACTCAGCAATCCCTCTGTTGGGTTATATACTCCAAGGAGGTGAGAGGCACAATGTAAACAGAAATATGCTTTCTGGGATTTATTGTAGCACAGCTCACCAAAGGAAGAAGCTGGAAACAGCCTAAACACCCAGGGGTCAAGGGATAGATAAAGAAACTCTGGCACATACACACCATAGAATTATATCATCGATAAAAATGATGATGAAACTACAAAGCACCTCATGCCATGAAGGGATCTGGAAACCAATATTCTAAGTTAAGTTTGTCAGTCACAAGAGGGCAAATATTGTATGAGGCATCTACTATAAGGATAAACACCAAGACAATAACAGGTATTTGCTCAGGTCATGTAATCTTTTAATCCAGTCTTCCATGTAATAAGATGGTGTGCCTGCCTAATATTTATGTAACATATGTCGTCCGCCACTGCACCCCTAATTTGTACATCTCAGAAACCACTTCCACAAAGGAGGACTGACATCAGTTGGAGTAAATGTTTCATGTTGGATGGAGCAGCGGTCAGTCAGTTCCTATCATATAATATTGTTCGACAGTCATTCGAAATCAACGGATCCTTCTACAGGGGTTCTTAGAGAAATGTATGGGAATTTCAAGCCACAAGGAGTGGGGTTTGGGATGCCATGTCTGTCTTGGAGAAGAGGAGAATATGACCATGTTACTAAGTGGTCATTTTAAATCTAGTTTCTATTCAGCCTGGGAACGCAGGCTGCAACTGGGATTTTAGATTATGTCCTTTCAAGGTACACAACATCCTTCACAGGCCAAACCAGATAGATTTAATTTGAAAACTCCATGAAGAGTTTAAGAACTTTACTTTAAACACACCTGAAGTAACTTAAAGAAACTGCAATATTTCCTTGAACTTAAAGCTGAAACATCCCAGTATGAAAAGAAGCAGGTGACAACTATCCCAGAGTTATGGATTGTAAGTTATCAGATTTTGATTCCAATATTTTACTTTGAGAATGTTTAATAAATGGTAGCTCAAGACTATTGTGTATTTGAGATTTTCATACTCTCTTTGCTTTTTTATGGCAACAGGCATAGTTCTGCTTTTGTGAATGAGTGTTTTTTCTATTTGTTTGTTTAGTTGAAATTCTTTGTCACAAAGATTCAAAGTCCATTTCAATTTTGCTTTGCCCCCTCTGCTCTCTCTCTCTCTGTCTCTCTCTTAAACCACTCAGACCACTAGTTAGGCTTGAAAGATAAGATATCTAGAGGTATTTTGCTTTGTTTTAAACTGGAATAGTTTATATAATATTGGTATTAAGGCTTTTGTAAATTTTTTATAGAATTCCCCAGTGAACCATCTAGACCTGGATTTTTGAATTTTTGGCCGTTTTTTATTACTAGATTTATTTTTTCTCATGTTCCGGGCTTGTTGACATTTTCTACACAATTTTGTGGTAGTTTAGGTAAATAATGCATTTCTAAAAATGTATCCATTTATTCTGGATTTTCAAATTTGTGTAGTACAATGAAGCAGTCAACTCAGTGTGGCTGCTTCACTTGACCTCACCAGGGTGCCCATTGGCTGCTTTGTCTTTTGACCAGGATGCCTGACAAAAATTCTCAACAACCCTAGCCCCCTTGGGCTAGGTCATGAACTTCAGACCAGTCAACCTGCTCTCGTCTTCTCCCCTAGTTCCTGTAAACCAGGCCTATGGGTGCCAGTGGCCAGACTCAACCTGTCTCTCTATTGCTGCTTTTCTCTAACTTCCACTCAGCAAGCAGATCCAGGTGGTCACTTAGCAAGCATTTCAGCCTCCCCACAAGCTCCCTTTAACAGTTCAATCCTAGTGTGGAGAGTTCCTTGAGGGCTCCAAATTTTTCCAGCCTCAGGACAAACCACTAGTTCAAAATTCAAAAAGTCAAAGAGTTCCCTTTTTCTTCAGTCTGTCAACAAGAGCCCCTTGGCAAGTCTCTTCGAATGCAAATGCCCTGAGTTCTCCAAAGTACTGGGTGGGGCTTATTTTTTCAGAGCCTTCCTTGCTGGCAGGTCCTAACCCATTTACAGATCCAATTTTAACAGCGAAAGGTATGTAGTCCTACAAACTTTCTATATTTAGTTTCTAATAATCATTTCTATCAAACATTATATCAATAACGATAGGCAGAAGAAAACAGTATAAACCCAGTAGAGCCAGATCCTAAACTCAATTTTTAGAATGGTCAAGTTCAATTATTATCTATTTTATCTTAATCCTTATCTAAGCTATTCCATTGATACAAAATAGTGCCTTATGCTTCTGACAGAAGCAAGCCAGAGCCAGGCTGTCAGCCATTTTGACCTTCTGTAAGCAGCATTTTCATTAAGCAGCATGGTCTCAGAAAAATTCAAGGGGCGATTTCTATTCCTGAGCTCAAAATATACATTAATCACATTCATTTTTTTGCCATTTAAAACAGGAATAACCAAAGAAAATTTCTAGGAATCAAAACTTTAAATTCCCACATTCTTTCCAGAAAACAACCCAATAAACTGCAAGGTCCTATCTGACCTCTGGCTAGTGAAAGGAGAAAAACTACATGAGGCAGAGGTCAAACAAGCCTCCCCTCTCCATCTCTATGATTTGTTTCTCTAGTGCCCCACTCCCAAGATGTGTTAGTCTGGGTTGACTAGATAAACAAATTCAGAGACATTCATGTGTGTAAGAGAGAGCTTTATAACAAAGATCAATTGTACATTAAGAAAATGTCCCAGCCCAGTCCAGATCAAGTCCCCAAATCCAATAAAAGCCCATATGTCCCATACCAGTATATAAATAATTCCTCTTCAGATTCATGCAACCATGCAACAATGGTGAATGCAGAAAGGTCACAGGACAGTGGGTGGGAAGTCTTGTGGATCCAGTACTGGTGGAAGCATCTCTGGGCTGGTGTGAGTCTCCACGTGATTCCTCCAGCTCCAGGGTCCTGGCTGCCATCAACATAGCTGCATGTGGCTTGTCAACAGGAATGTCTTGCAGAGAATAGTATGTGTGTCAACCTCCAGAGGGGAATATAGGAGTTCCCAGAATCCTCAGGGAAAGGCCATGCCTGCCCACACAGAGCCCTCATTGGCTGTGACTTGATTGACATAATAGGCTCCACCCCTTCACAAGTGGACAGATTATTGAACTGCCACAAAAGCCCCAACTGCTTGATGGAGAGACTGGAGGTTTTGAACTGCTGAACTTGCCGTTAGCAGTCCAAAGTGTAATCACTACACCACCAGGCCTCCTGTATTTCCCATTAGTCCAATACACTTACTCAAAATTATATGGGCTATCAAGTTATTATGAAACACCACCTCCAAAAAACTCTTTTTAGACTGAAAATTTAATGTCGGAAAATAGAAGAGTCATTACATCATGTAAGATTAACTTTTTCACCTTAGACTCAAATTATGAAATAATATTCCTCCTCAAAATTATCAAAATAGTCATTCAGCACACAGAGCTGCACAGAATACAAAGCAGAGAATGTGACTGGCAGGGCAATACTGCCATGAATTCTTAAATTTGCACATGAAGAATTTAATTCCCCCCACCTTTGGTTTTCCCCTCTAGAATAATTTGGATCAACACTTTCTGCCATATTTGTCTACAAGTAGAGTCTGGGATTAAATATTTTTCAGTTCAACTGTGACATCCTGAAACCAATGTATAAAACAATATGCTTCTTGTTCCTGTGTGGTCTTTGTGGTCCTTTGTATGCCACGTCCATGGTTTTGGCACTGTATTGTGAGTGCCTTAAAATTTAGGAAGCTCAATATCCGACACTGTCTCAGACATGATTCTGTTGCAATCCATAGAGTTTTTATTGATTAAATTTCAGAGATAGAATACAAGGCCATTTTTATTCGGTCTCAGTCTATAAGTTTCACTTAACCCTGATGACCCTGGTGAGTCATAATAATATTTGAAATATTAATATGTGAGAAACTAATAGGTGAGTGATGAATTCTTAGCACACTAAATGAGTCAAAGTATTAATTATTAAGTCAATATATAAATAAATAAATGAATTAATTAAGTAAAAATTCATGATTATCACATTGGTCACACATCTTTTTCATCATCACTAGAATATGACACCATCAATTTTGTATTGAGTTTATGCAGACACAATGGCTTAAAGTGCCCTACCTTGATTACTGAAGGAGTTTTTCCTCAATATTTAAATTTTGCATTCAATATGATTAATCATATACCTACACTTGAAGGCATATTACTAATTTTCATATTAAGAAGAGTACTAGGGTCAAATTAGTGAAAGCAAGTTATTCATGATGTAGATTTCAAGTTGACAAGTTAATTATTATACATGTGAAAGATTATGAATAATGTTCACAGGTAGCCTTTATTCTTTCAAGCATTATTCGTCATTTAATTTTTTTCTAGTTTTCATTTGAGAAAATAATGAGTCATTAGACAGGCAAAATGAATTTGTCACAATGTAATATTCAAAGCAATTCCCCCAAATTACTCACTGATCCATTTTCTCCTCAAAGATTCAGGAATATTTACCAAGTTGCCTAGCTGTCAATTTTCAGCTTTACTGAAAAATTATTTCTTTTAAAATCTGTATCACCGATTACACAGTAAATGCTTCCAGTTCCATCTTGTGAACTATAGTAGATTACTTTATTAATTTTATTAAGGACATAATATATTTTTCTATTTGATCTTTACATTTATATACATATATATAATTATATATATATATATTCTAATGCCTAACTAAGAATGTTCCCAGAGTACATTATATGATATTATATTATATTGAGACAGCTGGAGAAAGAGAGAAAGAGAGAAGGGAGAGCATCTGAGGAAGAGATTTGATACATTTGACCCTAATAACTGAGCACTAGAAGGCCAGATGGATCATGAAGTGATGTCAAAAACACCAAGAAAGCAAAAGGTCATTTAAAACACATGAAAAAAATAAAAGAACAAGATGAATGTCATAACATCACTGAACCTTGTTTTGGAATACAGGGGAGCTAAGCAACTGAAGCAATGAAGAAGTAAAAGAGCTGAAAAGAAACTTTCAATGATCGACTGGACAACAAAAGTAAAATATAATAAAAATGTGCAACGATCTGGAAAATAGATACTCAAAAAGTGGAAACCTACTGGTATTTGTCAATTCTGAAGCTGAAAGAACTAAAGAAACAAGCTGGAATCTCCATTTAAAAGACTGCGTGAAGAAAATATTGAATGCTCCAGGAAGCATCAAAAGAAGATGGACGAGTACAGAGTAACTGTATTGTGCTAAAAAGAATTAGTTGATGCTCAGATATTTCAGGTAAAGATCAAGAACAAATGGTATGGTATGGAAGAAAAGAGGAAGAGGCCCAAACTGCACTAAAGTTGTTGGTTAAAAATAAGGCCCCATGAATAGATGTAATACCAACTGAAATGTTTTAACAAAAGGATGCAATTCTAGGGGTTCTGATTCATCAATGCCACGAAATCTGGAAGATAATTACATGGCCAAACTACTGAAAATGATGCACATTTGTGCCCATTCCAAAGAAAGATGACCCCATGAATGAAGAAATTATCAAATATTATTATGAATAGCACATGCAAGTAAAAAATGATGAAGGTAACTTAAAAATGGCTGCAGACAGGGGAGTACCAGAATTTTTTTAATTAAAAAATGCATAGACAGGGGACTGCGAGAAATTTAAGCCAGATTAAGGGTAAGACATGGAATGAGAATGTTAGTGTTAACATCAGATTATTATTGGCTGAAAATAGAGAATACTGGGAAGATGTTTACTTTTGTTGAATGACTGCACTGTGTGGATCATAACAAATTATAGATAATCTTATGAAGAATGGAAATTCTAGAACTCCTAATTGTGCTCATGTGGCACAAGTACATAGACCAAGAGGTGGTCATTTGAATAGAACACGGGAACACTGAGAGGTTTCAAGTCAGAAAAAGTGCAGATCGGGGTTGTATCTTGCCACAACATCACTCAATCTGTGAGCTGGGCCAGAAACTCAAGAATGTGGAATGTGTATGTGAGAAGACAGCATCAAGTTCGGATGAAGACTCATTAATATCTTTTGATATGCAAGTCACATAGCCATGTTTCCCAACCATGTTTAAAGCATTTGCTGATGACGATTCAAGACTACAACTCTCAAGATAAATTACATTTCAATGTAAAGAAAACAGAAATCTTCACAACCAGACCATGAAACTCCATCATGATAAACAGAGAAAACATTTGTGTTGTTACAGATTTCATTTTATTGGATCTAAAATTAATGCTCATGGAAGCAGTAGTCAAGAAATCAAATTATGTATTTCATTGGGGAAAATGCTTCAAAAGATCTTTTCAAAGTTCAAGGATGTTGCTTGTAGGATTAAGGTGTGGTTGACCTGAGCCATGCTATTTTTAATGATCTCATATGCATGCAAAAGCTGGAGTAGAATTAGTGTATTTGATTTCTATTGTTGGGAACAAATATTTTCTATAGCTAGGGTGCTCCTTAGAAGGTAGGAAGGCAAGAATTCATCTGATGTACTTCAGCCATGTTATCAGAAGGGACCAATCTCTAGCTAAAGATATAATGCTTTATAAAGTAAAAAACCCAAAACACAACCTGCTGCTGAGTTATTGCTGACTCATAAAGATCCCCTAAGATACGGTGGAACTGCCCTTTCGGCCTTCTGAGGTTATAAATCTTTATGGAGCAGAAATCTTTTAGAGTGGCTGATGGATTTAAACTGTGGGCCTTGTGGTGGTCACAGAAATGACTTGATGGTACCTAATAATGAAAACAATAACATTTATACATATAGTAGAAGATAGATAATACTACATTTTTAATTGAAGTACAGACAAGCTCTTTTCTTAATAAAAAGCACACATACTGATGAACAGTCAGATACATTGTAGTTTCTCCATTAATCTAATTACTATTGATCCAATTGTGAGGATTTTGGTTTTCCTTACATTGAGTTGTAATCTACACTGAAGGTTATAATCCTTGCTCTTCATCAGTAAGTGTTTCAAGTCCTCCTCACTTTCAGCAAGCAAGTTGTGTCATTTGCATATTGCAGGTTGTAATAAGCTTTCCTCCAATCCTGATGCCACATGCTTCTTCATATAATGCAGCACACAGATTGAATAAGTGTGGTTAGAATACAACCCTGACACACACCCGTTCTGATTTTGCACATTGCAATCTTCCCTTGTTCTGTTCACACAATTGCTACTAGAACTATGCCCAAGTTCCACAGGAGCACAATGAAGTGTTCTGGAATTCCCATTCTGAAGGATATCCATGGTTTCTTGTGGCCTAAATAGTGCCATGCCTTACTACAGTCAATAAAAGTCAAATAAACATCTTTCTGGTATTCTCCGCTGTCAGCTAAAATCCATCTGACATCAGCAATGGTATCCCTTGTTCCACACCCTCTTCTGAATCTGACCTGAACTTCTGGCATTTCCCTGTCCATGTACTGCTGCCTCTGTTTTTGGGTGACCTTCAGCAAATTTTTTAAACTTGGGATCAAATTCCATGGCAGCTAAAATCAACAAGAAATAGGAAATTAGCTTTATTAGCAGTCAGAAATATGTGTGGAAAATATGCATTTAGGTGCAGGTGTGTGTATCAGTGGGTAATTATTGTGTATCCAACAAGAACTTCTGTTACAATCAAATTGATATATTTTTAAAATCATTTTATTGGGGACTCATACAGTTCTTATCACAATCAATACATACATCCATTGTGTCAAGCACATTTGTACATTTGTTGCCATCATCATTCTCAAAACATTTGCTTTCTACTTCAGCCCTTAATATTAGCTCCTCATTTTTCCCCCTCCCGCCCCACTCTCCACTCCCTCATGAGCCCGTCTTAATTCACAAATTATTATTACTTTGTCACATCTTACACTGTCCAACATCTCCCTTCACCCACTTTTCTGTTATCTGTCCCCCAGGGAGGGGGTTATATGTAGATCCTTGTAATAGGTTCCTCCTTTTTACCCCACTTTCCCTCTACACTCCAAGTATCGCCACTCTCACCATTGGTCCTGAGGGATTCATCTGTCCTGGATTCCCTGTCTTTCCAGTTCCTATCTGTACCAGTGTACATCCTCTGGTCTAGCAAGATTTGTAAGGTAGAATTGGGATATTTTAAATGCTACTAATAAGCAAAAACTAAGAAACCACACAGCATCCATCATAAAGACCTCATTTCCAATTTTTACAACCAAGGATATATGGATATGGATTAAAGATATATAGAGAACTATATGTTTATATAGATATCCATATATGGATATAGATTAAATAAATGCCTTGCCAAAAGTCACAAAGGCAGGAGGATCACAATGAAAGTTGGCATGTTACACTGGATCACGTTGCTTCTCAAATTTAAATAAATCAATTTGTATTTAGGATAAAATTCCTCCAACAGGCAGGAAAGATTAATTTATATTATCATTTTTTTACAATTTCTGGAAATTTTTGCTTTGTTTATGATAATTTCTAGAGCTAATTGTACTCCATATATAATCATAATTGTGAAAAATAGGCAATTATTTTCTCTCCAACAGTATTTTAAAAATTACATCATTTAATATATAATGGTTGAGTAAAATTTCTATTAATAGTGCCTCTTGGAGGTGGAGAATGAGACTTAAGTGCCTTATAATTAAGGAATACTAATACATAGATTTCACATACCAACTTTGCAGGGTTTTATCTCTGCTTCTATGCTATTTTATTTACAGATGGAAATTTACATATTTAGGCCAATGTTTACATTTCAAATACTTGGAATACATGAAATCGTGTTGATTCAGCATTACTGAATTCACAAAAGCATTAGTAGAGACTATGGCAGCATTAGCAATCATTTCAGCACAGCATGGGTAGTGTTATAATAGTTTTCACATGATGCATCTGACACTCTGTTCTCTGCTCTCACCAGAAGCAGCCTGCTAGTCGAATATTTCAGGTACTAGGAGGAAGATGTGATATACTTTGGGGCATGCTTTCACCATTCTTGGTAATGTAGAGGGCAGCAAAAAGAGGAAGGCCCTGGACAGGATGGGTTGACAAAGTGGCTGCAACAATGGGCTCTGACATCAGAATCGGGAGAATGGTACAGGGCCAGGACGTGTTTCAGTCTGTTGTACAGTGGGTTACTGTGAGTCAGAACAAACTCAACAGCACCCAACAACAACGATATAGTACTTTCTGGTCATCAATAGTAAGCAGCAACTTCTTGAGTAGTTATTTTTATATATTGAGTAAATTTGAAACCTTTATGTATTTAGTAAACATGAAGCTTGAACACTCCAATATAACATTTTAGGCAATTATTTAGTTAATCTGTTTTTGAATGTGGATCACCCCCCCCCCTCCCATAAAATGCCTTTCCTCTGCAATTACTATTAGCTGAGATTGAAGTTGAAAGAGCACTCTCGGCCTGATCTTGTCTAGTTCCCTAACTTATCTGAACAAACAGGAAGCCTTTTCCTAGAAATGGTGGTCTGAATTTCCCTTTTCTCCAGAACAGTGAGAAAATATATTTTTGTGAATTAAAACCCGCAGTTATTAACATCCCCCACAACAGAACTGGACCTTACTCTACCTGTTATGGCACACAGCTCTAGAATGGTGTTATTAGGTGCCATAGAATGGGTCTCGAATAACAGAACAAAACATTGTAACACTGTCAGGTCCTGTGCCATCTTTACCGTTGTTATTATGCCTGAGCCCATTGTTGCAGCCATGGTATCAATCCATCTCATTGAGACCCTTCCTCTTTTCTGGTGCCCCTCCCTCTGCCCCCTCTTCACCAAGCAAGATACCCTTCTCCAGAGACTGGTCTTCCACAAAAGAGCCCCCCACCCCCACTGTGTTGCATAATACAGGAATTTAGGTTAAAGAAACAAGACCTCTATTTCTAGTAGTCCTTAAATGAAAATGCTAATAATCCAGGTTATGTTTCCATATTTCGCTGTGTGGAATATATGGATAAATTGTTAGGAATGTGAATTCCAAAACAATTATGTACATGAGGATAACATACACAGACCAAGAAGCAGTCATTTAAACAGAACAAGTATAAGCACTATGGCTCAACAGATATATCATTTCGGCAAATTTACTTAGTTTGTATAAACTCAGTAATTAAGCACCAAATCAAGCAATTAAGTAATTAAAGACCACTGCTGAGTAATTAAGAACCAATAAACGAGATCAGAATAAACAGAGAAAAGACCCAATTTTCAAGGTTTCAGCTTATTTCAAGCTGCAATCAATATTAAGGGAGCAGCAAACAATAAATCAAATGATAGGCTGCTGTAATGAAATGTATTACAAATGAATGTTTTAAAGTGCTAAAGGCACAGATATCAGCTTGCAGACTAAGGTGCACCTGATCCAAGGCACAGTATTTTCAATTGTTTAATATACATGCTGGGACATGAATAAGGAATTGTGAGAAATATTAAATATACCCTGACTGCTCAAAGTACAAACAGAGCTGTCTTGGAACAAGCAAAGCCAATTGAAGCATAGAAGCAAAGGTGCCAAGAGTTAGTCTTCAATAGAGGAACTGTATTTTCAGGAAGGTTCCGTCCCTAGGGAAGAAAAGCACGCTTGATGAAATAGTAGTTGTTGGTAGGTGTCATTGAGTCTGTTCTGGCTCACTGTGACCTATGTACAACAGAACAAAACATTGCTCAGTTCTGAGTGTTCTTCACAGTTGCTCGTAGTCACTGTGACTATGTATTTTGTCCAAGGTCTTCCTCTTTTTCACTGAATGCTCCTTTACCAAACATGATGTCCTGATCCAGAGACTGGTCTCTCTTGATAGTATATCCAAAGTACATGAGATGAAGTCTCATTTCCTTTCCCCAAAGGAGTATTCTGACCATATATCCTCGAGACAGATCTGGTTGTTCATTTGGCAGTCTATGGTACTTCCAATATTCTTCATCAGCACCATAATTTGAAAGCATCATTCTTTTTTGGTGTTTCTTATTAAATGCTCAACTGACACATGACTATGAGGAAACTGAAAATATCATGGCTTGGGAGGGGAGCAACTTAGTCCTCAAAGTAACAGCCTTTCTTCACAATATTCTAAAGAGATCTTCTGCAGCACATTTACCCAATGCAATGCATTCTTTTATCTCCTGACTGCTGCTTCCATGAGCATTGATTGTGGATCCAAGCAAGATGAAATTCGTCATATTGAACTTTTCTCTATTTATAATGATATTGTGAGGATTTTGTCTTCTTTACATTGGGTCATAATCCATGCTGAAGGCTACAATCCTTGATCTTCATCAGCAAATGCTTCAAGTCCTCTTCACTTTCAGCAAGCAAGGTTGTGTTTCTGCATATCACAGGTTGTTAATAAGCCTTCTTCCTCGGAGAACTAAGTCAATCACAAATGTACAAATACTATATGAATACACTGCTGTAAAGGACAAGCAACAGGATGGGCACAAGCTCAGAATTCCAGGGAATCCAGTCTGCTGTCCAAAGTTAACAGACAACATGGTAGAAAGCCTGACAGGTGTCAATGAACCATACACCATCCTATCTTGTATCTATCTTGTATCTTGTATCTAGCTTGTATCTTGAAGGTACAAGCTATCTTGGAAGAGTGCTCCTCACATTAGCTGGGATCAAACTGTCAAGGGAAGGGGAGGAGCTATTGACTGTTGAGTGGCTGTCATCTAAACTTATGACAAGGCCCCTGGGTGGGTAGACATCCCTATCAGAGGGATGAGGGAAGTATCCCTCCTGGGATACCCATGGGAAAGTTACAATAGGAGAGGGGAAAGGGGAATACATGTCTGGGGAAACACAAATACTTGACTGTTGGTAGAAAAAGGGGAGGACTGACTTCCAAAGGTATGTTGGGGGGAATAAATAAAAAATACTTTCAAGGACCCTAAAGGGGGGGAGTATAGTGTGTGAAGAAGGAGAAGACAGCTATACCAATTATTGACTTACTACATTAATGCCCTATATGCTGTATTCAGAGATATATTATTCCAGAAAACCTATGACTGATATTTCCAGTGAATATTATTGTAAATTTTCTGTGACAACCAACTCCCACTGCTTGTGTAAATACCATGCAGCCATTACAGGATTTATTCTGTACAAATGAATAATTCAGGTATTGCAATGAGTTAACCTACATTGGCCTAATATCCCTCTATCAACAATGCTTTAAAAAAAATTAGTACTAGGAGCTAACTGATGACAATATTAATGGAAGAGCTTTATGCCCCCGGGAGATGATGAATATGAATCTCTACCGTGAATTAACAAGGAGGTCTGTAAAGGAAGCCAAAGGCAGATTAAAGCAACAACATAGATCCAGGAATGGGTTAGGGGTTTGCACTAAATTCTAGCTCCAATTTGAAAACATTAGTTTTTACATCATAGCCCTACTCAATACTGCCCTCAAGAAAGGAGCACAAAAGATATGGGTGCTATAGCAAAGTATGGTGAAGAATTTAGGTGGTGCCCGGCTATCAAATAAAATATTGTGTGGGGTCTTAAAGGCTTATTTCTACACAAGCAGCCATCTAAATGAGATGTCAGCTAAGTCCACGTGGAAGAAGCACACCACCTTCAGTGATCCAAGGATTTTAAATCATATAAGCTGAAGCCGAAGGAGGGGATAGTATCAGAGCCTAAATGATGAGATTCTGGTTTACAGAAGGCTATGGATGACAGTGGAAGACCAAGGTACATTTGCAAGATTTACATACAAAATAGGCCTCTGGCGATTTCCCTCTCTCCATGATAGAAGGATGGGAAAATTGGTTACCACAGTGCATTGGAGAGATGCCTATAGATGGTCAAAATGATAAACCTGACTTGAACAGTTAAAATGGTGTCAGTTGATCCCTCATTTGATTCATGTTGGGTTTGAACTGGTTTTGAATTTTCTTTGTTCTTCTGTTTTGTTTTCATATTGGGGTTTAGCTCAGATGTATTTTTGTCATTGGGGTGACCCTCATGAATTTTTGTTTTATGTTTTCCGGTATATGAAATCCAAAATTGATGAACCAAAGAGACAACAAGTATAAGCAAAAGTGGTGAAGAAAGCTGATGGTGCCGGCTATCAAAGGATATAGCGTCTGGGATCTTAAAGGCTTGAAGGTAAACAAGCGGCCATCTAGCTCAGAAGCAACAAAGCCCACATGGAAGAAGCACACCAGCCTGTGCGATCACGAGGTGTC
>NW_022103900.1:36728530-36733177 GCF_000313985.2 Echinops telfairi
TGAGGACCTGATGCCGGGAGCTTAAGTGGAGAGCAAATGTTTGGGGAATGACGAGGGCAATGAATGTACAAATGTGCTTTGCACAGTTGATGTATGTAAGGATTGTGATGGGAGTCGTGTGAGCCCCTAATAAAATGATTAAAAATAATAAATAAGTAAATAAAGGTTCTTGGGGAAAGGCAGTGGGGAGGGGGTGTAAAGGAAGCTGATGTCAAGGAGTTCATAAAGGAAGACAATGTTTTGAAACTGATTGTGGTAGCAATTTTGCAATATTATTTGATGTGATTGAACTTTGGAATGATATATCTGTATTAGCTCCCAAATGAAATGGTTTTTGGGGAAAAAAAGACTTCTTCCAATCCTGGTGTACTTTCTTTTTCATAGAAGTCAATAATATGAAGCTCATCATACAGATTGAGTAAATATGGTTGGAAAATACAACCCTGACTCATTCCTTTCCAATTTTTAAACCACGTGGTCTTCCTTTGTTTAATTTCCTCTACTGTCACTTCATCCATGTACAATTCTGCATGAGCACAATAAAGGTTCTGGAATTCCCATTCTTCTCAAGACTATTCATAGTTTGTGATGATGCACAGAATGGAATGATCTGGCAAAGTTTATAAAATCTAATAACTATCTTTCTGGTATTCTCTGCTTTCAGCAAAGATCCATCTGACATCAGCAATGATATCCCTTTCTCCACATTCTCTTTTTGAATCCAGACCGGACTTCTGGCAACTCCCTGACAATGTACTGCTGCAACCATTGTTGGATGATCCTCAGCAAAATTTTATTTGCATGTGATATCGGTGATATTTTTCTGTAATTTGAGCCTTCTGTTTGGTCACCTTTCTTTGGAATGGGTGAAAATATGGACCTCCTCCAGTTAGGTGGCCAAATAGCTGTCTTCCATTTTTTTCTGGCATAAATAAGTGGATGCTTCAAATACTTCATCAGCTTGCTAAAACATTTCAATTGGTATTCCAGCAATCCTCAGAGCGTTGTCCGTAGCTGATGCTTTCAGTAAAGCTTGAACTGCTTCCTGCAGTACCATTGCTTCTTGCTCACCTGTTTTTTCTTGAGATGGTTGAATGTTGACTCATTCTTTCTGGTATGGTAATTCTGTGAAGTCTTTCCATCTGCTTCTGACGCCTCTTGCATGACTCAATACTTTGTCTATAAAACCCTTCAATATTGCAGCCCAAGGTTTAAATTTATTTTTTGAGTTATTTCAGTTTAAGATATGTTGAGAATGTTATTCCCTTTTGGTTTTGTAACTCGACGTCTTTGCACTTTTAATTATAATATTTTACTCTGGCTTCGTGAATTGCCCTTTGAAATTTTCTGGTCATCTCTTTAACTTGATAATTTCTCTCATTTGTCTTAATTACTTTATGATTAAGAGCAAGTTTCAGAATCTCTCTGACACCCAATTTGATTTGTTCGGTCTTCTTAATTAAATTTTTACTTTATTCATGTATGGTGTTCTTGATGTCATCCACAGCTCTTCATGTCTTGTTGTTAGTGTAGATGTGTAAAATATGTTCTTGAGATGTTCCTGAAATACAGTGGTATATATGAGACCATATTTTGGCTCTTGTGGACTTGTATTTATTTCTTCAATTTTAACTTGAACTTACGTATGAGGAATTGATGTCAGTCTAACCTGGTTTTAGCTGCTGATATTAAGCTTCTCTATCATCTCTTCCTGTAGATGTAGTCATTGTGATTCCTGTTTCTTCCATCTGGAGAAGATGTAGTTTAGTCACCTTCTGCATTATTGAAAAAGAGATGGTTGCCATGAACATGTTGTTGATCTTCCCATCTACCAGTTTCATTTCTATCACCAAGAACATATTTTGAACTGTTGTTTCCTTCCTTTTTTTTCCTCCAATTTTTGAATTTCAATTACCAATAATTATCAATGCCTCTTGATTGTATGTTTGATCAATTTCAGACCGAAGAAGTTGGTAATATTCCTAAATTTCTGTTCATTAGATTTTGTGATTGGTGCATAAATTTGAATAATAGTTGTATTGGTTGGATTTCCTTGACTGTGGATACATATAATTCTATCGCAGACAGCCTTGCACTTCAAAATAGATCTGAAAATGACCTTTTTGAATTCAGTGCTATTCTCCTTGATTATTTCATTCCAAGTATAGTAAATCATGTATTTTTCTGTTTCAGAATGACCAGTACCAGTCTACTTCAATTCACTAATGCATAGTATGTCAATATTCATATGTTACATTTCATTTTTGCAACTTCCAATTTTTCTAGATTCATATTTCATACATTCCAAGTTCTGGTTATTAATTGATATTTACAGCTGTTTCTCCTCATTATCAGTCGTGCTCAGTCAGCACACAAAGGTCTGAAGGACTTTACTTCCTCAGGCTTCATTCCCTCCATGTCACTAAGGTTGACTCTACCTTGAGGAGGCAGCTCTTCTTCAGTCATACTTTGACTGCCTTCTGGCCTAAAAGGCTTAATTTTTGGCACTATTCCTGATATTATTCTGCTCATTTTCATGAGTCTCTTGGTCTCTGACAGTATTTCTATTTTATCCAAAGGGTTTTCAATAAATATATTTCTCAGATGTGGACAGTTTTATTTCTTTTTCATAGTCTGTTCTTGTTCCGGAAACTTTACTGAACTCCATTAATTTCAGATGACCCTTCAGTCTTTGAAATACTGTGACATAGCTTTCAGCATCACAGAAGCACACAAGCCACCACAGTCAGGCAGATTGACAGCAAAGTGGCGGGATTAAGTAGAGGATCCATGAAATAGAAGTGGACCCTTCTTGTGATGGATTGACAGGGTGGCTGTAACAATAGACTCAAACATATGACTGATTTGGAAAATGGCCCAGGAAAGAGTAATGTTATTTTTTTTGTACATAGGATTATGATCAGTTGGAACCCACTTCACCCGAACAACAGCCGACAACAATGTGTGCACATGCTCTCCTGGTTAAAGATCTTGTAGTGATTTTTCTTTTCTTTATTTCTTCCTCCTCACTGCTTGTCTGCTTACCTTTCTTCCTCCTCCCTTTGTTACTCTTTCCTTTCCTTTTTTAATTATTTTAAGAACTGTATTTAGTCGCACAATATAAATTTTCATGAGGGACGGACTGGAAATAAGGGAAAGATTCTGACTATTCTGCTGCACTTACAATGCAAATAGGTATTTCATTCCAAATGGAGCAGGTGGTTTGAGTAGCAAAGTAGGAATGCCCAGATAATGTGCAAAATAAAATAATGGAGATACATTGGAGTATGAAAATTGATAAAAGACAAAATTAACATATCCTGGGTTTTCTGATTATAAAATGACATATATTTTCAACAAATAGAGTAATAAAGGAAATACATATAGACACATTCCTCAAAAATGCATACGTATATTATCACAATCTCATAGCACAAGTATAACCAGCTGGTGCACATTCTTGAAAGATTCTATTCCTATCTGTGTTTTATTCAATTCATTTATGCACAAATCCTGTACCCTGCTTTGTTAATGAGTTAATTTGATTAAAGGACTGAGGTACTTTGTGGAACATGCACACACTTTGTGCTTGTTCTGCTTAAGACTTAGGTTAGGTAAGAGTTGTCTGTCATTTTGTTTACTGTGGTGATTTGGGTGCTGCTCTGATGGATTTCAGATGCCAGCAGGCACATTCATGGTGGACAACTTTTAGCAGAGCTTCCAGAATAAGAACAATCTAAGAAGAAATAATAAATGATTCACTTCTGAGGGTTGCTGAGTGAAAACCTTATAAAAAGCAGCAGGCCATGTCTGAAACTGTGCCAGAGATGAGCCACGCAGATTAGAAGGCACTGATAATATTACATAAGTGTCAGGGTTATATCTTTTCACTATACTTGCCCAATCTGTAAAAGGGGCAAATAATCTGATAAAATACGCAGAAGAATGTGGCATGAGATTTGGATGAAGACTTATTAACAATCTGCAATATGCTTGCTTGCTGAAAGCCTAGAGGACTTGAAGCTCTTTCTGTTGAAGATCAAAGAACACAGGCTTCCGTGTGGATTACAACTCAATGTAAAGAAAACCAAATCCTCATACCTGGGCTGATAAGCAGCATTATAATTAATAGAGAAGACATTGAAGCTGTCAAGAATTTCACTTTACTTGCATTTAACAACTCACTCTTATGGAAGCAATAGTCAAGAAATCGAACAATGTATTTCGCTGATCAAATCTGCTACAAAAGATCTATTTAAAGTTTTAAAGGGCAAAGATGTGGCTTTTCAAACCAAAGTGTGCCTAACTCAAGCCATCATATTTTCTTTTTTTAAATTCTTTTATTGAGGGCTCATACAATTCTTATCACAGTCCATACATCCATCCATTGAGTCAAGCACATATGCACATTTGTTGTCCTCATCAATCTCAAAACATTTGCCCTCTACTTTATCCCTTAATGTCATTTGCTCATTTCCCCTCTCCCTTCCCCCCCCCTCATTAACCCTTCATAATTCATAAATTATAGTTTTGTCATAAGTTACTCTGTCTGACGTATCCTTCTGCCCTCGTCTCTGCTGTACATCCCCCAGGGAGGAGGCTATACTTAGATTCTTGTAATTGGTTCCCCCCTTCTACCCCACATTC
>NW_022103900.1:36734329-36743391 GCF_000313985.2 Echinops telfairi
GTAGATCTGTTTCCCACACTCTTATATAAATATATTTACATATGTACTTTCCAGTCTTAAAACCTCTATACATACACTTTGTCCCCTAGTTCTTTCCTCTATTTCCCTTTACTTTCCTCTTGTCCCACTATCATGGTCCTTCATTTGGATTTCAGTGATTTCTCTGGTCAGCCTTCATTTGGGTTTCAGTGATTTCTCTCGGTTACATTGCCCTTGCTGTATCCCCACCAGGCCTCTCACACCCTCCTTGCCACTGTTTTGGATCACTTATTGCTCCTCTGTCCCTGGGTTGGTCAGCACCACCTACTTACCCCCGCCTCTCCCTCTCCTGTGTCCCCCCGAAACCGTTGGTCCCGTTGTTTTCTCCTCCAAACTGTTCATCCAGTCTATCTTATCTAGATAGTTCTGTAGAGATAATAATATGCATCAAAAACCAAGCCATAGCAAGATATGTGATCAGTAAGAGCACAGCGATGGCAACAAAAAAGGAAACCAATTACCCATAGAAGAATCAGTTAATTAAAAGAAAAACATTTTAAGCAGAAAGAAAAATATGTAAATAGATCAAGGTCTGATTTTTGATCTCTAGGCATATCCTTCAGTCAAGACTGATGGGGTACCATGCTTTGGCCCCCAAGTCTGTCCTTTGAACTCCCTAGGGGGCTCTCTGCTCTGCTCCCACAGTTGCTTTGCTGCATGCTTTTTGTGGTTTGCCTCGGTGTCTCAGGGTCAGTCTGGGCCAGTCCCGACACTGAGTCTCCAGTGTTGTCCCCCTTAGAGCCCGGGGCCATCAAGGGATGGAGTGTCTTATGGTGGGATCAGCCATATTGTCCACTCTGTCCACTGGCTGTTCAGAGCAGGGATGTTGTCCTCTAGGCCTGGTGGGTCAGGATGTGCTCCACTCTCTCTTCCTCCCCCTGGATGCTCCCAATTGCTCTGAACAGAACATGCCCCTCTCCCCTAACTGCAGCTTCATTGCTGTCCTCTCAAGTAGCTTCTTCTGGGGGGAGGGGCTGTTGTCCATGTAGTTGACATGAGGGCCGTGCCCACAGGCCCCTCCATTGACTGTCCACTCCTTGTCAACAAGCTGCATTTGTCTGGCACTGGCTTTGAGTCTGGTCCCTCTTTCCCTGTGGAGACACAAATAATACCCTTCCCCTTTCCTTGGGTGGTCAGTGCCCTAATCCCCCGTCACTTATCCCTTCTTCCCCCCACCCCCCCCCCCATCCCTACACACTCCCCCTTTGTGGTTGGCTACCCTATGTACCCCTGGATTTGGTCTGGAACCTGCCATACTACCTGGACCTTACCCCTAGCGAGTTTGTATACAGTAGCTTTTGCCCTGTGCACATTTTGCATTTACCATTCTGTTCTTTCTTTTATATAAATATATATAAACTTACCTCAGCGGACTCATGTTATACTTTTCTTTTTGTGCTTGGCTTACTTCGCTTAGCATTATTTCTTCCAGTTCTTCCCATGCGGCGATATGCTTCATGTGTTCATCGCTGCTTTTTAGTGATGCATAGTACTCCATTATATGTATGCACCATGGTTTTTTAATCCATTCGTCTGTTGATGGAAATGTGGGTTGCTTCCAACTCCTTGCGATTGTGAACTGTGCCGCAATGAACACTGGAGCGCAGATGTCTGGCCGTGGTTCATTTCTTGCCTCTTCTGGGTGTATGCCCAGTAGGGGGATTGCTGGGTCGTATGGTAATTCAATTTCCATCTGTTTGAGAAATTTCCAAATCGATTTCCATAGTGGCTGTACATATCTACAGGTCCACCAGCAGTGGATGAGAGTTCCTGTCTCCCCACAGCCCCTCCAACACTTGTTGCTTTCTGATTTTTTGAATTGGACTATTTTTGAGGGTGTTAGGTGGTATCTCATAGTTGTTTTGATTTGCATTTCTCTCATGGCTAATGATCGGGAACGTTTTCTCATATGTTTATTGGCCATTTGGATTTCAGACTCTGTGAAACTTCTGTTCAGGTCCTTTCCACATCTCCTCATTGGGCAGTTAGTTTTTCTCTTATTGTGAGCTTGCAAGGTATTGTAGATTTTAGTAATAAGGCCTTTGTCTGATGTTTCATTGGTAAAGATGTTTTCCCAGTCAGTGGACTCTCTTATTATTCGCTTAGTGAATTCTTTTGATGTACACAGGTGTGTTATCTTCATGTACACAGGTGTCTTATCTTCAGTATATCCCACTGTCTATTTGTGACTCCTTTATCCTTTCCTATCTCTGATGGCCTATGTATTCCCTGTGCCAAGGTTCTCAGGTTTGTCCCAATTCCCTCATTTATGACCCTAATTGTTTGGGGTTTTATCTCAAGGCCTGTGATCTACCTTGAGTTTATTCTTGTGCATGGAGTGAGGTAAGGGTCTTGGTTCAATTTTTTGCAGATAGATATCCATTTTTTCCAGCACCATTTATTGAAGATGGCATCTGCTTCCCATTTAATATTTTTTGGGCCCTTATCAAAGATCAGTTGCCTGTATGCTGATGTTTTTATTTCTGGGTCTTCAGCTCTTTTCCATTGGTCTGAGTATCTGTCATTGTGCCAATACCACACTGTTTTGACTACTGTGGCCGTATTGTACGTGCTAAAGTCAGGTAGAGCAAGCCCTCCCACTTTGTCCTTCTTCTTGAGGAGTTCTCTGCTAATTCTGTACTTCTTCCACCTCCATATGAAATTGGTAATCTGTTTTTCCAATTCTTTGAAGAAGGATGGTGGTATTCATATTGGAATAGCATTGAACTTATATAGTGCCTTGGGCAGAACTGACATCTTTACTATATTGAGTCTGCCAATCCACAAGCATGGGATATTCTTCCTTTTGTTGAGGTCACTCTTGATTTCTTGAAGTAGTGTTTTATTATTTTCCTCATACAGAACTTTCGTTTTTTTAAGTCAGGTATATCTCTAAGTATTTCAATTTGTGCTTGGCTATTGTAAAGTGTACTACCTTTTAAATCGCCTCTTCTGTGACCTTGTCTGATGTGTAGAGCAGTCCAATAGACTTTTGTTTGTTGATTTTGTACCCTGCCACTCTGCCATATTCCTCTATTGCTTCAAACACTGCACTTGTGGAGTTTAAGGGATCTTCAATACATAGAATCATATCATCTGTGAATAATGATAATGTCGCCACTTCCTTCCCCAGCTGAATACCTTTAATATCTTTCCTTTGTCTTATGTTGTTAGCTAGGACCTCCAGTACGATGTCAAATAGGAGTGGGGACAAGGGGCATCCTTGTCTGGTCTCCTTTTTCAGTGCAATTGTTTTCATCTTTTCTCCGTTAACTACCACATTAGCTATTGGTTTTTCATATAAGGCCATCGTATTTTCAATAACTTCAAATGCTTGTGAAACCTGGACAACAAATAAGAAAGACTTTAGAAGAATGTTTACATTTGAATCATGGTGTTGTGGAGGAATATTGAAAATACAATAGATCTCCACCAGGATAAACAAACCATTCTGTGTTGGAAGACATAAAGCTAGCATGCTCCTTAGAAGTGAGTATGGTAAGACTTTGTCTCATATACTATGGACAAAGTATCAGGAGAGACCAGTCCCTGGAAATGGACATCACACTCAATAGGGAGTGGTAAAAAACAAGAAAGACTCTCAAGGAGATGGATTGGCAGAGTAGCTTCAACAATGGTCTCAAGCATAAGAACAATTAGGAAGATGGTGCAAACTGGGTGGTATTATGTTCTGTTGTGCATATGGTTGCTATGAGTCAGAGCCAATTTGATGGTCTTTAACATTAGGCCAGACTCTTACAATAATTTTGCGAAATGTATTCTATGTTTGGCTCATTTTTAAATGTTAAGTAACTTGCCTGGTGTCACACCATATGCTTATAAAGGAGTCAAGATGGCAACGTAGGCAGTCAGCTTCCAAATTACTGAGATGTATCAGAAAATAGCATTCACATTATTACTGGAATGGACCTCCCTATTTTCCCTTCCTAGTAGTTTTAACTTTCTTGGGATCGAAGCATATCATCTGCTCTGGGTTGCTATGATTCTGATAAGGATTCATTCATGGGTAGGGTCTGATTTGGGGCTACCGCAGGTCACTTCAGTCCATCAACTAGGTGGGAAGAGAGGGTATTGATTTGTAGCTTAATTGTCTTTTATGTGTTGCTCTAATCAAGGATTGTATGAGCTTAAATTAGCTGACACAACACAGAAAATGGTGGCTCTATTATCAAATGCTTTACATATGCGCTTTGGAGGACCTAGCGCTTCAGTAACCAAGAGCTTTTATTGTACTATTTTATAGCAGACCCCTCAGTGTTTCTGGTTTGTTATTTAAGGCTTTACTGTTTTATGTGCTTTATCTGACATAAAGCTCAGAGGAGCTCCCTAGGCACATAAGAAAGCATTTCAAAATAATTTATGGAATATGGAATTAAAAGTTAATGGAATTTCCCCATGAACTATTTGAAACCCTTGGAAGACAACATGCTCAAATATAAGTAGAAACAAAATTTTTAAAAATCAAATTTTAACGTGAACTTTCCACCCTGTGCTTCTGCTGATCAGAGTCAGTATGAATAGAGCCTGTTTTGACCACCAATTGGACATATGGGGAGCATCTACTTGATGCTTATTCTCACTGACTGGATCAAGAAAAGTTTCTTTTAAAGACTTTAGAGTTTGGGGGATTTTTTTCTCTTTCTTAATTAAAAAACCTCACTGCCATTGAGTTGATTCAGACACGTGGTGTCCCTACAGAAGAAAGTGCCCCCGCCCCGAAAGTTTTATGAGACTATAACTCTTTGTGGGAGGAGAAAACCTCCCCTTTCTTTTAAGGAGAAGATGCTGGTTACCAACTTCTGACCTTGCAGTTGGCAGACCAGAGTGTACCCACTACCCACCAGGGTTCCAGTAAGAAACTCTGTTAGGGTTTGGATCCCTAATTAGTACAAACAGTGAAAATACTGGGCCAATCACCAAAAATTCATACAGTGACACTTCAAACATAAGTCCTGGCAACCTACTTTCACAAAAGCAGTTATCCAAAAGCCCATGGAAGGGGCAGACAAACAAATAAACAAAAACATGGCTGCATTGCCAGAGGCCATGTAAAACCCTCTTCAAACAAAACTTTTAAACAAGTGGAGAAGACGTAAGATGCTGAGTTCTGAGTCTCCCTGAAAGAACAGTTACAGGCTGGTAAATCAGAAGGAGGAACCAACAGAAAGAATACCACCACCAAAGTAATAATAGTAATAATAAACAGTGCAGATTCCAAGCTATCCAAAGAAAATATCTGTGGAGCTGCCCCTACTCAAAATAGTTCAGAATTCACCCAAGGAGAGGATTAAAGGTGAACTGAATTCTGTTCACACCCACACCAACACTAGCACCGTAAAGATGGACACTAATACTTCTCCCTTAACACATAATGGAAGGGAGGTTGGTTTAGTGCGCAATAGAGAGGGGCGAATGTGATTAAATGTGGACAGGAAAATTCACTGTGTCCTAGCACCCTAAGAATGGAATGGTCACACACTGTCCACTCACTGCATTCCTGCCAGATAAGTGGGATTCAAATTAGCAGAAGCTTACCCTCAACACTTGGATGAAACTCTCAGGACAGAGCCTGGTCCAGGTGGACTGTGGCCACTCTTCTCTGGCATCCTAGGGGGAAGAGCCAGATGTGGGGGAGTGCAAAATTGGGCAAAACTGCATCTGGGAGCTTTAACACAAGATATTTTGAACCTCATTTCTCTGTGGACCTAGGGTTAAAAATCCCAGACTACTACCTGCTTATACACTTTTTCTGCCCTACCCACAATCTCCTTCTACTCTCCCTCTCCTAGACCCACTAATAAGTCCTATTCAAACCTGGTACAGTTTTTGTTTCTCATTATTTTGCAATCTCTTTGCTCTATCCAGAATTTCACTATTACTCCTATTACTTACACCTTATTCCATCCCTTAGTTCCCCCCCACCCCACCTCCACTTACTCACTTCTTTCCCCTTTTATTCTCCCATCATTTGACTTCCAGCTCCTGTTAGACATTGCTTCACTAACTGAAAGGGCCACTTACCCATACACCACTAAGGAGACCACATACCACTAACTGCTGCGCTATGATGATGCGGAAACTCAGTTAATTGCAGGTCACCGCAAATCATCAAGAAAAACACAAATAATTGAAAATATTCTCAGCCCAGGGGAATATTCTGAAAAAGTGTCCCTGGGACTACCATAAATAAATTTCAAAATAATGATCTTTAGGTATGGACCTAAGAGCTTTGGGGAACATTCATGAGAACCATAGCAAAAACTGAACAAATAAAAAATATCACACCCAATGGAATCCCAAAAGATAATCAAGGAGATTACAGAAATGAGAACCTCTGTAAAAGACCTGAAGAATAAAATGGAAGAAAAGCTGACTATAACTTATGAAAAAAATAACCAAAAAACAAAAGAACCTAAAGAAAGCCTGAGAATGTTGTGGGACACTATCAAAAGAAACAAGTTACCTCTCAGCAGAATCCCAGAGTAGGGAAACAAACATGTCAATCAAGATAGTGGTATGAGAAATCATGGGGGAAATATCCACAACATCACCAAGCAGGAGAAAGTAACTAGACAATAAGTATTTTGTCGTCATTTTTGTTGTTAGGTGCCATCGAGTCTGTTTTGGTCCATTTTAGCCCTATGCACAGTGGAAAGAAACGCTGCCCGGTCCTGCACCCTCAGCGCCGTTGTTCTGATGCTTGAGCCCATTGTTGCAGCCACAGTGTCAGTCCATCTTACTGGGGACCTTCCTACTCTGCCAGGCATGATGTCCTTCTCCAAGGACTGATCTCTCCTGACAACATGCCCAAAGTAGGTAAGACGGAGTATTGCCATCCTGCCTTAAAGGAGAACTTAGGCCATTTTTATTCCAAGGCAGATTTGTGTCATTTTGGCAGTCCAGAGCATGTTCAATATTCTTCACCAGCACCCCAAATCAAATGCATCAATTCATCTTCGGTCTTCCTTATTCCTTGGTCAACTTTCAAATGTGTATGAAGTGATTGAAAATCCCCTGGCTCGAGTCAGGCATATCTTAGTCCTCAGAGTAACATCATCCGGTCATCTATCATTAGTGTTCAATGCAACACATTTGTTCTTGAGATGTTCTTCCAATTCAGGTGGGATAGACTCAAAGTCCTATTTTTGCTCTCTTTGGCGTCAACCTGAACTTATAAATGAGTAACCGATGATCTCCACAGTCAGCCTTTGGGCCATTTTTAGTTGCTGATATTGAGCTACTTGATCTTTCCCCCTAGATATAGCCAATTTTATTTTGTGAAATCTAGAGAAATCCATGGTTAGAGTTGCCATTTGTGCTCTTTAAAAAATATATTTGCTATGAACAAGTCGTTGGTCTTGTGGACTTCACTTTGGGTGACCCTGGGGGCATTTGAAATACCAGTGAAAAGCCTTCAGCACCACAGTTCTATAGGTTTTAGAATGAGAAGCTTCTTGAATATTTATACACTGTGTTTTAGTTTAAAAAGAAAAGTACCATTAATTTGCAGGTACGTTTTGTATGTACACATATTTAAATGTCAGACATTCATTACATGGGGAGTGCTGCACAAAGAATAATAAATATAAATCAATTTTATTTATTCCTTCCCTTCTAGAACTACAATTTAGCAAATTTGTTTTCATTTTTAACACATATCAAATCTAATACCCCAATAAAATATTAACTATGCATTATTTCCTAATTTTCAATTTGGGATACAGTTTTAAGTGAGCAAATGAAAATAATCTTCTCTTTTCCAAATAGTTAGTGATGCAATTTAATTAACAAACTTGCATGCAAATTATAAAATTAAATATGTATCTACATAAGATTTAAATTATGCTGAGTGTAATATATTCATTTGTAATCCACTTATTTTGTTTATTGTTTTTTGTTTCCTATAAATATTTTACTGCTTTGTTGGTTAATTAGTTTGCTCAGTGATTTCTAAACATTTGAATAAATTAATTCTCTAGGAATAGAAACAGTGTGCTTATTATTAAAGATTACTCAAGCATTTTCTTCCATATGGTGATATCTATAGCAGAAAAAAATCTGTATGAAAAATAAAGATTGTATCTCTGCATTTACTTACTCCAAGTTAGACACAGTTTATGGCAGCCCTTGTCAAATTCTCTCTGGCCTTTGAGGTGACAGTTTTGAAAGCCCATCTATTCTAGTTCAGAAATGAGTCGTTCTGTAAAGGTGAAGCAGTCTGAGGTCTATGAACTTACAACTGAAGTACAATCTGTAGTTAGAACCAACTCCAATAAAGTCTATGATATTAAATTTTTGAGGTAATTATAATACTTGGTAATAGCAAATAGGTGCCATTTTTATGTACACAAAAATATTATTATTACTGCATTATTTTTATAAAGATGGTTTAGTGTATCTAGAAATGCTTATTGTTCATAAGTTACCCACTAGTCAAAAAATATACATATGTTGTTTTTATCTTCATTAATGTTTTTATTTACTCCATGACAGATTCACAAACTTAAGCCTCTGTGTGTGTACATATATACTCATATGGATATTTATATTTTGTCATCTGATTTCATCAAGTAGATTCTGACTCATAGTGAACCTATGCACAACTGTATCCTTTAATTTCATTTCCGTGAACCCTTTGAAGCACTTGCATACCCTTCTGTGTGCATGCAAGTGCCTTTGAGCACACCCACATGTTTTCAGCTGATTGTGAATTGACCCCTCCCTCATTTATGGTCACCCCATACACAATGGAAAGCCTTGTCCAAAGACTGGAGCATTTGGTGTCATAGTGTTCTCATTAACTGCTTTTTGTAAGTAAACTGCAAAGCCATCCTTCCTTGTTCATCTTAGTCTGGCCCTGCCACTGAGACCAGGGTCATAACCACACAAGAGCTTCCACTGACAAAGGAGTGCTGACTTCATTTAATGGGCATAAGCCACATGTAAAAACCTGCTTTCCCACATAGAAGTTCAGAGAGAATTTTATCACTGAACTATATATA
>NW_022103900.1:36743491-36769674 GCF_000313985.2 Echinops telfairi
GCTGTGATTTTAGAGGGATTAAATTAGCTTGGAAAGTGAATGGGAGTCAAAGAGTGGTATGTTTGAAATTAAAATAATTGTGAAGGAATTCCATATATTGTCTATCCTTTAGTTACTGGGGTAATGCCAATTAAGATGGTCAGAGGATTCAATGAGATTGAGGTCAAGAGATTGAGAAGCCACTATAATGGAAAGACCACCCTTGTGGGTATTGAGATCACTAGGAATTATAACGGGGTTGTTGGAGAATGTGGCAATGAATTGGGAGCTCAAATCTTCCGGACATTTTTTGGAGTAGTGTCAGAGGGCAGGGAAATGGTTGTAGAAGACTGCAATCAAATGGGGGTCAAGTTTAATGATATAAGATTCAAAACTGTGGTTTTTATGTGGAGGCCCTGAAAAAAAGATCTAGAAGCCACAATGGTGGCACCTGCCCCTTCCCCAAACCCCGCTGACCCACTGGTGTAAATGAGCAGGATAAAGCTTTAGCTGGGCAACAGAGGGGAGCAAAAATGTGATGGGAAGGTACAGAGATGAGCTTGAGAATTTAGAGGGGTTTGCATATGGTTGGGGGTAAGCACCCGACATTAGCGAAAGGGCTTCACCCAGTAATAAATGGCCTCAGAGAAGGCAATATAGAAACTCAATGAGAATTAGAGTCTGGGAATAAGGGATATCATGGGGACGCTGAGCTTCTTGGGAGCCCTGGTGGTGTAGTGGTTACTCTTTGGGCTACCACCCTCAATGTCAGCAGATCGTAATCATCAGCTGTTCTGTGGGAGAAGCATGGGGTTTTCTACTCCCGGAAAGAGAAACAGTCTCAGAAACTCACAGGGGCAGTTCTACATGAGTCACATTGACTCCATGTCAGTGGGTTTGGTTTTCTGAGCTTTTTGTGGTTTCCAGTGTGGCTTGGGATCAAGAGTGTACTAAAATGAATTCTGGTGGCCTCAAGTCAGATAGTGGGGGAAAGGTGTGGATGTTGAAGGAGAGGAGTGGAGAAGGGAAGTGTCCAGGACCATGGAGCATTCCGAGATTACCATTTGACTCCATTTATATCTCATCAAGGATTGAGAAGCAGAGTTCTGAAGAAGGATGGTTCTGATACTTAGTTCAGAAGCATGCTCTTGACCCCCGCCAATAGTGGTCTGCCTGGAGTTTCTCATCATAAACAAGAGACTTTCAGGACCATAGTTTACCTCAGGTTAATCATTCATCCAACCAACTTTGAGTCATCCCTGGTTCCAAGGCCTAGCCAGGTACTGGATGGATTAAAGAAGAAGATGAGCTAGTCAATTCCATTTCTAATTTTTATCATTAGCATCACAAAAGACTCCGAGTAGATTTTTCCATCCTTTTCTTGAAAATCCTCCATAGATATCATCTTATCCAGAAACCTCCAACCCAACTTCAATTTTTAGAAGACCTGCTATCCAATTAAATATGCAACATCTTTTGTCCCATCGAACTCCAGAGCTGAATGACCCCACCTGACAAATTGAGAGAGGTTAGCAACGGGGGGCTACCTTCTTCTCTTACCATTTGAATTGTGCTACTTTTAGAACTTGGTCATAGGGAACAAAGAAAGTCTCCAAAGACGAGGTGAACACTCTTGCTCAAGGATCTATAAGTGGCTGAATCCTCATGCATGCTTTTAAATGCTTTGCAGAAAGTAATGATTCACTCCCCACATTTTGTTATTGAGTAAATAAAATTAAGCCTGCAATAACAAAAGCAAACAGTGTTTTGCAAACAGCAAGTAACACTGTGACATAGCAAATATTTCTTTAATTTTTTGGTCCATGGTGTTCATTGTATCGTGTGCCTTTTTCAAAGGAAGCACAAGTATTTCTAGTGTGTTTTTGAACTTTATAAAGTGGTGTCACATTCTCACTCACATATTCAGATCTTAGGCTTTGAAGACCTCAGCTGGAAAAGTCACCATGGTATAATTAAAATGCGTGAAACGCAGATCCCAACTCTCTTTGTAACCAAGAACTGAGTCCGGTTTGTTAGTTGTCTTCAGAGTCTGGCCCCCCCCAAAGAGCACATCTTTGGGAAATTGAAAGGGAAAGGAGCATTATGAGCACATTAAGTCATCAAAGGTAGGCTTAAGATGGCAATGATAATTGGCTATTGAGAGAGCAAGAGATAAATAGCAAACTTCCCTACTTTATGACTGTCATACAATAATAGTTTTTTTATGCGTAAGTCTGTTAAGCCAACAAAGGAACCAAGAGAAAAAAAAATACATCTATAT
The DNA here is from genome assembly GCF_000313985.2 of Echinops telfairi. Lineage (NCBI taxonomy): Eukaryota > Metazoa > Chordata > Mammalia > Afrosoricida > Tenrecidae > Echinops > Echinops telfairi. The sequence goes on from NW_022103900.1 coordinate 36,745,752, forward strand.
AGTTCTGTTACTCAAACTCCACCATATCTTCATGAAAATCAGTCATTGATGCGTCATCAACACACACTGATGCATCATCAACGCGCACCAAGAATCGGAGTTTTTAAGGATTGTGTTGAGAGCGCTGCTGCGGAAGTGAGCCTTTATTGGCTGCGCACCCCAAGAGCAACAATCCGAATGGACCAGCTGAGGAGGGAGGCTGAGGAGGACCAGGAGAGAAAGAGAAGGCTATCTGCTCTTGTCAAGATTTACAGCCCGCGAGACCCCAGGGAGCAGCTCCACTCTGCCCTATAAGCTGCTATAAATCAGAATGGACTCAAGGACTGTTGGTTGGCTTTTTGGTTCATTTATAATTAAAGCTAAATATTATTCTTAACAAGTGTGAATCCCTTTCAATTGGGTGGAGAGGTAGACAATACTGTCAGATCAAAATATTCAACTTGAACAAGCATTTACTACTTAAGCATAAATTTTTAACTGGAAACAAAAAAATGAAAAATAACTATTCTAGAGTATGAATAACCTCACAGTCAATGTACTTGCCAGGTTTAAAGAAGTGAATGTTAGCCTGGAGGACACACTGCCAATTTGGCATGAGAAGCTCAGCAGAGAAAAGGAATGAGATTTCTGTGTAAAACGAGGGTATGGTAGAAAGGGTTTTGAGAACAATGATGGCAACAAATGTACAAATGTGCCTGACACAATTGGTGGATGGATGGATTGTGATAAGAGTTGTATGAGCCCCTAATAAAACAATTAAAAAAAAAGAGAGTATGAGTTAAAATATATATATATATATTTAAATTAGGATCATATATTTCTTACCAGGCTCAGAATCTGGTATATATATTCATAATAGACATCTAATTTTTACTAAGAGTTAACATGATTATTTTTATAACTTTATTCTTAGTTAAATTCTATTCTTTATCTCCTATTCCAGCTAACAATGCAAAATGTTGGTCTTTTAGTATTATGAATAGTAGGTATATGTAGTACGCTGGTGTTTCCAGAAAAACAAAACCAGTGATAATCATATATGCATAATAAATGTAACTTGATGTCATAAAAGAAATGCATATCAAGGAAGTAGGCCAGCTCAATCTAATTCCAATTCAAGGCATCGGATGCCAGCTGAAGGCCCCATCAGACTCATGCAGCTGCCAGCCAGTAAAGCAGAAAGCTTAGAGATCACAGGCTGGTGGGTACATAGACTTATAAATCCAATTTTGACACCAACATTCTGGGGCACTGACACCTCTCACGTTGGCAGGCCATATGAGTCACTGGTCCCAGAAGTCAAAAGCAGGATCCAATCAATCTGGAAGGAAGAGAGAGGCAAGAGAGATAATTATGCCACTGTCTCTCTTAGTAAAAGGCCATCCCCTCAATGATAGGTTAGACTCCCTCCATTCATTCTCACAGATGTGGTCAAGATGGCACAAAACCTAATCTTCAAAAGTCCACCCCTTGTCAACTGGGCACCTGTGCACAAATTTTAACCATATATACTCGCTAAAGCAAAAACAATTCAATAATCATACTTGTGCCTAAAATAATACAAATAATATATATATGGATGAAAACAAACTGATCCATTTGTAGTTTTATTTTAAAAGTGTACAAAACAAAAATATTTGATGACCAAAGTTGCAGTTCTATGAACAATCACTTTCACCTGAATCTTATAATTCTATTACCCTCTTCCAATACCTCTCTTTCCATAGGTCTTCCTTTGTCATTCTCAACTAATTTCATGTTCAACTCACAATTCTTGTCTCCGATCCTTCTCTATTTCAGCTGCTGTCTGATTTTATATTTCCAGTCATGTGCAGAGAGTCTTTACATAAAGCCCGATCAAAGATAAGAGGCATTTATAATTTTGAACAAGAATGCATTGTTTTTCTTTTCCCTTCTGTATGTCTGTTTCTTGGTCCTGCAGCACAATTGTATCACTACTAGTCTGAAAGACTTGGAAAATCTTCCCTTTTGTAACAATGTCCAAATGTTTCTAAATGGCATATCATCAGTGCTCCTATTTTCTTTGTTTTAATGGATTCCCACACCCTAATCTAGTTTTTTCCTCACTAAATATTTTTTAAACAGTTTTATTGTAAATTAGGTGAAAATTGATATTTCTGATCATCAAATTTATAGTCAACAGTTTATATCAACAATCAATACCCCCCAGCTAGACCCCAACCCAACAGTTACCCTTCATCCGCTTCTTGATTTCTTTTCCCTCTTATGGATTCCTATCTTCCATTTCACCAAAATTAACACTTGTCAACAGTATAGATCATTGCTTTATCTTCTCTCCTTTGTCACCCACTCCCCTGATAATCTTTTTTAGTAGTTTTCTTGATATAATATTCACATTTTATATACTTCCATAGTTAAATTGCTTCTAAAAAGTGATATAAACATCATCACAATCAGTTCTAATGCTTCCTTGCCCCTCCCACATCCCCTGATTGTTCCCCAATTCCTCTCTCCCTCCCACTACTCCCACGCACAATAAACCATTGCACCAGTTATTCTCTCTATGCATCTACTCCTTCGGTGTTTCCTAAACTGAGAGACCTAACAGAAACAATAAAACACAAAACAAAACAGGAAAAAGCAAGCAATAATAACAGTACAAAGATAAAACTAAAGAATAAGAGAGAGAGCCACACCACAAATATTTTAAAAGCCCATATACCCCTCTACAGGGGGAAGAACAGCAGAAAACATGGCAGGAAGAACTCTTACCAAGGGCTCAATAGAAAGTAAATGTCTAGAAAAGAATGAGGACAACATATGTACAAACATGCCTGATTCAATTGAGGTATGGATTGTAATAAGAGTTGTATGAGCCCCCAATAAAATGATTTAGAAACAACAACAACCGAAATCCAGAGTTGAAATTTCTCTCTTGGCACAATCAAGAAATATGTGATCATAGAGCAAATTCAGGTTGGATCAAGAGAGAGGTAAACTGACCAATTTTCTTATTAAACCATGGTTCAGTTCACCATAATCAAGCTTACAAAATTCCCTGTCTGATATTAAATCTCTGGTGACATTGAGTGAGGATTTGGTGGTAGGGAAAATGTTCCTGTATCATCTCTCCTACGAGACCCTTGTCTCTCAGACCCAAACCTGTCAGTGGTAGTTACATAATCTGTTGTCAATTTGAGACTTAAGAGTGAAGGTTTGGAGTTTTGCCTGTCAATCAGATCCCAGCTTGATGACCTCATTTGGAGGTGTTAAGGAGATAAATATCTCTCTGGAGGCAGGACACATGCTCATTTCCTGCAGATATTCCTCACAACAAGCCACATGGAGCTGCACAGATGCAGCCAGAGCTCTGGAGTTGCAGGAGCTATGTGGAGAACCATGCCAACACTGAGAAGTTTCCACTACCACTGGATCCACAAGACATTCCCCCCACTGGCCTGTGATCTTCCTGCATACGACATCATTTCATGTGAGTCTGAAGAGGGCTTTATAGATTGGTATCAGACATATGGGGTAATATTGGACTTATGGATTTGATCTGAACTAGGCTGGGACGTTTTCTCAATATTCAATTGTTTTTGTATATAAAACTCTTTCATATAAACATATGAGTCTCCATGAGTCTACTCAGTTTCTCTAATCCACCCAGACTAACACACTTGTCATATTAATGCAAGGGTAACATTGAGGCACCCAAAATAGGGTGGTTCTGGGTCTCCTTTCATTGAACACCCACTAAGCCAAGGGTTTCAGACAAGGTGCAACAAATTCCATTTCCATGGTCTGAGGTGGCCATCCCTTGCATTCTCTTCCATCGGGGTCTTTTAGTTCTAATCCAAGGGTATAAGTCGTTTTGAGGTAGGACTCATTTCCTTCAGTCAAGCTTCCACCCTGAGTCCTGGTGTGATTCTTGGTGGATGCCATGTTCCTTGTAAGAGTAGCACCTAAGGTCAACATAGTGCCCAGCCCATGGCATGGTTCACTAAGGGTTGGGTAGAAGCATATTTGAAGTTCAACAATCTTAAAAATCTGTTCTCTTTGGTATGCAAGTCTTTATCTATTTCCCTGAACCCCCAGCCCCCTCCACCTTACAACAGTGGTCTCATATATGTCCTTTAGTGATTGCGTAATTTACTTAGCAGAGATTCCCCAAACTCATCCAGTCCACTGGGTTTTTTGTGCTTTCCACATTGATTTTCAGGGATGCAAAGTATATCATTTTGCATATGTACTAGATCTTCTTTATCAATTATTCTACTGGTGAGCATGTAGAGTATTTCCAACTTCTTGATATTGTGAACAGTGCTGCAATGTACATGTGCATACATATGCATATTTGTGTTATGGCTCTTCTTTAGGATATATACCCAGCACAGGTATTGCTGGGTTATATGAAATCTCTATTTACACTTGTTTGACATAGTGTCATATTGCTTTCCACCTACGATTGTACATATTTACAGTGCAATCAACAGTGCATGAAGATTATAATCCCTCTATGGCCTCTCGGTCATTGCTATTTTCTTGTTTTCATTTTTTTGTATTTGACCCTCACTGTTGGTGTAAGGTGGTGTTATCTCACTTTGGCTTTGATTTGCATCTCCTGGATGGCTTATGATCATGAACATTTCTTCAGATGCCTGTTGGTCATTTGGATGTTATCTTAGTGACCTATCTCTTCATGCCCTTTGCCCATATTTTAAGTTGTGTTAGTCATCTTTTTCTTATCAAGGTGTTGCTACTCTATAGATTTTAGAGATTTATCCTTTGTCCATTGGGTTTTTATCAAAAAGTGTTCCCCTCACTGTGGTTTCTTTTTTCTTTTGAGCCAGTTCTAGTCATCTAGTTTGCCATTGATTTTGTGTGCTTCCTTCATTAGATTTGATGGTGTGTCTATGCCCTATTTTTTCATCGATGCTTCTTATAGTGATGGGATTTACACTTAGATCTTTGATCTCTTTTGAGTTCACTTTTCTTCATGAGTTAAGGTTCTATTTTATTCTTCTTCATATGGAGATCCAATTTTTCAGTACCATTTGTTGAAGAGATAATCTCTTTCTTTCTTTTTTAAAATTATTTTATTGAGGGCTCATACAATTCTTATCACAGTCCATATATACATCCATTGAGTCAAGCACATATGTACACCTGTTGCCCTCATCAATTTCAAAACATTTGCCCTCTACTTTAGCCCTCAATATCATTTGCTCATTTTCCCTTTCCCTACCCTCTCTCCCCTCCCTCCTCAACCCTTCATAATTCATAAGTTATTATAGTTTTGTCATAAGTTACACTGTCCGATGTCTCCCTCTGCCCCCTTCTCTGCTGTCCATTCCCCAGGGAGGAGGCTATACTTAGATTCTTGTAATTGGCTCCCCCCTTCCACCCCGCATTCCCTTCACCCTCCAGGCCTCGCCCCTCTCACCACTGGTCCTGAAGGAGTCATCTATCCTGGATTCCCTGTGTTTCAAGTTGCTATCTGTACCAATGTACATCCTCTGGTCTAGCCAGATTTGCAAGGCAGAATTGGGATCATGATATTGGTGGGGAGGAAGCATTAACGAACTAGAGGAAAGTTATGTTTCATCGTTGCTACCCTGCACCCTGATTAGCTCATCTCCTTTCTTATTTATTTATTTTTTGCTCGTTGTAAAAAAATCAGTTGTCTGTGGGTGGATGAATTTATTTCTGGGTTCTCTAATCTCTTCCATTGGTCTATCACTGCACTAGTACCATGATGTCTTAACTACTTTGACTGTGTAATAAGTTTTGAAGGCAGAAAGTGAGTGATCTGCTACTTTGTTTCTTCTTAAGAAACTCTTTGTTTATCCTGGGTCTCTTCTTTCTCCATATAAAGCTAGTAATTACTTTTATTTTTTGAAAGAACAAAGTTGGAATCTGGATCAGAATTGTGTTGTATGTATAAATTGCTGGGAAGTATTGACATTTTTATAGTATTAAGCCTTCCCATCCATGAATATGAATATTCTCCCCTTTGTGTAGATCTCTTTTGGCTTCTTGTAGCAACACTCTGTACTTAGTTTTGTGCAAAATCGTGTTTCTGTGGTTAGGTTTATACTTAAGTATTTAATAATTTTATGACTATTTAACATATTATTTTCTTGCTTCCTTTTCAGAGCTCTCTTTAACATGCAGGGATATAATTGATTTTTGTATTTTAATCTTGTATCCTGTCATGCTAGCTACTAAATCAATTGCTTCCAACATTTTTTTTGTAGACTCTTGGATTTTCTACATATGAAATTTTATCACCTGCAAATAGTGATGTTAGTGACACTTTATTTTATTAGCTTCTCCTTGTAGAGTGGATTATTGTAAGACTCCTGGTACTATTTTTTTTTAAACTGCTTCCTACTACTTTACTCTCTGATAACATATATCATTGAATTACAATGGCCTCTTCCTGTTCTCTATATTTATTCAAATTCTAAAAATCATAAATATCTCATATTATATCCAAATTAACTACCAATAATTTCTGAACACACATATAAACTACTAACAACGGTGTCTATAAATGTGGTATTTCTGATTTCGGATCATGTTTTACTAAAGGCCCCAGACTTACTAGCTTAAAATGGCCATTTTATTTTGTGCCCAATTTTGTGACTCGAGATTCTCTCAGTCTTTTTTCACATGTCATCCAGTCACGGAGCCTTTCCCTAACAATCTGGTCTTCCAAAAATGTGATTTCTTATGTTGCCAGTAGCTTCTCCTACAGTTAGCAATCTGAAGACCCAGAAGAAAACTTCACAACTTCTGATGCCCTAACTTTGAAGTCATGCAGAGTAGTATCTGTTTCATTTTACAGATCAAAAATAAGTCCTAAGACAGTCCCTATTCAAGGGTAAAAGAGCTGCAAAAGAAAGCCGTGTTGGTTGAGAATCATCTTTGGGATCTTGGCAGCACATTTGTAACCTCTATATGTAAAGAACAATAGTCTACGCTTCGATATCTAGTTATGCTGCCATTTATACAGACTTTGTACTCTTCCGCTGAAATCATGCTGAGGGTCTCTCAGCGGAATTCAGCTATTTGTACTTAGTTGACTGCAGTGACACGATCCTTAATCACTTAATCACCAAGTCTTATCAAGTAGATCTTTGGTATTTTAATTATGCAGAATATGGGCATTCATCAGCTTGACTAGTTTGCTGAGACTCAACATTTTGGACCTCATTGCCCCATAAACTTGTCAACTGAACCACCAGCAGCTCTGCAGGAGAAATCAGAAACCCACAGCCTTGATTTGATGGCAGGGAGTTTATACACATTATAAACTTTAAGTTAACATGTAGGTAGCATGTTTTAGTTTTGGTTTAGTTTTCCACAATACATAGCCAAATACTTAGTGTGTTGTTTGATTGCCGATTTGTTCAAAACATTGATTAGTTCAGAAATCTGCTCACTTTTTACTAAAGATCATATGGCAATATTTTCAATTTTTAGCATCATGTTGTATGTTTTAACTCTTCAACTTTGGCATTGTAGTGATAAAGCAGACAATAGGTTAACAAATGAATGAATGTGACTGTACTATAAGAAAACTTTATTTATAAGACAGATGCAGCCATAAACCATAGTTTGCCAAGTCTTGGTCTACTTGACTTTTAATCATATCATATACAGTGATATCTCAGCTTTTAGACAGCTCCAAGCTTAAACTTTCCACTATTCAAACAGCAAAGTTCGAAAAAAGCAAACAACCCAATCTACTCTGTGTTCATAACTTTTCTCAATAATCGAACCAAAATCCAATATGAAAATGATAATTCACACAGCAAAACAGATTCCAATTCAAAATATATGTGCCCACAGGCATAATTCATTGATATTTATTTTATTACTTGAGTTGCGCAACTATTCTCACCCTTTTAATTGAGCTGTTCCTCCCTCGGTATTATAAAATAAATACTCCCTAAACTTTTTATCCATTTAAACTTTTAAGTGCTGATACCATATCAAAAAAACAGTCTAATTCCCATCAGATAATTTCTGTATCCAGTGACCCTAGTGGAAATAGTAGAACTAGTCCAAGAAAGTCTTCAAGGATGTAATTTTTATGGAAACAGATAGTCATATCTTTATCCAGTGTAGTGGCTATTAGATTGGCACCAAATGATTGTTTCCATTTGCAATGGGATGATTAACATCTATGATACTTGTGTTTTTTGATTCAAAATACAGAGTCCTTAAAAAAGCATTGTATTAAGGTCATTTTTTCCTAATTATGACGGTTTTTTTGGTTTAAAGAAGTCTTCTGGAGGTATTTTTGGTTAGAGGCTTAAATATTATTTCAGAGCAACAGTCTGAGATAATAGTTTCAATCTATCCTCTGATCAAAAGGATGGAATTGCATGTCATACATTTTTAAGTTCAAAAATAGAGGGAAAAGTACTACATACGTTGAATGAGATGCCAGCCCACTATGTACAAGGCTTGTAGGCCTATTGTCACAATACTAAGTCAGCTTGCTGACAAGGATTATAGTGATCAGAATATATTAATTTGCTTGAGGTCATAATGAAGACACTTCAAAACATGAAGTCCCATAGTTAGAACCAGAATCTCTGATAGGCACTTAAATATCTAGGGTCAGGGATCTGGTTAAACATGAAACAAATGGGAGCAGGTTAGGAATAAGATGAAGATGAGCTCAAGTTTATGGCTACGTCATCCCTCCGGTATCCATCTTGCAACTTTATCAGTGATCTCTGATATAATAAACATTTTGGAAACAACAGATGTCCAATATTGAACAAGTTTATTTTAGACCAAGGTTTATATTTGTTTACTTTCTTGAACTTTCTAGGTAAATCAGGGTAAAACAAAGGAGTATTCAGGACCCAACCCCTGCCTTTGAGATGCTTGAAGTCTAGCTGGTGCCATATTTCATATCAGTATGAAATAGAAAATATGCATCATAAATTAGATGAAAATAATGATGATATGATAATGATAAATAAGAGTAGTGATCCCTAATTTTAATTAACATGAACCACCTGGGGTGTTGGACCAATGCAGATTCTCAGTAGGTAGGTCAAAGGTGGGTCCTGAGATTTTGTATCTTTATTAAACTTTCATGTGATGATAATGCTCATGGTGCAGGTACCACACATGACTTCTAAAGTTCATATGATTTCAGCAGAGATAATCAGAGGCTGCTATGGCCAAGGATCCCTGGAGGAAGTGAGCATTAACTAAGAGTTGATGCAAGAATTCAAATCCAAATGTCTTGTAACAGAGGTGTCAAACTGGCAGTCTGCGGGTCACATGCGACCCGGAGGTAATTTTTTGTGGCCCGCGATGCTCTGCAATAAAATGAAAACAGAAAAAATGGTTATGAAGAAAGTAGCTCTTAGGGAAGATGGAGGCAATACCGTACACACAATTCCCTCATTAACACTTGAACTACTGAAGACGAGTATACACGTGGCCCAGTGCCTTTCCTGGGGGCCTGTGGATGTGGGTAAATGTGCTGACCTCGTTTCAGTGATGTTTGGAAGGGATATGTCTGACACTCTTAGTGTTGCGTAATGTAAACAGATACCAATAGTGAAAAGGTTAAAAAGGGCACTCTGGGTTGTGCTATTATGAATCATACCTAGCGGCAGCGCGAGTTAACATTTTTAGAGGGAAGCCATTACGATTGTGCATCACATTTGTCAGCTGTGCAACATTTTGTGTTTTTAATTAGTTACTTTGTTATATTTTCCAGTCACAACTTAAGAGGTAAGTGAAAACTAGTAGGAGGAAAGCACTGGCAATTTTGGGTAAAAAAGAATAATTTTAGTTCTATAAATACATTAAATTAAATAAATGTTTAAATAAAAGCAATTATACAGTGTTTTAATTAACCTATCCATATTCCTGAATCCTCATTTCAAAATACAAATTTAACAAAATTTGTAAATGTGGTGTGGCCCACGTGAATCTTGCCTGTTGCACCAAATGGCCTATGTTTTAATTGAGTTTGACACCCCTGTCTTGTAGTACCAGGCATATGATATAAACATGTATTAAAGAAATGTGTCAGGCTATACAGATTGAGCCAAATCCAGCACCATTGCTATATATCCGTGAAATCACTACTTTTCAGGAATAGCTTGTTGTCTCTAAGTGGGAATCCAGACATTGCCAGATTTTCAAATCCCACCCCACCAAGAGAACAGGAATTTAAACATAAATATGAAATTATCTGATTATCAAATGTCAGTAACCTCTTTTTAGATTGTTCTTCTATTTTTCCCTTTAACCTCTGAACACACAGCAAAATATTTTCTGGTCTCGATGAAGCCTGGGGACCACCAGTTTGCAACTGATTTAAAAATACATGTATTAATTGGGAGTTAATATATATATAATTTCATAGTTCAGTCACGTCAAGCCTCATTGTATAATTGCTACCAGAATCAGTTTTCAAATATTCTTTTTCTTCCTGGACTACTTGACATCATGTCCCTTTTAACACACACACCCCACCCGCCACCACACACACACCACCACCACTCTGTCTCCGCCCACCCCCAAACCCTTATTGACTTCCTGTTCTTATAGGTTCCTCAATCTTGGTTTTCATATACCGAAACACAGAAAAACATTTAACACAACTTCATGAGGGTGACCTCCAATGACAGTATCTCTGAGATACACCCTAATATGAACAAACAAAAGTAAAATACACAAAATAATAAAAAAAATACAACATTGAGGACCAGATGCATCACAGCATGCATCAGAGGGAGGGATTAAGGGACACAAAGTTTCAACTGTTCAACTCAGATTTATGCCTTTGATCTTCTATGTGCATCTCTCCAATGCACTGTTTAGTAACCACTTTCCTCCCATCCCTCGACTGTGGAGATAAGGAGTTCACCAGAGGCTTGTTTCCTGTGTAGTTCCCAGAAATGAGTCTTGGGCTCCCATTGTCATCCATATCCTCTGTAAGCCAGATCCTCACAATTTGGGCTCTGATACTAATCCCTCCTTCAACTTCAGATTGTATGATTTAAAATCCTGCGGTGATGGATGATGATATGCTGTATTTTGAAAGAAAACTCAAATGTAACTGAAAATCAGGATTGTAAACCTGCAATGAGAGAGATAACAAATATGCTCATTGGTGACTTGACTTCAATGGAGACTGAGCACGGCCAATTGTTTTTCACTTAAAAAATATTGTGTCTCCAAAATGATTATCTTTTATGAGGCAGGGGTCCCTTCGCAAAGCTAAATACCTTAATACCGGAGGTCTCCAATAAGCAGTGTATTCTCAGGGAAACAATTCCCAGCGGTCTCTTGTTAAAATGCCACCGATTTCAGTGGGGGAGTTCATCACACTCAAAGCACCTGAGGAAAGGATTGTCCAGAACATAAACTCAGAGACCCCAAATCAAATTGTTGGCTTTTTTCCCCCTGCCACATGACAAACATCTCTTTTGGGAGGTTGAGGATTAAAGGGAGACATTTATTCTACTACAGTATTGACTTTACCATGGAGAACCAGAAATTCCCAGGGTGGAGCTCAAAAGAAATGACAGTGATATGTCTGTGTGTGTTTAAACATGTGTCAATGTGAGTGCCAGGCTGCGAAGATAAATCTTTCCGGGAATAATAGAAACATTCTGCTAAGGCAATACATGGACTTTAGAATGGCTGTTTATCAAACTACAAATATAAGGTTGTTTTTCTCTGCATATCTCCTCCCCACACAGACACTTGTCTAGTGTTCTTCCATTGTGCTGTCTATAGATGTCTTTTGCTTAGTTAACCTGTGTGTGCCACTCAAGCTCAGGCTTGACACATCCCATTTGGTAATCATTGTGTCAGCCATTCAATTGGTCTCAGATGACTTCCAACTTAAATTATTTCTATTCATTACCCCAAATCGTCCTTCCATAAATGTTAGCTGTAATTCTACTTTTAAACATTTAATGGATTTAGTGGAACCAAGCATTACAAATAATAGCTCTTCACCACAAAAGGGGAAAAAATAAACATACAAAAAACATGTCTAGTCTCAGTTCCTCTACCTGTCAGTCTGTTGGTTTTTCCACTTTGTGGCGGCGGCTCACGTGTTGTAATGCCGGAAGTGTTGCCACTGGCATTTCAAATACCAGCAGGGTCACCCAAGGTGAACAGGTTTCAGCAGAGCTTCCAGACCAAGAACAGATTATGAAGAAGAAATAGGATATTCACTTCTGAGTGATTAGCCAGTGAGGCCTTATGAATGGCAGTAGAACACTGTGAGAGATAGTACCAAAAGAAGAGCCCCCCTGGTTGGAAAGGTACTTGAAATATGACCAAGGAAGTGCCGCCTCCTTAAAGAAGAGCTGATAACAAGAATGTGGGGGCAGAAAAACTCTCAGGATCTTTCTTTTACGATGGGACTCAAATCAAAATGAGACAACACAGCAGTAAACATCCATTCAGAATGGGAACATGGAATGTACAAAGTATGACTCTAACAAAAGGATAAATCATCAAAAATGAAATCACATACATACAGATCAATCTCTTTGGCATTTAGTGAGCTGAAATGGAATATTATTGGCCATTTTGAATCAAACAATCATATGGCTTACTATTTCAGAAATGAAAAATTCAAGACAAATATCATCTCTAATTATAAAAAAGATCATCTCAAAAGCTATCTTGAAATACAGTGCTGTCTGTGATAGTATAATATCTAAATATGTACAAGGAAGTCCAATTGGTACAATTATCAGTCAAATATGTGACATAACCACTAAAACTAGTGATGAGGGAATTTAAATATTCTACTAGAATCCCATGTCTGAAATTGATCAAATGTGCAATCAAGATATATTGATAATTATTGTCAACCAGATTCAGCAGTTGAAAACAAAGAGCTTTCGACAGTAGTTGGAAAATATGACCTTGGTGGTATAGATAAAGCTGGAAATCATATAATAGAATTGTGCAAGATAAGCAACCTACTACCCTTTTCATCAACATAAACAGTGACTGTACTTTTAGACTGTACCTTTACAGACAGAATATGTATTAGTGAAATTGATTATACTGAGGGAAAAGATGACTAAGAAACTATATATCAGCAGTGAAAATGAGGCCCAGGGCTGATTGTGCAGCATACCCTCAACCTTTCAGATGTAAATTTAGCTTGAAGTTGAAGAACTCTAAAACAAGTCCATGAGAGCCAGTATATGGCCTTACATATGCTCCACCTGCAGTAGGAACACATCTCAAGAACAGATTTGAGGTTGAACACGATTAACAGAATATCCGATGGCTCGTGTGATGGCATCAAGAACATCAGACATGAAGCAAACAACGTCATTAAAAAGACAAGAAATAATGAGAAAATGAATGTGGATGGCAGTAGAGACTCTGAAACCGTACCTGGAATGTAAATTAACTAAGGCAATTGTAAGAAATAATGAAGTAAAATAGGTGAATAAAAATTTTAAAGAGAAGCATGAGAAAAGAAAATATTAAAACAAACTGCAAATACCAAGAGTTAGAATGCAAAAGAAGAGGGGGTAGCATATCTCAAGCTAAAAGAAGTGAAGACAAAATTCAAGCCTCAAGTTAAGATATTGAAGGCTAAGATGGGCAAGATACGAACGATACAGGAAGCATCAACTGAAGATGAAAGTTACTGTGCAAAAAGAACTGGTCAAAAAACCAGTCAACTTCCCAGCTATTTCAACAGGTAGCACGCAAACAAGGATCAACGCTCTTGAAGGACAAAATACATACTGCACTAAAGATGGTAGTGAAAAACAAGGCTCCAGGAATTAAGAGAATACGAATTTTAAAAAAACATTTTATTAGGGGCTCATACAACTGTTATTGCAATTCATACACACATCAATTGTGTAAAGCGCATTTGCACATCATTCTCAAAACATTTTCTCTCCACTTAAACCCCCGACATTAGGTCCTCATTTTTCCCCTCCCTCCCCGCTCCCCCCTTCCTCATGAGCCCTTAATAGTTTATAAATTGGTATTTTGTCATATCTTGCCCTGTCCGACGTCTCCCTTCACCCACTTTTTGGTTGTCTGTCCCCCAGGGAGGAGGTCACATATAGTTCCTTGTAATCAGTTCCCTCTATACCAATTTTAAAGGGTCAACAAGCTGAGGAAGGTTTGGAAGCACTCATTCATCTAGTCTAGAAAATTTTGAAGGCAGCTACTTGGACAAAAAATCCATTCCAAAGAAAGGGGATGTAGTAGAATTCAGACATGATTCATTAATGATCTTAATAAAAATGTCATTTGAAAGTAAAACTTTCCATTTGCTGAAAATAATTCAACATTTGCAGCCGTGCATTGACAGGGACTCCCAGAAATTCAGGCTGGATTCAGAAGAGGACATGGCACAAGGGATATTACTGCTGAGGTCAGATGGATCTTGGCTGAAAGCACAAAACACCAATAGGATGTTTGCTTGTGTTTTATTGACTAGGCAAAAACATTTGATGCTGGGGAATTCCAGAACACTTCATTGTATTTATGAAGAAGTTGCATATGAACCAAGAAAAGTTATAATAACAGAATAAGGGAATACTGTGTGGTTTAAAATCAGGACAAAACCTAACGGCCACAAAGATAGCCCAGTTTCAAAATCAAAAACAGAAAATAACAAATATTGGAGGGGCTGTGGTGAGATAGGAGCTCTCATTCACTGCTGGTGGACTTGTAGGTATCTACAGCCACTGTGAAAAGCGATTTGGCAATACCTAAAACAGATGGAAATTGAGTTACCTTATGACCCAGGAATTTCCCTACTGGGCATAAACCCAGAAGAAATAAGAAACAGACCACGACTAGACATGTGCATTCCAATGATCATTGTGGTGCAGTTCACAATAGCAAAAAGTTGGAAACAGCTTAAATTTCCATCAATAGATGAATGGATTTTAAAATTCTGGTATACAGTATTCACACAACGCAATACTTCACATCCCTAAAAATAGCGGTGAAACAATGAAGCATCTTGTCTCATGGAAAGAGTTGGAGGATATTATGCTGAGTGAAGTTAGCCAAGCACAAAAGGTCAAGTACAACGTGAGTCCACTAAGGTAAGCTCAAATAGCAGAAAGGGCATAAGGAAAAATGCGCACAACACACAATTTCTGGGATGAGGACCAGATGTCCTGGCAAGAGCCAGACCAAACTCAATCATTCATATGTCATGTCATGAACAGATACAGATAGCACCTGTGCTGAAAAGCATCTCATCTGCACCTCACAAATGCCTTAAAGGCCCACAGAGAGGTGGGGGGTTGGGGGAAATGAATGCAAAGGGGGGTCCAAGCACTAACCAGCCCAAGGGGAGGGTATTGTTTATATGTCCACGGGAAAGGGAAGGTGATAGTAGACCTCACTGTGGTGTATCAAACCACCAGGGCAATGTTCCTGAGCTGAGTAACTTGCTCCTAGGGATGACTGCAGAGCCTGCCTCAGGTGGAGACTCTCCCAAGATGACTGTATTGCAGAGGACAGGCCCAAGATACAGTTCAGGGAAAGTGACCAGTGTGAGCCACCCACATAGGAACATACCAAGAGAGGAGCACAACAGACCAGAGGTGGGAGGGAAGTAAAAAGTCCCCGAGGAACCCCCATTGTAGACTTCTGACTCTGGGGCAGCACTTGGCACTCCACTTAAACTGATTGGGGGTTATGCACAGGGGGGCCACAATGAATGTATAAGGCATAAATTGGCGGGGGGGGGGAAGGGGGGGGCGGCGTGCAAGAAAGCTCCATCCCGGACTGTGGGAATAGCAATGTGGACTTATGAGAAACACACATTTTGGACACAAATACGGCTCTATGTGATGATCCCTGTTAGTCTGGTGGCTATCTCTATGTTGTTGTTGTTATTAATCTTTTTTTTAAATTATTATTTTGTTTTTGTTTTTGGTGATGATTTATACAAGAAATGCAGGATAGGTAGTCTTATAATGTGGCATTGTATGATACCTACTTCCCTGATATGATTGCTTAAGTCAAAATGGGTGTATAAGCAAATGTGGTGAAGAAAGCTTAAGGTGGCCAGCTATAGTGTCTGGAATCTTAAAGGCTTGTCATTAAACAAATGGTCACCTAGCAGGGCATCAATAAAGCCCACATGTAAGAAGCATACCATCCCGTGTGACCATGAGGAGTCAATGGGAAGAGGTATAAGAAGTTCAAAAACCACTCATCCACATTGATGTGAAGGGGATTAGATGTAGTAGAGACCCAAAGTCCACCAGCAAGACAATTGGACAGCCCCTCTTAGAAGGGTGCAGTGTGATACTGCTGAATCACATAACTCCCCTTTAGTTCTTTAAAATTTCTCTCCCTGATTATTATGGTCCTTACATGATATACCTCACTGGTCATGTTAGATTTGCGTATGCTCATTTGTGCATTTAAGATTTCTCAGTAAATGATAGTCAAGATAGAGGACCCCTCAGAGACAGTGACAGGAATAAGGGTTTCCTAAGGGTACAGGAAGTTAAAGGGGGAACAAGAAGGAGTGGGAAGAGGGAATTTGATAGCATCGATGGGATTTAACAATAAAACTGTATGGGAAGGGGAAGGGATATATATCCAAGACAGATAAACACTTCAGAAACAGTAATGGGATTAATTATTCCCTGAGGGTGGGAAATAGGGGGGAGGGCAACTCATGACAATGATGACTTTATAGTCCCACTTGAGGGGAACAAATAACAGCTCTGCTGGATGTTGTACCATACAGCAAATATATATATTTGCTTTTTTATATGTATATATGGTTCTTTTGGGGGGGTCAGGGTGGAGAAGGGAGAGCATAAAGGGGAGCTGCTATCAAAGAGTTCAAGAAGAAAGAAAATGGTTTGAAACTGATGGTGGCATCAATTGTACAATTATGCTTAATATAATTGAATTATGGATTATTGTAATATCTACAATAACTGCCAATAAAATGATTAAAAAAGAAAAGTAAGAAATTAAACAAAGAAACAAAAATATTCCTATTTACAATTGCCTGACCTGTGCCAAATGTACTTATAAGTGTCCCCATGATTCTCACTACTAAATTTCTCTGGCTTAACTCCTCAAGCATCAGGTCTGTTTAGTTCATAACTTTGAACCATAGCACACAGTCATTTCTTTCTCTGTTGGAATCTATTTAGTTTAACACAAAGGACAATATCTTTTTTTAATCATTGTATTGGGTGCTCATACAACTCTTATCACAATCCATACATCCATCCATTGTGTCAAGCACATTTGTACATTCATTGCCATCATCGTTCTCAAAATATTTGCTCTCTACTGAAGCCCTTGGTATCAGCTCCTCACTTTTTCTCCTCCCTCGCCGCTCCCCCCTCCCTCATGAACCTTTGATAATTTATACATTATTATTTTTTCATATCTTTCACTGTCCAATGTCTCCCTCCCTTCACCCACTTTTCTGTTGTCCGTCCCCCACGGAGGAGGTTATATGTAGAGCCTTATAATTAGTTCCCCCTTTCTATTCCACCATTCCTCAACCCTCCCGGTATCGCCACTCTTACCACTGGTCATGAAGGGATCATCTGTCCTGGATTCCCTGTGTTTCAGGTTCCTATCTGTACTAGAGTACCTCCTCTGGTCTAGCCAGATTGGGAAGGTAGAATTGGAATCATAATAATGGGGGAGAGGAAGCATTTAAGAAGTAGAGGAAAGTTGTGTGTTTCCTTGTCGCTACACTGCACCATGACTGGCTCCTCTCTTCCCCTCAACCCTTCTGTAAGGGGATGTCCTATTGCCCACAGATGGGCTTTGGGTCCACAATCCGCACTCCCCCTCATTAACAATATGATTATTTTTCCCTTGATGCCTGATACCTGATCCCTTCAACACCTGGTGATCACACAGACTGGTGTGTTTCTTCCATGTGGGCTTTGTTGCTTCTCAGCTAACTTGTTTCCCCAAAAGTAAGACATTCCTGAAAATAAGACCTACTTACAGTTTTGCCTCCTGCTGAAATATAAGGCATCCCCCAGAAAATAAGACCTGCTGGAAAATAAGACCCTTGAATCTACCATAACTTTGGACTCTGGACCTTAGCAGCGGGTGTCGCTGTGCAGCTCACTGTTGGCCGCAGTGCATCTGAAGTAGGCAGGAAGTGTGAAGTCTTTTTTAATGAAACAATGAAACAATAAACAATAAATGTGTACCGTATTCTTCTTCATGGAAAAATAAGACATCCCCTGAAAATAAGACCTAGTGCATATTTGGGAGCAAAAAAAAAAATAAGACACTGTCTTTTTTTCAGGGAAACAGGGTAGATGGCTGCTTGTTTACCTTCAAGCCTTTTAAGACCCCAGACACTATATCTTTTGATAGCTGGACACCACCAGCTTTCTTCACCACATTTCCTTATGCAAACATTTGTCTTCAGCAATCATATCAGGAAGGTGGGCAAACCATGATATGATTTTTTGTTCTTTGATGCCTGATACTTGATCTCTTCGACACCTTGTGGTCACAGAGGCTTGTGTGCTTTTTCCATGTTGGCTTTGTTGCTTCTGAGCTAGATGGCCGCTTATTTGCCTTCAAGTCTTAAGACCCCAGACGCTATATCTTTTGATAGCCAGGCACCATCAGCTTTCTTCACATTTGCTTATGCACACATTTGTCTTTAGCAATCATGTCAGGAAGGCATGCATCATGGAATGCCAATTTAATAGAACAAAGTGTTCTTGCATTGAGGAGATATTTGAGAGGAGGCCCAATGAAGGACAGTAACTTGACTGAATATCAAAGCTTTTCCTTTCTTTTTCCAATAATCATTTTTAATACACATAATATCAATAACA
Source organism: Echinops telfairi (assembly GCF_000313985.2). Taxonomy (NCBI): domain Eukaryota; kingdom Metazoa; phylum Chordata; class Mammalia; order Afrosoricida; family Tenrecidae; genus Echinops; species Echinops telfairi. Next base: position 36,764,600 of record NW_022103900.1, read on the forward strand.
ATAAGTAGAAGTCAGTATAAACCTACTACAGCCAGGCCCTAAACTCAACTCTTTAAACAGTCAAATTCATTGCTTATCTATCTTATTGTAAACCTGATCTAAATTATTCCATTGATACAAAATATGGCCTTAGACCTCTCACTACCTCAAGCCAGGGTCAGGCTTTCTGTCAGTCATTTTGATTTTCTATCAGCCATTGAGCTAAGGGGACAAAATCACCCCTTGAACTTTCCCCCTGAGACCAAAGCTTTTCCTTTTATTTCTCAGCCTGGTAAATATTTTTCTTTTTGTCTAAGAATTTTTCAGAATATTTTTTTCTGAAGTGCTTTTGTGTGTAAAGAAATAAATAATTGCCATTGTATTCATTTCCCTACAATTCTATTTAACAGCTAACATTCATTTATATATTACAAATTTAAGAATACAACATTTAATTAAGATATTATAAAATAAAAATCCAAATAAACATCATTCTGCTACATGGAAAACTAATGTATCAAAGTGAACACAAATGTTCAATCTAAATAAATATAGATAATTTTAGCCTATTTTAATTGCCAATTAAAATAAAAATATTTGATATGTTGAGTTAGATAAAAGACAATGTGTCTAAATGTGAATAGAAATTTACTCAAACAATTAAATTTCAATCAATTATTAAAAATCACTAATTTATAGTATTTAAATATTTTTAACATACAAGGTTTGTTTTCAGAAAGTTTCTTACTTTCATTTGTTTTTATTTGCAAGTGTTCAATAATTTTACCAGATATCCAAAATAGTCAGAATTGTTAAAATGTGAATAAATTGTTTGTTGTCTTGACAGGGCCTTTGGAGTGCAGTCCAATATAGGTCAGAGTCAAGATCTTCTACTTACTCACTCTGTCACTTGAATTTTAGACACAATTTTACATGGATATTTATTTTTCAAGTTTGGGAGTTTTATCATAATTTAGTTACCATCTCATTGTCATGCCATAATGGTATATTGTGATATATTAGCTCATTCAGTTTATGTAATTAGAAGTCAAAAAATGCTTTATCAGTTTCACATTATAATAATAAGGTCTCATAAAAGTATGAAGACAAATATTTTTTGACAGCTCTCATTTAAGGAGCAATTGGTCAATGCATTTTGGAACTCATTGCCAGACCTCTTGGTATATCTATAACAACAGTAATTGTCTACATTATCCTTTTTTTGACCTGCTCAGTTTGTGTTTGATAACCCTGACAGCATAGTAGTTAACCATTGGGCTGTGATCCACAAGGTCAGCAGTTCAAAACCACCAGATGTGCAGAGGAAGAAAGATGAGGCTTTCTATTCCCATAATGAGCTATGGTCTCAGAAACTCACAGGGGTAGTTCTACACTGCCCTATACTGTTACTATGAGTTGACATTGACATTGACTCAATGGCAGTGAATTTGTTTGTGTTTTTTAAAAATTTTGTGTCCATAATGTAGGTATTGTTATTTACTGTGAAGGGTTTAATAATTCTTAACTATTGTACTTCATTTTGATTACACATATATTGATATATATCTTAAAGATAGACAATTGTCCATATATACTTATGTAATAATGACAATTGAGTATGCTTATGTGTATAATATATTTGTTTCTTGTCATAACAATTATATTTATAAGCTATATAAAAATTAACATAATGTATATTATAATCACGTAATTGTATATTCATGCAACTTAATGAGTAATTTTAAAACTTCACGTATTAATGCTAATGATACTCTTGTTGTTAGGGACCATTAAGTCAATTCTAGCAACTCTATCTACAAATAAAACCCTGCCCTGTCCTGTGCCATTCTCACAATTGTTATCTTTGAGTCTACTGTTTTGATCTGTCTAGTTGAGGGCCTTCCTCTTCTTCATTGTCATTCTACTTTACCAAATGTTATATGTTCTCCAGGGTCGGGTCTCACCTGATAACATCCAGAGAATGTGAGATAAAGTCTTTCCAACTTCAATTCCAAAGTACATTCTAGCTATCCCTCTTCTGAGACAGAATTCTGTTATTTTGGACATCCATGGTACTTTCAATACTGTTTGCCAGCACCATAATTCAAATACATTGATTCTTCTTTGGTTTTCTTTATTCAATTTCCAACTTTTGCATACATATGAGGCAATTGAATATACCATCGCTCAGTCGGGCTCACCTTAGTTCTAAAAGTAACATCCTGGTTTTCCAGTGCTTCAAAGAGGTCTTGGGCAAATTCAATGTGTTGTTTGATCTTTTGACTGCTGCTTCCATGAGTGTTGATTGTGGATATAAGCAGGAAGAAGCTCATGACAATGACAACTTCAATCTTTTCTTCATTTACCATACTGTTACCACCTGGTCCAATTGTGAAGATTTGGGTTTTCTTTACATTGAGATCCATATTGAAGGCTACAATCCTTTGTGTGCATCAGGAAGTGTTTCAAGCTTTCCTCAATTTCAGCAAGCAAGTTTGTGTCATCTGCATATCAGAGGTTGTAAGTAAGTCTTCCTCCAATCCTGATGCCAAATATGTCTTCATATAGACCAGCTACTCTGATTATTTGCTAAGCATACAGATTGAATAAGTGGATTCGGAAGATAAAACACTGACATACACACCTTTCCTGATTTTAAGCCATTCAGGATTTCCCTGTTCTTTTAGACAGGGTGTCTCTTGACAGGTTCTTCATGAGCATAGTGAAATGCTCTGCAATTCCTATTCTTCCGAATTCTATCCATATGCATTAGGCTAGGTTCTCTAAAGAAGCAAATTCAGGACACTTATGAATGTGTATAAGTAGGGATGTTTGTATTGACAAAGGAATTTACAACAGGAAAGGAGCCCACAGAGCTGCCAAGAGTGGGAGGGAGAGTCAAGTCACACTCACTTTCATTGGTTAGATTATGTGTTGCATGACCTTCCAACAGTTTGGTAATACAAAGCACAATGGACCCTCATGTGTGGCGATGAAAGGAAGCCAGACTAAGTGGCACATCATGGTTATACAAGATAGTGGGACCTGGTGTACATTGTGATGGTATCCAGTGCCTGAAGCAGGCAGCACCACAGGTCCAAGCAAGAAGGAAAGACAAAAGGGGCAATCGGCCTTTCATGAGGTCTTCTTATATCTAGGTCACCCCCTGAAGCATATATCACCAATCTTGGGCATTACTGATAAGCTAGACTTCACACATATCATTTTATAAGTGCCATGTTGACCCACACAAAAACTCTATCATGGGCCACCCCTTGTCAACTTGGAACTTGTACACAATTCTTTGACCATACATAGTCTCCAAAGACAATAATAAAATCATAGTTGCACCTAACATCATATAGCTAACACACATACAAATGAAAATTCAATAAACCCATATATACCTCATATTTTATAAATAAACAAAAGAAAAATATTTGATGCATATATATAAAGAGAAAACACTAGCAATCATCCATGCCACTGAACAGGTTTCTGTAACTGATACTTAGAACTGCCTTTCTTCACTACCCATTCTGTAATCCCTTTACCCTTAATCAGCAGGAATCCCTATACCCTTAATCAGCATCTCGGCTGGTCGTGGTTCTTTACCTGGTAGGGTGAACCAGACCATAATTCCTGAGGGGTCTGGACCATAGGAGTCTTGTCAGGATTGGGTTGCTGTAGTTCACCATTTACTTTAATCACAGGCCATAGTCGTACTGCGAGGCGACCTAAGAAACTTCCTGGAAAGATATTCTTCTTTACTTTCATTACCCTTATTTCCATTGCTGCCACAACACCAATTCAATTGCCCTTCAATTCAATTAATCAGGATTAATCACACCAATCAATAAAGTAAAACTCGGGAGCCCCAAATGGTCAGAAGGCATTGACTACTGCCAGTTCAGTGGAATTAGTGGTTTGTTTCCAGGTGGTAATATGCCTGTCTTTGGAACTAGGACCCTGAGACCTGAAGAGAATCGGTTCCCTTGGACAAGGAGCAGAAGTTATTATGCTGTTGGAGCTAACTTTAAAAACCCTAACAAAAACAGAGCACAAGGGAGATTGCTGGACTATCCAATAGCGGTATTTCTAGGTTTCTTAATTCACATATGATACAATCATATTGAGATTTGTGCTATCACCACCACATTCAATTTCAGAACATTTTCTTTTCATACTCATTATTGCTACCTCTCCATTTTTTGCCATCCTCTCCGGCCAGGTCCCTATGCAATTATCAACTCAGTTATTTTATTTTTAGATCTACCTAACCTGGATTTTATACACCTAAAATTATACAAAAACACAAACAGAAAGTAAACAAACAAAAATGGCTAGACAAAACATAGAAATATCTCTGCCGTTAATACTAATGATACCTCTAACATGAAGTAGAGATATGTAAACCACGCTTAATTCTAAGCTATATAAACCACACTGAATTCTCACGACATGGCCCTGCTCAATGCTTTCCATCGTGAAGATATCACTGATGATACGCGTGGTATAGCAAACTGGTGAAGAAACCAGTTGGTACCCAGTTATCAAAAATAGAGCATCTGTGGTTTTAGAAGCTTGTCTTCAAACAAGCAGCCATATAAATGAGGCATTAACTAAGTCCGCATGAAAGAAGCACATCAGCCTATGTGATCCAAAGATTGTAAATAAAGTCCAAGACTGGAAGAAGGAACTGTATTTGAACTTAAACTCTGAGCACCTGATTTGTAGAAGGCGATGGATGGCAGTGAAAACTAAACTTCTGTCTTAAAGGCTCATATGGGGATTAGACCTCCAGAGAATTCCCTTTGACCATTGACCAGTGAGGTGAGTAGCCTTTCTATCACAGTGCATTGCAAAGTATAATAATGCATATGTCGTTAGGTTAATATTTGACACCTTATAATTTATTCTCCCTTTTTACCCACTTAAAATCTGTTCTGTTTTTTTAATTAGGGTCTTTGTTTAATCTTGTTGTCATTGTTGCTTTTTAAAAATCAATTTATTGGGGCTCATACAATTCATCACAATACATAGATCAATTGTGTAAAGCATATCTATACATTTGTTGCCCTCATCATTCCCAAAAT
>NW_022103900.1:36770540-36832886 GCF_000313985.2 Echinops telfairi
AGATAGATGGCCGCTTGTTTGTCTACAAGTCTTTAAGACCCCAGACGCTATATCTTTTGATAGCTGTGCACCATCAGCTTTCTTCACCACATTTGCTTATGCACATGTCTGTCTTCAGCAATCATGTCTGGAAGGTAGGTATCATGAAATGACTGTTTAGCTGAGCAAGGTGCTCTTGTATTAGAGGAGTGCACATGAGGAGGCCCAATATCCACCTGCCACCCTACTACCAAACCTATGATTATTTGCACCTAGGTCCGTTCCCCCCATAATCTTAAATATATTTACATATGTACATGTCTGTATTTAGGCTTGTATGTATGCCCTTTGCCTCCTACTTCTTTCCTCTGTTTCTTTACACTTTCCTTCTGTCCCTTTACCATGTTCAGCCTTCATCCTGGTTTCGGTAGCTCCTCGCAGTTACCTTGCCCCTCCCTACCAGTCCTCCCATCCCTTACCATTGGTTTTGAACCATTTGTTGTTCCCTTGTCCCTAGGTTGGCCAACCCTCCTCCCTTCCCCTACCTCCCACACTCCCATGTCCCTCCGGGGCCATCGGTCCCTTTAATTTCTTCTCATATTTTTTTTTTTGGTCCAACCTCTCTTATCTATGTGGGCGTGCAGACATAACAATGTGTGAATAAAATTGGGGTTGGCTTTCACAGCACAGCGCCAAAGCAGCTCATAAGAACCTGGAGACGACGGCAGCAGCACTGACAAGCCAACGAACAAAAAAGCCACTGACATACAAAATTTAAAAGAAGAGGAAAAGGGAAAAAAAAAACACCCAGATAGGCTGAAAAAAAGAAAAAGAAAAGAGAGGGAAAAAAAGGCCTGTTAGTAGATTAAAGTAAACAATTCAGGATAGGTAAATTTGTAGAGTTAGTAACTGGATTAATAGTTTCTTAAGGTTATGGCAGAGGAGGTTGGTGAGAAATGGCTAACTAACAATAATGAATATCAGAATAAAGAAAATATTCTAAAATTTGGTGTAGTGGAGATTAAACCACCCATTACAATATATTTAACTAATTGAGTTGTATGATATATGAATTATATGTTATTAAAGCTGTTAAAATTGCAAATAAAGTATAAAATGATTTTAAAAAAACAATGATGTGAGTTGATCAATATAAGTTATAGTGAGTGGTTTTCATCTTTTGGTTCCTGGACACATAAATCATGGCTTTTGGAGATAGTGCATCATGTATTGGCTTCTGGTTTAGAGCATAATCAGCCTCCTGGAGAACTAAGCTTAAAGCCATTAAGCTGGCACCATAATTGCGTCTTTAGAAGGCCATTCCATTATCCTATGAAGCTGATTGCTTCAGCATATGGAGAAATTAGTGTTCTATAGCCAGTGGATTCCATGAACATGGACCCATAGCTGCACTTCTTTTGCTGTGAGGTGAGTTCTGTGATCTGAAGCAGTGTTTTCCGGGATACCATGCCAGTGGATAAGGCGCTCTGTAAGTCCACAGATGGAAGTTTTGGTAGAAGTATTGTGTGAAGGGTAGGCAAATCCATATCTTGTGTGTCTATTACAGCAAGGACAAAATGCTGCCCTTTCCATGTTAGAAGTATTCCTGTGCTAGCACCCTGTACCAAGTTGCTAGTTTATCCCCCTGAGGAACGGTCCATATCTTGGACTCAGTGTTGGTCTCTATTGCCAGTATGTTGGGTATTCATAAATGGACAGGAATGACTGGAAAAAGATGACTAATTTTCACAGACCATATCATTGAAACCACTCAATTAGTAAAACCCTCCTCTGCAGATGTAATCATTTGGTAAGCATTCACATGACACTTTTTTTTTTTTGCTCATTCAGATAGACCTATACACCTACCTCTTCTTGTCGCCATTTTTCCAATTATATTCCTTCCAAGTCCTTGGTCATCCAGCAAAACCGTTGACTTCAGTTCTTGAATCAATATATGGTCATTTCACATTTGGCCATTTCCTTCCAAGAAAAGCGACTACCTAGGTGTACCACTCAAAGTTCTGTCGTTGCAAGGATTTCCCTTCACCACTGTCTTTCAGAGAGGCCCCAGAAAGGAGTGGTTTTATTGCTGTTCGGTTTAGAATGTTACCTGTATATCATGCAGTACCATCAGTACATATTTTCTCTTCCTCAGTCAACGGATTATAAGAAACTCCACATAAGGCCAAAGGTGTAGACTGGAAGAAAGATGGTATTATGATAAGAGTGGAGACCATGGGCCACTTCTTCTTGGAGCTTACTTCTAACCTCAGGTCCTACTCTATCCAGATTTTGTATATGCCACTTCCATTTAATGATGGAGTGCTACTGTGCACATCCAACTTTCTAACTCTGTTGGTCAGACAAAATCCAGTCCATAAAGGGCAACTCAGGCTGCATGGTGACTTGGTGGCACATGGTGAGGTGTTCAGTCTCCAGTAAGGCCAAACAGGACAACGGCTATTTTTCAAAAGGGCAGTTGTTGTCTGAAGAGAATGGCAGAACTTTGCTCCAAAATCCTACAGGTCTGCCTTGTGATTAACCTATGGCATGATGTCGAAGGCTCCAACTGACACTCCTATCTGCCACTTCCTTCTCAAGCACCATTGGCTCATATGACCCAAGTGGTAGAGTGGCTTGCATGGAAGCCTTGACTTACGGCTGTTGAGTTGACTCTAATTCATAATGACCTTATAGGACAGTGTAGAACGTCCCCTCTGGGTTTGAGGGAGTGTAACTATGGAAGCAGAAAGCTTCTTCATATTTCTCTCATGGAGCAGCTTGTGATTTTTACCTGCTGGCCTTGCAATTAAAAGTCCAATTTGTAACCCACTATGCCACCTGGGCTCAATTTCTATTAAAGTGAAAGAGAAGTAATTGTATCTGTTCCCTCTCACAACTAAAAAGAACTCGGTGTCAGTCTGGATTGATTAAGAAACAAATCCAGAGACTTTCATATATGTGTAAGAGAGAATTTTATATAAAAAAGTGATTATGCATCAATAAAATATCCCAGCCCAGTCCAGATCAAGTCCATAAGGTCAATATTAGCCAATAAATCTGATATTAGCCCATGAATTCCTCCTGAGAATCACACAGCACATGAAATGGTACTGAATGCAGGAAGGTCACTGACCAGTGATGGATCCAGTGGCAGTGGAAGCATCTCAGGCCTGGTGCAGGTCTCCATGTGGCTTCTAGGTCCCGCGCTCTGGCTGTCATTAACATGGCTCCATGAGGCTTGTCAACAGGAAAGTAAAGCAGAGAGAGTGTGTGTCCTGCCTCCAGGGAGGAAGGTAGTTGTTCCCAGAATCCTCAGGAGAAGGCCATGCCCCAACAGAGGCCTCATTGGCCATGACTTGAATGACAGATTAGACTCTATCCCTTTGCTCAAGTTGACAAGAGGTTATGTAACTGCCACAGACTCATAATTTTGAAAGCAACATATTGCACACTTGGGTGTGCTATTTCAGTCCCATGTATTGTGATTCAAAATATTTCTAGCTTTGAGTGGGGTGCAGAACAAGAAAAGGCTGTGCACCACGCTGCTGGTGTATACCTTGCTTGAGCTTGAGGCTGTCAGATCCTGTCATCTTGATTTGCTTAAGTTCGATATCCCATCCAGCCTGCTTTGCTAAATTCCTGTGCTGCTTACTGTTGGTGACCCACCCTGCTGTTTGCTGCCTGTGGCTGGACTGCTTCCATTGCTGTAAGGAAGACTCAGCTGTCTGCTTCCTTGACCTTGGACCCAGCAGCCCTGGTGAGTTGAAGGACTTCTAGTATATTAACTGTTGCATGGAAGTGAGTTGAACTGAGCTCTCTGCACTGCTGTGTGAACTAACTAACTTATATTCCTTTGTGCTCTATCTATCTATCATCCTAAGCATCCTGGTTTTGTTTCTCTAAAGAACCCTAAAACAGGACACTCTCTTTGTGGATTTATAAGTTTATACTGAAAGGTCTATTCTAACATTCCAATTTCCATAAGCCTTTGGATACCTTCTTTTACAGTGTACCAACGTGATAAGGTAATTCAAATTGCCTCAATATAGGCCACTCTGCATTGTACACTTCAGTGAATCAACCAAATACATTATGCATTCCTCTCTTAACTACTCAAGTAGAAACATTGAAGAATCTGTTCTTAGCCCATACCAACAAATTAATACTGATATAACTTTATTTTCCTTGCATCAGTGATCCATACCCATATTAACCATCCCTGTGTATATTCTCCAGGTTTCTGTGTGTACATATTAGAAAATCCCAGCAGTTCTATAGGAGTATAACACTCTTCTGGGGCCACCAACTGTATCTCACCTTTAGGATTTCTCTTGGACCTAACTTTACTTATAGACTTGCAAATAATAATAGGTGGTCAGGGTGTTTCCTGGAGGCTCTCAGCAGTATCTTGTAGAGCATCTTCCTCCAGGCAATGCTTCAGATGCAGCCACTTAAGGCATCTCAGCATGCAGAGCTGGCCTAGTTTGCTCAAATGTGGGTTGTTTTACTGATAATGAATTAGCTTCTTGAGATGGAAAGGGTAGAACTCTTGACTGGGGTAGATCAATGGAATCTAGGAGTTCACAATATCTTCATATTCCTGAGAATCACACCCTCTGTCTCCACCCTATCTGGGTTAGGCATGATTGACTATAGAAACAAATTCAGTGACACTCATATATGTGCAAGTGGGAGCTTTATATCAAGAAGTAATCATACATCATGAAAACAACCCAGTTCAATCCAACTCAAGTCCATATATCTGATATTCATCCATATCTCTCCTCAGATTCATGCAGCCACAAGCATTGATGCAGAATGAAGGAGAATATCACAGGCCAGTAGCTGCAAAGTCTTGTGGATCCAATGGTACTGGTAGCATCACAGGGCTCTGATAGATTTCAGGGTAGCTATCCAGCAGGAAGGTGAAGCAGAGAGAAAAGGGGAAGTTCCCAAGACCCTCCTTATGAGAGGACTACACCCACAAGGAATCACCATCAGGCTGTCACCTGATCAACAGGCTAAAAACTCCACCGCACACACTTTTATATATTTTCAAGTTGACATGAAATTATGTAATTACCACACTATTTTTCAAGGTCCTATTTCTTCCCAATTAATGCCTTTACTTTATTATCAGACTCTGTTCCGACTTATAATTAAGATGGTGCTATAATAATCAGCTACTCATACACTACTATGTAATTCAGCTACTAATATGAGAAGATTATTAGTTTGGTTATGGGCAATATCAGCTCTATTACTAGGGGAAGGCTTTCTTTCATGGCACAAGCAGAAGCTTGTAGCTCAGTGTTTGAGTTGTGCTTCCAAAGCTATGAGTTCATCTCTTTCCTTTACCACCTTCACTATTGTAAGAAGTACCACAGTTGTTTCCCTATATTTCTAATCTTGGAAAAATTGCTAAAAAATATCAGTCAAATGATCACATAGAACCTCACCTCTCACCAACACTTCATTTATTGGTGGTGATATTTTGGATGTTAACATTGCCACCTTAGGCCATGTATTCACAGCACCTTCATTACTAATAGTGGCAGAAGTGAAAGTAGATGACTGGGACCTTAGAAAATTTAGATGTTATGTACATAGTTTTCACGAAAGTACGAAGAGGAAATTTTCTTGGTGAAAGTGAGTGAGGGAGTGCTTCATCAGCTTGTTGAAATTTTTCAGTTGGAATCCCATCAGTTTCTGGAATCTTATATTTCATGAATGAGCTCCGTGCAGCTTAGACATCTTCCTTCAGTACCATCAGTTATCGATCACATGCTACTTCTTGAGATGGTTGAGTGTGGATTATTTTTGTTACAGTGATTGTGTTCCTTTCATCTTCTTTAGGTGCTTACTGCTTCATTCAATATTTTGCTCATAGAATCTTTCAATATTGTAACTCAAGGCTTGAATTTTTGCTTCATTTTTTTCGGCTTAATATATGTTAAACCTTCTCCTCCTTTAGGGTCTTCAAACTATAGTATTTTTCACATTTTGTTACAATAATTGTACTTTGTCTACTCGAGCAACTCTTTGAAATCCCATGTTTAGCTCTTTTACTTCATCATTTCTTCCATTTGCTTTATCTACTCTAGAATTCTGTGTTTCTTCTGAGGTCCACTCAATCACTAATTTTTTTTCCTCTCTTTTTCATGACCTTTTGCTTTCTTTGTGCATGTTCTTGGTGCCATCTCATGAATTGTCGGGTCTGAAAGTTCAATGAGTCAAAACTGTTTTGGGGATCTTCTTTAAAATTAGATGACATATTCTCAAGTTCATCTTTTGACTCTCATGGACTTATTTTAATTTTCTTCAGCTTAACCTTTAACTTACATATGAACTATTCATGGCATATTCCACAATCAGATACTAGGCTCGCTTTAGCTGCTGACACTAAGCTCCTCCAACATCTCTTCCCACTCAAAAACAAACTCACTGTCATCGAGTCAATACTGACTCATAGTGACCCTATGGGACAGGGTAGAATAGATCCAAGACTGTAACTCTACGGAAGTAGAAAGCACTGTCTTTTCCCCATGCAGCCACCAGTGGTTTCAAACTGCCTCACTGTTACAAATATATATATTTAGTTTTATAAACTCATTTCATTTTTATTATTACTCATTTTATTGGGAGCTCTTACAGATATCAAACATTCCATAATTCATTTAGATTAAGCATAATTGTACAATTGCTACCACAATCAATTCCAAACGTTTCTTTCTTCTTGAACTCTTTGATATCAGTTCCTCTTCATCCCCTCCCTCCCCACCCTAATCCCAAGAATCCTTATTATTCTTATTATATATTATTGTTGTTGTTGTTGTTTGCTGTACCTTATCCCATCCAATATATCCATTAACCTACAATTCTGCTATTCACTCCCCTTTAGAGGAGTTATGTAGTCTTCCTTGCTATGAACTCCCCCTTTCCCAACTCTGCCCATATCCTCAAGGAATCATAACTCCTGTGACTGTTTCTGAAGGGTTATCTATTTTGGCTTTCATGCATTGAATGACCTTAATTCTACAAATGAACATATGCAGGTCTAACAATATTAATGAGGTAAAACTAAGACCATAATAGTAAGGGGAGAAATGTTAAAGAACTACAGATCATTATGTTTTTCATCAGTGTCATACCGCAGCCTGGATTCATCATCCTTTCCATGTGACACTTCCGTGAGGAACTGACCAATTATCTTGAAGGTGGGTTTTGAGTCTCCACTTTGTCCATACTCCTTCTCTTCAAGTTGGTTGCTGTTTTTGAACTTATGATATCTCTTCCTATCAACATTTCATACTCACACAGGCTGGTGTGCTTCTCCCATGTGGGCTTTGTTTCTTCCCTGCTAGATGGCCACTTATTTAAGTATAAGCCTTTAAGACCCCAGACACATATCTTTTAATAGCCAGGCACCATCAGCTTTCTTCACCACATTTGTTTATGCACCCATTTTGTCTTTAGCTATTCGTTTCTGGAAGGAGAATATCATACAGTTCTACCATATTAGAACAAACCATACGTGTGCTTAGGTAAGATTTAAGCAGAGGCTGAAAGTCCATCTGCTTTCTTGCTGTATTTACATTTTTGATGATTTCCAATTCCTTACTTTGATATTTCCAATATTCCACATTGAGATTATTAACATTTTTGCAAATGTCTCTTTTCATTTTGAACTGTGGCCCAATGGCAACTTAAATTCCTGAAAGTTTTACTCCTTCTAAGATGTTATGGTTCATTTTCCTTTTTCAGGGAAGTTCTTCCTCCGTTAAGCTTTTCAAGTTGAATGGGATCATCTTCTGGAACTAAATCTGCAAATGTTCTGCTGCTATTTACAAATATTTCAGTGGCTAATTCCTCAGAAGTGGACACTCTATTACTTTTTCATAGCCTGTTCTAATTTTGGAAGCTTTGTTAAAGCCCCATTACATTGGATGACTGTGGTAGTTACATAATTTCTTGTCAACTTGAGTGCATTAAGCGAGGAGTGGAGTCTAGCCTGTCAATCCGGCCACAGCCTATTGATGTCTCATTGTGGGCATGTCCTTCTTATCAGGATGCTGCGAACTTCCTTTCTCACTGCCTTGGTCTTCCTGTTGACAAGCTACATGGAGACTTGCTGAGACCCGCAAGAGCTCTCTCTTTCTGCTCTCTCTTTCTCTCTTTCCACTTCACCTTTGGGTTGAAGAGCAACACTTGGAGAGCTGGAGGAGCCACATAGAAATCCACGCCAGCACTAAGATGCTTCTACCACCAATGGCTCCACAAGATTTCACACCCACCACCCTGTGATCATCCTGCATTTTGCATCATTGCATGTGACTGGATGAGTCTGAAGAGGAATTTATGCACTAGTATCGGACACATGGGCTAATATCAAACTTAAGGACTTGATCTGGCCTGGGCTAGGATGCTTCCTTAATATACAATTACTCTTTGCTATAAAGCCCTTTCTTATATATTCGTATCCAGAGTGTTTCAGGATTTGTTTCTCTAGTCAACCCAGCCTAATACAATGTCCCTACTGGTATTTGAAATATTGGTGACATAGTTTCGAGCATAAGTAAAACTCAAGCCACTAATGACAAAATGACAGCTAAATGGAGACATATTAATGATCCACATATTTTGATGCTTTAATCATTTAGGGATCCATTAGAATTTTTTCTTTTCCTTTCTTTCTTAGTAATATTTCATTGTTTTTAGTTAAAAGTTTGCAGTGCAAGTTAGGTTTCCATTTTTTAAAATTTAGTCATAATTTGACCAATGACCCGTCACATTTTCTACAATATATCAATATTCTCTTTGTGTTTTAGGTGTATTTCTAGTGATCTAGTCTATATGCTTCCTTATAATTTCTTACTTAGATTAATTATTTATTTTGGACCCATATGTTCTTATATACATATTTTTATATATATATTTCTTCTGTCTAGGATCATATACTGTGATACTGGTAACATTGGTCAGGCTTGAAGACAGATTCATTCCCACAGATTTGGATTGCCTTCTTACTCTTTAGTTCCTGATTGGTAGAAACAACTTGTTATATCTTAGGTGGTTCCTTAGAAGTCTTAAGATTGCAGGTCATACTCACTTTATCAGGATGCAGAATATTAATTTAGTAAGCTACAGTATGTAAGTTGATTGAGCTGTTTTAAGATATTATAATCCTAAACTCTCAAATCTAGAAAACAAATCTTGGAATGCATTTAGTCATGTTTGGCACCTGAATCAAGAACATCTCAATAACAGATTTGATACATTAAATATTAACCATGGAAGGAAGACATGTTAAGCTGTGGGAGGATATTAAGAACATCATTCATGAAGATAGCAAAAGGTTATTATAAAGACAGGAAAGAAAGAAAAGATCAAAATGAATTTAAGAAGAGACTCTGAAACTTGCTCTTTTAATACAAGGGGGTACCCACCCAATAAAAGAATTATTTAGTTTTTTCAAAGCTATGTATTTAAGGGTTTTTTGTTTCTTTGTTTTGACAAAACAACCTTATCACCTTTAAAGTACCCATTACACTTAATACATTTATCAAATCGTGATTCCATTCTTGAATACATTTTCAAACTCATCTGTTTGGGTGGCTGACAGCATCTCCCTCATTTTTGTCTGTTTGTTTGGTTTGTTTGTTTGTTTGTTTTCCCTCTACATAGTCAAATCACTGCCCTTTCATGTTCCTCTTCATTAGTGGAAACAATAAGAAGTTGCACAGATCAAGGTCAGGTGAGTAAGGTGCATGGGGCAAGAGAAGCTGCTTTTGCCCAAACTTTGTGCACTGAAATGGCTGTGTCAGCAGGTGCATTGTTGTGGTGGCAAAACTAGTCCCCTATCTGCCAAAAATCAGGCCTATTTTGTCACACACTGTTATGCAATCTTTTCAGAACCGCTAAATAGAAAGCTTGATGGATAGTCTGACCTGATGGAACGAACTCCAAAAGCACTAAAAGTAAATATTTTTGTCCATTGGGAAGTTGGTGGATGTCCAGAATGAGGTTAGTCATCAGTTGGCATTTCCCCTTTTTTGAAATTAGAAAACCATTCATACACTTGAGTTTTTCCCATAGCCCTGCCCTTATAAACTGTGTTCAACATTACAGCAGTTTCTGTGGCATTTTTTCCAAGCTAGAAACAAAATTTCAGTCACACACTTTTCTCTTAATTTGCACATCACAAAAAAAATGAGGTTTGAGAAAAACTGTTTTTATGAAAAAAGTTCACTGTGACCAGAGAGAAACTTCCCAGATAATGCAACTGGGTGCACTAACTCAGAGAGGGTTGCTAGATGCTCTCCTAGTGGGAAAAATGCATACTATGCTGGGTGAAAACTCTGCTCCATCCAGCACAATTCCGTTTTTGTTTTTTCTTTTAGTATCCCCTTGTAGAGTAGTTTAAGCAAATGGAATAACTGATGATAAATAGAGATAAATAGAGATAAATAGAAAATTTCAGAGGGAAGCTTGAGAAAATCAAGTCAAATGATATACTGAAATGTAGAAAGACCTAGATTTAGAAAACCAAAAATGAATAACACACTCAGCATATTTTAAACTGAATGAATTTAGGGGGAAAATGCAAGCCTTGAGTTGCAATATGGAAACATTCTATGAGCAAAATATTGAAAGATGCAGGAAGCATCAAAAGAAGATAGAAAGAATACACAGAGTCATTGTACCCCAAAGATCTAGCTGACATTCCACAATTTTAGGAGGTAGCATATGAAGAAGAACCAATGATGTTGAAGGAACAACTGACGGCATTAGCCCAAAACAAGGCTCCAGGAACTGATGTAATACTAAATGAAATGTTTCAAATGGCTGATTAAACACTGGAAGTACCCACTCATCTATATCAGAAAATTTGGAAAACAGCTGCTTGGCCAACTGGAAGAAATCCATATTTGTACCCATTCCAAAGAAATATGGCCCAATAGAATGCATAACTTATACAACAATAACAGTGATATCACATGCAAATAAAATTTTGCTGAAGATCATCAAACATTTACAGGGAGCTTGCCAGATGTTGATGCCTGATTCAGAGGGGGATTTGGATCAAGGGATTGCGTTACTGATGTCTGATGTATCTTGGCTCAAAGCAAAGCATACCAGAAAGATGTTTACTTGCGTTATATTTACTACACAAAGACATTTGACTGGGTGGATCATAACAAGCTATAGATAATCTTGATAAAAAATGGGAATTCCAGAACATTTCATTGTGCATATGTGGAACTTGTACATTGATCCAGAGAGAGTGGTATCAGTAGAACAAGGGTATATTGCATGGTTTCAAATTAGGAAAAGTTTGTGACATAGTTGTATCCTATTCATTCTGTATGCTGAGCACATAATATGACCAATTGGCTTATATGAAGAAGAATGTGGTATCAAAATTTGAGGGGGATTATTAACAATCTGTGATATGCAGGTACACAAACTTGTTTTCTGAACGTTAGGAGCACTTGAAGTACTTGCTGATGAAGGTCAAAGATGCAGCCTTCAATATGGAGTAACACTCAATGTCAAGAAGATCAAAATCCTCACAATCGGCAAAATTACAATTGGAGACAAAGTTGATGTTTCCAAGGATTTTGTCTTGCTTGTATCCACAATCAATGCTCATGGAAGCAGCAGTCAAGAGATCAAAAGACACATTGCATTCAGTGTATCTGCTACACAAGACTTCTTTAGAGTATGGAGAAGCAAGGATGCTACTTTGAGGACTGAGGAGGGCTAGACCCAAGTCAGGACATTTTCAATTGCCTCATATGACTATAAAGGCTGGACAATGAATAAAGAAGACTGAAGAAGAATCGCTGCATTTGAACTGTTGTGCTGGAGAAGTACACAGAAATTACCATTAACTACTAAAAGGACAAACCAATCTGTCTAGAACAAGCATGGCACCGGACAGAGCAGTGTTTTTTTCTGTTGTAAATAAGGTCCTTCTGGGTCAGAACCAACTAAATGGTACTTAACAACAATAATTCAAACTATGCTGATAAAATAATTTGAGAAGCTGGGTCATATGCATAAGAACTTGGAATCAGGATTGGAGGAAGGCTTAATTCCAATGTTTGATTTGCACATGACCCAACTGGCTGGCTTAAGGTTAGAAGCCCTTGCTGATGAAGATGAAGGACTCAATGTAAATAAAGCAAGAATCCTCATGGGAGCAGTAGACAAGGTCATGATAAACAGAACAAACTGAATCTATCAAGGACTTCTTTTTACTTGGACCCAGAGGCAATGCTCATGGAAGCAACCATTAAGAAGTCAAACAATGCAATGAACTGGGTACATCTGCTGCACACGATATCTTTAAAGTGTTGAAGAACACTGATGACATTTTGAAGACTACCTGACCCAAAGTTAAACAATGAAAAAATTATTAATGCACTTGACTTATAGTGTTGTCAATGAATATTGAAAATACTGTGGACTGCCAGAAGAACAAATGAATCTAGCTGGAAAGAAGTGCAGCCAGAATGTTCCTTAGAAGTGAGGGTGGAAAGACATCAGTCCACACACTTTGGGAATGTTATCAGAAGACCCAAGTTCCTGGGAAATGATATCAACTTTGGCAAAGTGGAGGATCAGTGAAAAAGAGCAAGACCAACAAGAAGACAATCGATACAATAACTGCAATGATTGTCTCAAAGGACAACAATTGAGGATGGCTCAAGACTGGTCAGTTTCCTGTTCATTTGTGTATTGAGTTTCCATGAGTTGAAACCAATGTGATAATCTGATAAAAACAGAGCCCAAGTAGGATTTCTGCACTGTAGGGTAGTTCTCTTTCTAATATTTGTCACACGTCATACAATTTAGTCATTCAATCATATTAAGATTTGTACAATCATCACCACAATCAATGTCAAAATATTTTCTTCTCTTACTCATTGTTGTTGGCTCCTGATTCCCACCTCCTGCCGTACCCCTAGGATATTATCAATTGAGTTACTGTCTCTATAGATCTACCTATCCTGGATTTCATACACACAAAACTATACAAAAAGAAAACAACAACAAAAACAATGACTAGACAAAATATAGAACAACCCATATCATACAGTGATAATGATGTCTCTACAGTGAACCAGAGACATGTGTAAACCATAGCTATATAAATGGATTTTGAGCTCACAATTAATTCTACCTCTAATTGAAGAACATTTAGATCTTATGTCATGGCCCTGCTCAATGCTTGCCCTCTTGAAGAGATCACTGGGAACCGGAAAAACAGGGAATCCAGAACTGATGATCCCTTCAGGACCAGTGCTGAGAGTGGCATACCAGTGGATGGAGGGAAGGTGGGGTAAAAAGGGGGAACAGATTATAAGGATCTACATATAACCTCCTCCTTGGGGGTCAGACAACAGAAAAGTGGGTGAAGTGAGATATTGGACAGTGTAAGATAAAACAAAATAATAATAATTTATAAATGATCAAGGGTTCATGAGGGAGTAAGGAGGGAGGGGGGGAAATGAGGAGCTGATACCAAGGGCTCAAATAGAAAGCAAATGTTTTGAGAATGAGGAGGACAACAAATGTACAAAGGTGCTTGACATACAATGTATGTATGTATGTATGTATGGATTGCATAAGAATTGTACGAGCCCCCAATAAAATTATTTTAAGAAAAAGAAAATATGGGTACTATAGCAAAGTATGGTTTAAAAAAATCCAGATGGTACATACCTATCTGAAAGAATAGCACCTGGAGTCTTAAAGGCTCATCTTCAAATGGTTAAAAATTTCAGTGAGGCAGCAACTAAGTCAACATGGAAGAAAAGCCCAGCCTCTGTGTCCCAAGGATTGCAAATGACAAAATCCAAACCCAAAGAGGGAATGGTATGAGTTTCAATTGTGAATACCAAGTTTGCAGAAGGCTATGAAATGACAGTGGAATCCCCCAATCTATTTGCAGGGTCCCAGAATGGATTATGCCTCAGGTGCATCCCCTCTAACGATGGTAGAGGGATGTGAAATAGCCTTGTTATCAGACAGAGAGGATTGCAATGTCAATTATGGCAGGCGTACTCTGGCTCAAAAGACTCACTGCCTTCAGCTTGATGCCGACTCATAGTGGATCATAGCTCAACATGTAATCACTACACAACCAGAGTGCCCACATGGCAGATATAGTTAGGTTAAAATTGAATACTTTTTATCATTTTTTATCTCTCTTTTTAGCCATTTTAAAGTTGCTTCAGTCTCATCACACTATGGTTTTCTTGCTGTTGCTTTACAAATTTCAAATTGTGAATTAACCAAAAACCCAAACCCATTACTCTTGAGTCAAATCTGATTCATAATGACCCTATAGGATCATCTCACCAGCAGTATATGAAGGTTCCAATCTATCACCTCTTCTTCCTCTGCTGTCTTTTTAAAATTTGTCTGTCTTTGTATGTTTAATGTGTTATCTCAACATTGTTTTCATATGCATCTCTGAGATGACTAATGATTATGAGAAATTTTTCATGTATTTTCAACCATTTGGATATCACTTGTTGCCATATACTTTTTCCATTCTTTATTTGGGTTATTCATCTTGTACTTCTTGAGGTGTTGCATTTTTCTATGAATTTTACAGATTAATTTCTTGTCTGTTTCCCACTTTGTGTATTCTCTTTTACTTTGTTGATGGATTCTTTTGATGCACATAATTGTCTTATTAGTAGTAGGGCCCAGTCATCTATTTTTCCATCTATTATGTGAGTTTCCTTTGTTCAGCTGATAGTATGTCAATGCCCAACAACAAGGTCCTTCACCCTGCCCTTATTTTCTCATTGATGATCTTTATAACTCTGAGATTTAAATTTAGGTCTTTAATCCATCTGGAGTTCATCTTTTTTATAGGAAGTAAGGTAAGAATATGGAAAGAGACCTGATGTTGCAAGCACCATTTGTTAAAGAGATTCTCTCTTTCCATTTAATGCATTTTTGAGCTTTTATGAAGACCAGTTTTCTATAGTTGGATTAATTTCATTCTTTATTCGACTCTGTTCCATTGGTCTATGTAACTATCATTATAAGAAACAGGTTCTTTTAAATACTTATCTGTATAATAAGCTTTGGGGTTGGAAAGTGAGAGACCTTCTATTTTGGGCTGTCCCTTTTAGCAGCCCATAAAACTTTCAATATTCCTCTCTAGCACCATAATCCATACATTGATTATTTTTCACTCTTCCTTACTCAATGTCCAACTTTTACTTACACATGAAGCAATTTAAAATGCCTTGGCTTGGTCAGGCCCATCTTAGTCCTCAAAGTAACATGCTTCCATTTCCATACTTTAAAGAGGGATTGTACAGCAGGTTTACCTAATGCAACTCATCCTGTGATCTCTTAACTACTGCTTCCAGGAGAATTGATTGTAGAGCCAAGAGAGACAAAATCCTTGACAACCTCAACCTTTCCTCATTGATCATGATGTTTCCTACTGGTCCAGTTGTGAGGATTTGGGTCTTCTTTACATTGAGTTGTAATTCATACTGAA
The DNA here is from genome assembly GCF_000313985.2 of Echinops telfairi. Lineage (NCBI taxonomy): Eukaryota > Metazoa > Chordata > Mammalia > Afrosoricida > Tenrecidae > Echinops > Echinops telfairi. Next base: position 36,786,061 of record NW_022103900.1, read on the forward strand.
GGCTGAAATCCTTGATTTTCATCAGCAAGAGGAAGTCCTCATTATCAGGATGAAAGGTTGTGATATCTGCACATCACAGATTGTAAATAAGCCTTCCTCCAATCCTGATACACCACTTATGTGTTCATTTGTCGTAGAGTGGTGGCTTGTGTTGTGATGCTGGAAACTATATCACTGTTCTTTCAAATGCCAGCAGTGACACCCAAAGTGAAAGGGTTTCCGTGGAGCTTGCAGAATAAGAACAGACAACAGGAACCTTATGCATACCTTCAAAACATTGTCAGATACTGAAGACCTAATGAGTGGGAACAGCACATTATTGAAGATAGTGCCTGAGGATAGGACTCTTAGTTCATAGGGCACTTGAAATATGACTGCGGAGGAGCTAAATTCTTAGAGTAGAGACAACCATGGTGACATGAGTCCAGTAAATCCTACAGGATTGGACACTTTGGGATATTTATTTGTTGATGGAACATGACTCAAGGTAAGGAGAAACAGCTGCAAAAATCTGCTAATGATTGGAAATTGGAATATGCAAAGTATAAATTTAGGAAAAGTGGAAGTGATTACAAATCAAATAGAACACATAAAAATTGATATCATAGGCATTCTCACTCACTGCCATTGAGTCAGTACTGACTCATTGCGACCCCTGTGTGTTCCTGAGACTAATTTTTTTTTATGAGAGTAAAAAGCCCAGTCTTTCTCCTGTGGAGCTCCTGGTGGTTTGAAACTGCCAACCATGCAAATCGCAGCCCAACTCATAGCCATTACACCACAAGGGCTCCTATCTTAGGCATTAATGAAATGAAATGGGCCACTACTGCCCATTTTGAAACAGAAAATAATATTATACTATACCAGGAATAACACAATCATATGGAATGGCTTGACATTAATTGTCAAAAAAGGACAATGCAAAATCAATCATGAAATGCAAGCTGTCTTTGAAAGGATTATTAGCTATCTGCCTTCAAGGAAATCCGATCGATATGACTATTCTTTAACATTATGTATCAACCTTAAAAGCTGGTGATGAATATATTGAAGAATTCTACCAAAATCTTCAGTCAGAAATTGATCAAACATTAATCAAAATGCATTCTGTATTGTCAAAGTAACACACCAGATACTAGAAATATATGCAGAAAGATAGTCTTAAGTCAGAGTCTAAAGGACATTCAAAACAAGTTTGTTTCTGGACATAATACAACATGATTAACTCTTCACTTTTTACTGCATATGAATGCAATGTGATTATCTCTTAATTCTTTACTGTGCAGTGTGATAATGCAACATAATTAACTGTTAACTCCACTGCAATGTGATTAGCAATGTATACTAATAATGACCAGTGGAAGGTATATAAATCATACACCCAAGTGGGGAGGTAAGAGTGATAAAGACAATTTCTTTGGGACACAGTATCTAAGCCATTAGTGGGTAAGTAAGTTTGTCAGGTAAAGAAATACTAAGAAGGTTTTACAGTTGGATGAAACAGTATGAACAACAACATGAATTTTAGGAAAATGCAGCATATCCATAGAACTGAACTTGGATATTTACTTAAGCCAAAAAGTTCTAATGTAGTTGATTTTACTCACATATTTCAAAGAGAAAAAATAATTGGCAATGCTTGGTTTCTGGCATGCGTTTCTGGTTCTTTCTTCTCAATGCTGAAAGAATTCACATGGCAGAAGGACTTTTGTAAATCCAAGTAACTTTTGTGAGGGAACGGGAAGTTTCTGGTAATACAGTCCCAAATAGTATGTGTGATATCTGGAAAACTTGCAAGACTGCATGGCAGGTACTAGGAAAGTTCATGACCAAAAATGGCCGCTTCGGGGGAGTACGAGAAACCACGTGGTAAAATACCTGGAAAGAGGAGTCCACTGAACCAAAAGAGGAGCACAGAACTGACAAAAGGAAGCAGAGAGAGAGACCTGAGAGGGTGTGTGTGGGTGCCTGCGCACACGGGAGAAGGCCTGCCCTCTAACATGAAAGAGAACTCCTGACCCCAGTCCATGCTGTTTATCCCCTCCCATCTCCACTTGTGGCGGGGGGTGACATAACATTGCTTGTGCTTACTGTGCATGCTGGGTTGACTTTCACCTGCGCCTAGGTGTGACCTTGGTCTGAGCATGCTCAGCTTTGGATTGCCCCCTTGGTGTCTAATTTGTGCCTGATTTCTTTCAAATTCCTTTATTAAGGTATAGTCGGCTAATTTTTTTTTTCTTTAGCATAGGCATTAGTTGGCAACAACACCCTCTATCCCTAAACTGACTACCTTTCAGATATAGCATGAAGAGAGCTTATATGTTACATATTTCACATAAAATTTGCCTTTGGACTCATTTACATACACTTGAGGTTGAGATGGATCAAAAATTTAAGTGTGTTACAACTCTCAGAAATTACTTTAAAATGACTAACAACGATTTTAATCTTATTCTTAGATTTTACTCCCATTTTCTGAAAATTTAGTTATTTATAAATGATTATAGATTATGAAATTATAGACAAAAAACACAGGTGTCAAACACTTAGATTATTATTTGTGAGTCAACACTTACCAACCATAATGTAGAAATAGAAAAAATAAAAAATAAATATTCATCTATACGCTTCCACAATGAAATATCATTGATTCACTCAACAGATATTTAATGAATGTTAACTACTTAGCAAACAATATGCTAAGTATGGTGACATAGGGATGTTGACAACTTAAATTCTCTCATAAACACTGAATATAAGATATATAAAAGCCAAAATCCAGACTCACTGCTATTGAGTTAATTCCAACTCATAACAATGCTATAGGACAGGGTAGAAATTCCCCTGTGGTTTTTGCAGACTGTAGCTCTTTATAGGCATAGAAAGCTTTGCCATTTCCCCAATAAAATATATAATAAACAAGTAAATAACAAGCATCCTGGGAGGAAAAACAAAAGCAAGGCAAAACTCTAGAATATTTGGTTTACTCTTTCAAGTATGCTTATTCAACCTCATAGGGTGTTGTTGAAAAGTGATTAGCACTGATTATACACAATATGGGATTCATTATTATTGCACACAATATGAGATTAGCATTTATTATAGCAAGATAGAAAGCAAATTAGGAACTAAAATAGTTGCATTGGAGGGTAGATCTTTAATGATTCTTTAACACCCTTGGGTGGGGGAGAATAAAATAAAACAATCTATTAATAATATAATATGACTATGAGAGAAATACTTTATTTCAGGTGAAATATGCTGAATGACTTAAGAAGGTCTTAACAGTCATAGGCAAGTTAAACTTTATGAAAGCATGTGTATTTAACCAGATCCCCCAAATTTGGAAAATTTGCATGATGAAGAGAAAAACAAGCTTGATGTCATTTTCTATATACCGAGCTCTGTGCTAAGCATGTTAGCTATATTAGTTCAGATATGCTTTGGAAGTAGATCACAAGGTTCTTTTTCTCCATATGGCTTCATCTTTAAACTCCAGCTAAAATCTGTCCACCAGGAACAACTGCTGCTCTTTGAGACACTAATGTTATCAAAGCAACCTGTGAGCCACATTAGTACAATACACTGACAGATAGGTAGAGGTGTAAGGTGCCCTTGACATAAGCCATGGTATTTTAAATTGTCTCACATGTGTGCAAAAGCTCCACATTGAAAAAGCAAGACTGAAAATCAGCGTTTACATATTTAATTTATGGTGTAGGAGAATAACAGATCATGGACAGCCAGAAAAACTAACACAACTGCCTTGAAGGGAGTACAACCAAAATACTTCTTAGAAGTGAATATAGCAAGACTTTGTCTCATTTGTTTTGGACCTGTGATCAGGAAGAACCAATCTATGGAGGATACCATGTTTTTAAAAGTTCGCGGGGTCGGAAAATAGAGGATCGTGGGAAGGAATGACAGAGACGCGGCAACAGCAGGCTCAAGTGCACTTACTGTCTTTGAGAATGGGACGAGGTCAGGCAACTTATTCTTCCTGTCATTCATGGGGTCTCTTTATGTTGGAGCTGACTTTATAGCATCTAACAGCACAAATGCTACCATCGATAAAGAAGATGATATATATCCATATAAAAGTTATATAAGCAATCCAAGATTTCTTAACTAGCCAAGTCCAAGATGTGATCCCTAAATCTGTTTTATTTTTCCCAATATTAAAAACAATGTGTTGGTTTGTCTGGTGTATATATTTTAGCTACATATGTATTTGGATACATGTATGTAATAAGCAACCTCCACAGGTTATCATAAGTCTTCATAATACAATATTTACATGGACATATACACATCTGATCCTTTAACTATTCTAATAGTCCATCTCTGCTTTACATGATGCTACAAACTATTAGCATCTGGAAGAGAAGGAAGTCTGATTTCTGAATTAGCAAGCAAAAGTAAAATATAATTGAATCTTTGAGAATATAGACCAAATACTCATTCAGGGAAAGAATGCATTTAATGAGGTTTTTATAAAGTATATTGTTAACTTTGGACATTTTTTAGTTTCTTTTTTTTTTAATCATTTTATTAGGGGCTCATACAACTCTTATCACAATCCATACACACATCAATTGTGTAAAGCACATTTGTACATTCATTGCCCTCATCATTCTCAAAACATTTTCTCTCCACTTAAACCCCCGGCATTAGGTCCTCATTTTTCCCCTCCCTCCCAGCTCCACCCTCCCTTGATAGTTTATAAATTGTTATTTTGTCATATCTTGCCCTGTCTGACATCTCCCTTCACCCACTTTTCGGTTGCCCGTCCCCTAGGGAGGAGGTCACATGTAGTTCCTTGTAATCGGTTCCCTCTTTCCTACCCACTCTCCCTCTACTCTCCCTGTTTCGCCACTCACACCACGGGTCCTGCAGGGCTCATCTGCCCTGGATTCCCTGTATTTTCAGTTCCTATCTGTACCAGTGTACATCCTCTGGTCTAGCCAGACTTGCAAGGTCGAATTCGAGTCATGGTAGTGGGAGCGGGGAGGAAACATCTTTATGTGAGCAGAAAATGTCACTTTTCCCTCTGAGTTGCTGGTTGTCCGAACTTCTGACTTTAAGGTTAGCAGATCAATGTTACCCCGCTTCTGTTATTCAGAACTAGATTTCCCTCTCTCCAACTCACACAATGATCTCCCTTCTTCTCCCCAACATGGGCGGTGACATGATTGACACTGTTGTCAAGTTGACTTAATAAAGAAACTTCCCATGTGGTTATTTGCTCTTTTCTACACCAAATTATGAGCCATCCACAGAGAATGAATTCTACTCCCCATATAAAATATGATAATGTTGTCTCTAGCTCCTTTTGAAAGAAAAAAAAAACCCAAAATGTGTTTTCACTGATTCAGATTTTGACTTAAAATCCAGTAATTCTTGCTATACAACAATATGAATTCGTAGATAAAACTTTCATATTTTCCTAAATGAAACAAAGAGTAGCAGAAGATTTCAGCCACTTCACACATATTCCCGTTTTTGTTTGTGTATTTAAATATTTTCCTGAAGAATACAATCTACTTTCATAAAGGAAAACAAATGAACAAAACTTAAATATAAAACAATGGCTTTCAACGATTAACTAAGTTTTGGTTTCATAATGCTGTTTTCTCTTAAAGATTAGTTTGTAACTTATTTCTGACAATTTAGAAAACCAAAAAAAATCAGTTGACTTTTCTCTTTTGATCTGACTCCAATTGTTAAAATTTTGTTTCCACAATAATCTTTCTCCTAATGGTTGTTGGTGTCTCAGACTGGAAGTTCTGTCAAGAAACTCAATTCTGAGATATAGACAGGTTCGGAAGCAGGGAAGTCAGTTGTAATGTTACAGAGAAAAAAGGAGCCCTGATATTATGTAAAAGGGGGTTGGTATTATGCACAATGGGGAGCTGCGATATGCCCTCCCCCTTTTTTGAAATACAAGTATTCTACCCTATTATATAATCACTCTTTTTATATTTGCAAAAGCTATGGGATAACAAAAAATCATGAGCTGATATGATAAAATAAAGATTTAGAAGAGATTTTTTGCCTAACTTTTTGGAATAGGTTTGAGCTGAATTTTGAGGGGTGACTGAGAACCTGAAAATCTAGAATGCTGTGTGGGTGAAATGGAGAAACTGTCTTGGGACAGAAAGTTATGAAATAGCAATAATGGTGTGGCAAGAGAGAGACTGTCCGGAAGAGCAAATAATGATGGTCATGTTTGTCATGCAAAGGAGCTTGAGTTTTGTGAAAATAGAATAAAATGAACTATTCTTATTAAATTTGTTGGAATCTTGTATTCTGGACTCATATTTTTCTTGGAACTGCTCCATCAAGTGGTGAATTACTGCTCTTCGTTTTCACCACTGTGCCTGTCTGCACTCCCTGAGTGATTTTCCGAGAAACTTCTCCCTGGACCACCTAGTGGAGCCTGTTTGGAACAACTGCTTCAGTTGGGACTCAGTTGACTCATCTCTTCTCCACTGCAAGCATGTAATTGATTAGAGTCCACATAATGTGGATTCAATGGTAGAAAGTGAATTTTGCTACACATTTTCATAAATAAGTGGTTTAATTACGGATAATTTTATACCTGAAAATTGAAAATACTTTCTCATGAAATAAGGCACTTTTATCAACAGGATCACAAATAAAACAAAGCATATTTGTTCCTCAAGTAATTATTTCTACCTTTGAGACTTACTTCTACTTTAGGATATTCTATAGTTACCACACATGGGTATCAATATCAGTGGAGAAGGAAAAGTGAGACAGTTCTGATCAAAGTGGCAATGAGGAATATCACAAATGAAGTAGTTTGTACTGTCATTTATACTACCAGAGCCTGAACATCTATTTCAGGTTTTAAAATGTGTATTATATAATCACTGTTTATAATTATAAAAATAATGTATCATACAAGAAGGGAGATAGTTAATCTAGAGCTGACTGACTGAAATTTTATTTCGAATTAGAAAAAGAAAAACACCATACAAATGCTTACCTAGCAATGCCAACAAGGCATTGATAGAACGAAACAGCAAATGAATGCAACCTTGGATGTGTCCACAGGGGAACTGAAGTACTACCAGGTATATTATAAGTTTTTCTTGAAAACTTTTTCATTTATTTCACAATTCAACATATCCACACTTAGCAGATATATTCATATACATGAAATAATTTAAATACAAGGACAGCAGAATAGTAAATTACAGGAAACAATGCCCTTCCAAGCAGACTAATAAATGGTCCAGCCCCATGTCAGAATGTGTCAGTTAAAAAAACAAGGAAGCTTTGCATCTACTGAAGGGTGGCATAAGAACCAAGTGTAGGAAATTCCACCAGCTGTCAAAAAAACACATCTCATAAAAAAAGAAAAGAAAAACAAAAATAGTCTAGTGTCACACATGCTCTCCTTTTCAGGCCTCATTAGAATTTTTCTCAAGTCATTTGCCAGCAGTACTTTCCTGATCCAGTTTGAAGGAAGTTACTTAATTATCAAGGAATTCTCACATTCTTATTTCTCTTAATTTAAAACATAAATCTAAGTATAAGATTATTACACATACTTTCTGGCAATATTATAATTCCTTATACTCTGAATATAATATAAGGAGATAGTAGATTATTTTATACATGAGGAAACAATTGCAGAAGAAAACTAGTAAGAATTGGATGAAGAGAGTCATTGAGGAAAGTAATATATGGAAAATTAATTATTTTAAATAAATTTTCACCTACCTTGAGTGTCTTAGATGAAGATATCTAAAGACTAGCTATGAAACCATTATAGCCTGTCCTTAAATTTTACCTTTTGTGATTTTACAAGTTCTTAAAGTAATTTTACATTTGATGAGGCATTTTTCTTCTTTTTTCAAATGTACAGTTATTTATTTTCTTGACAATTAAAATAAACATGACCACTTGAAATCAATAAATATTTAGTGTTTTATTTCCTTTCTACACAATCATTATGACAAGGAATTGTACCATTAACCAAACTTAAAATGTCACCAATCTTTAATGGTTTATTTTTCTAACAACATTGGTACATAAACATAATTCTGCTGCACATTTAAAAGTTGTTTAGAAAAATTAAAATATCAGTTCACCTATAGCCCTTTGAAAATCTGATGTAGGTTATAGATATTGAGTGTAAATAATGATGGCATTCTCCTGTAAAGGTATTCAATTCTCAAGCAGGTTACGTAAACATAAGAAACCATCATAATTTTTGGTACCAAATCTGTTACTAATGTGTATAAAATTCATTTTTTACATTTAAAAGTGGTTGAGTTCTGACATGGATGCCATAACATGTCCTTTTCAATTTTATGATTAAATCAGTGACCCTAAAAACCAAGTCCACGGCCATCAACTCTGACTGAAAGCTGTGTGTCTCTTCAGCAGGAAACAATCTCATCTTTTCCCCACAGAGCAGCTGTTGGAGTTAGCAATGCAGTGTTTACCGGACAGTGCCGCTAGGGCTTTTTGTCATGAGTGAAAGATAAACATTTGAAAGTATATTGCACTACGTTATACTCATTTATGGAACTGGAAAGTAGCATAAGACAATTTTCCTTTGTAATTATTTTCTCAATAGTTCAACTTAAAATAATGAAGTTAACTAGTAAGTGGGTTGATTTTTTCTAATAGGGTGCATCGACTAAAACAAATAAAAGCCTATATGTAATTAAAATTGTGCTATACAATCCAAGGGGAAAGCTTTTTATCTTGAGATAGTTTGAAAATAAAGGCTCAGCATTTAAGCGGTCCTTTAAAAAATTAAATCAATAAAAAACTTGGTATTATGCGATGTTGTTAATATGTACTTAGGGTGTTGGGTGCCACAAACACAAAGTAACACTAGATTAAGGACTTGAATGCACTTTTGCTGTTATTGAAAGTGGACTAACAGAGAGGAAGCTATGTTTCAATGAAATAGAAAAGATTTGCATGCAGTGAGTCGAAGTGAAACGGAACTTTTAATGTTGTTCTCATGGAGACTAACAAAATGGCTTCACTGGCACTCAAATCTTCTCCCTCGTACAGTCTCACACTAACAGTACCTTCAGAACAATCTAGGCTTTTAATTGTTATTGTAGTGATATGGATTCAACTCCAATTCAGAGACATAACTGAAGGAAACACTGCTGGTGCCATGCCCTCCTTACAACCATTGCTTTGTTAGAGCCCGCTTTTAGAGCCCATTGTGTGGCTACTTTATCAATCCAGTTCATCAAAGGTTTTCCTCTTTTACATGAACCTTATCCTTTTTTATTGGAGGCTCTGACAGCTTTTATAAAAATCCATACATATATCCATTGTGTCAACACATTTGTACATAATGATGATGTAATTTTCCAAGGACTGGTCTCTTCTGACCACATGACCAAAGTATTCAGCATGAAATGGCATTGGCCTATGTTTCAAGGAGTATTCTAGCATTGCTTCTTTAAAGATAGGCTTGTTTTTCTTCTGGAAATCCCTGGTACTTTCAATATCCTTTACCAACCACAGAATTCAAAGGCATCAATTTTTCTTTGATGTTCCTTATTCATTTTGCAACTTTGATATCCTCTGAGGTGATTGGAAATACCATGTGTAGGATCAGGCACACTTTAGTCTTCATAGTAAGATGCGTGCTCTTCACTTTTTAAAGAGGCTTAATGAACGAATCCAATGCTGTAAGTTTGATTTTTTTGAGTGGTGCTTCCTTGAAGATTCACCAAAGATCCAAGCAAAATGAAATCCTTAACAATGTCCATATTTTCTCCATATATCATGATTTTGTAAATTGGTCCAGTTATGGAGATTTTTGTTTTCTTTATATTACCTGTAGCCCACATAGAAGTCTACAATCCCTGGTTCCCATCAGTAAATGTTTCTAGTCCTTTCTTTGCACAAGTGAGGTTGTGTCATGTGTGTATCCCAGGTTGGCAATACGCCTTCCTCCACTCTGAGCATCTAGTTCTTCTTCATATAGTCCCATTCTCCATTTGTTTACTCAGCTTACAGAATGAATATGTTAAAAGGATACAGCCCTGTTATGTAACTTTCTTGATATGAAACTATGCAACTTGATCTTGAGCTGCACTTTGAAATTTAGTATTCAACTCTTTTTTCCTTCATGATTTCTTCTATTCTGTTTAGATACTCAAGTTCCAAAAGCCAGGTTCAGAGTCTCTTGTTATACCCACTGTGATATTTTCTTTCTCTTTTGTCTTTTTTATGACATTTTGCTTTCTTCATGTATGATGTTCTTAATGTCATCTCACAGCTTATCAGATCATCTATCATTATAAATCTCTCCTTGAAATATTCTCAAAATTCAGGAGATATAGATACTAATGGCCATATTTTCATTATCATGAACTTGTTTTAATTGTCTTCAGGCATTTACTCTTAATCACCTTAAAACTCTTCCAGTCTCTCTATACAGTACCCAATTCCCAAACTGTTTCCAAATTTTAGGTGTCTGTTATAGAAATATCTTGTTCTTTTGATGCTCAATTCTGTTTTATTTCTATTTTTTGCTATAGGAACAGTACCACATGTGAATAGTGTTCAGAAAACCTATTATTTCAGGAGGCATTAAGTGTGGATTCATAGCAGCTCTATGGGAAGAATTTATTTCTCTATTGTCTTGGAAAAAAAGACCCTTATCATTTGTGTTAGTCCAGATTGACTAGAGAAACAAATCCAGGGACACTCATAGAGGTATAAGAGAGAGGTTTATATCAAAGAATAGATGTATATTGAGAAAACACCCTAGCCTAGTCCAGATCAAGTCCATAAGCTTGATATTATGTCTGATACTAGTTCATAAATTCTTTGTCAGACTCACACAGCACATGAAAGGATGCCAAATGCAGGCCAGTGGGTGAAAAGTCTTGGATCCAGTGGCATTGGAAGCATCAGAGTGCTGGTGCTGGTCTCCATATGGCTCCTCCAGCTTTCTGGGTGTGGCTCCTCAGCAGGAAGGTAACACAGAGAGAGTGTGGCCCCTTTCCTGGAAGAAAGGGAGTTCCCAGAATCCTCATGAGAACCATACCCAAAAGGAAGTATCATCAGCCTGTGGCCTGATTGGCAGCCTAGACTCCTCTCCTACACTTTTTTATCAAGTTGATGTGAAATTATGAACTACTGCATCATCACTCATCTCTGAGCCCTAGGACGCAAGGTTGAAAGGATGGGCTCTACTCTCAGCTCTCCTTTCTTGTTGGTAAAAAGCCCTTATCTCTCTTCTCATTCCTCTCTTTCTTGTGGTTTATAAAATGAAATATAATGAAGGCTATACCCAAAGAAACCTCTTACATCAATTCAGAGCTATGACTGGACTAAGGGTGTCACATCCCACCCTAATCTCCTTTCATCAGGTCCTGGAGGATTGTATCAGATTGTAAAATGGAGAACAATTACATTGTCACATAAGAGACACATTACAGAACTTCCATGTCACTGAAGCTCATAGCCCAACCAAGTTAATATACACTTTAGGGGACACAGTCAATTTATGACAATGCTTCAGTTACAAAGACACATACAAGTTGAATTTAAAGGGGTAGAAAAAGATGTACCATACAACTATGAGCATGAACAAGTTGGAGAGGCTCTATCAACAGAAGAAAAACTGAGATTAAGGTCAGAGAATAGTATTGGATAGGAAGATTTACTTTCCATATTGATAAAAGGATAATTTCTTCAGGAAGACAAAACAAATGTTCAGACATATGTCAAAATACATGATGCAAAAGGTAAGGAAAATAATGGGATATAAGCAAATTCACAATTATAATTGCAAGCTTAAATTCTCCTTTCTCAGTAACTGAAAGGATTAGTAAACATACTGTTAGAAATCATAAGAAATATCTAGGGAAAATGTGTCAGTAAATTTTTAATTGATATTTATAGAATAATATATAAACAATACATAATTTGCATTGTTATTAATTCAAGAGGGAAGATTCACCAGATAAGCCATAAAAGAAACTTTAACATATTAAGCTTGAAATCCCAAAGCGTGTAAAAATTAAACAATACATCTTTAAACAATGCTCATGATAGAGGAAAAGTTCAAAGAAAATAAAAACAATATTCAAAATTTATGGGATACAGCTAAAACAGTTCAAAGAGGAATTTTTAATGGAATATGATGCTAATAGGCTGATAGAGAAATCTATAAACATTTTAGACCTAAAAAGTAAAAAAAGGGAAAGGCACCAAACATTTTAAATCTAGTCATTTTCTAGACTTGAAACAAAATCATAAACCATAAAATAAAAACTGATATATTGAACCTAACCAAATTTGGAAATGTTTTATTTGTTAATGTTCATGTGAAAATGATAAAAGAGCAAATTAGAGTGGGACAAAATTATTTTTAATCATTTTTGGGGGGGCTTGTACAACTCTTCTCAAAATGTATACATACATCCATTGTATCAAGCACATTTGTACATTTGTTGCCATCATCATTTTCAAAACATTTTCTTACTACTTGAGCCCTTGGTATCAGCCCATTTTCCCCCTCCCTCCCAGATGGACTGATAATTTATAAATTATTATTATTTATCCATGTCTTGCACTGTCTGATGTCTCCATTTACCCCCCTTATCTGTTGTCCATCCTCCTGGGAGGGGTCATTGTGATTGGTTCCCCCTTCCTCCCCCTACCTTCCCCATACCCCCCAGGTATGACTAATCTCAATATTGGTACGGAGGAGTTTATGTGTCCGATATTCCCTGTGTTTCCAGCTCATATCTGTACCCATGTACATGCTCTGGTTTAGCCGGATTTGTAAGGTAGAATAAGGGTCATGATAGTAGGGATGAGGAAGCATTAAAGAACCAGAGGAAAGGTGTATGTTTAATAGGTCCTATGCCATACCTTACTGTCTTCTACATGCGGCACTTCTCTAAGAGAATGTCCAATTACCTACAGATGGGCTTTGGGCCTCCACTCTGCACTTCCCTGCCCCATTCACATTGACATGATTTTTTTGTTCTGGGTCTTTGATGCCTGATACCTGATCCCACCGACAGGATCACACAGGCTGGTGTGCTTCTTCCATGTGGACTTTGTTGCTTCTCAGCCTGATAGCTGCTTGTTTATCCTCAAGCCTTTTAGACCACAGATGTTATATCTTTTGCTGGCTGGGCACAATCAGCTTTCTTCACCATATTTGCTTATGCATCCATTTGTCTTCAGCGATTGTTTTGGGAAAGTACACATCTCAGAATGCTGGATTAGTAGTACAAGGTGTTCTTGTGTTGAGGGAGTACTTGAATAGAGGCCCAATGTCTATCTGCTTCCTTAATACTAAGCCTATAAATATATGTACATAGATCTATTTCCCATCGTACATATAAATATATTTACATCTCTATAAATGCCCTTCACCTCCTACTTCTTTCCTCTATTTCCTTTTACTATCCTCTTGTCCCACTATCATATTCAGCCTTCATTTGGATTTTAGTAATTCCTCTTGGTTACACTGCCCTTGATCAAGCCCTATCAGGCCTGCTACACTCTCCTTGCCATCGATTTTGTGTCACTTGTTGTTCCCTTATCCCTGAGTTTGTTAACACCCACTTCCTTTCCCCTGTTTCCCCACCTCCGATGACCCCCAAACTGTTGTCCTGTTGTTTTCTCCCCCAACTTGTTTATCCTGCTTATCTTATGTAGATACATATGCAGAGATAATAATATGTACAAACACAATACTGAGCAAAACAAAGCAACAATAGAAAATAAAACAACTCCAAGAACAACAACAAAAACAAAACAAAAACAAATCCAACTTCAAAAAAAAGAAAAGCCTATAAATACTTCAAGGTCTATTTGTGGACCTTCCTGAGTGTTTTCCAGTTGAGTCTGATGGGTGCCACACCCTGACCCCACATTCTATTTTTAATATACTCTGGGGACTTCATTGCTCTACTCCCCTTCCTGTTCTGTTGTACGCCCTTAGTGTTTGGCTTCAGTGTGTATGTGTGTGGGGGGAGGCAGGTATGTCAGATAGGGCAAAATTCCCACAGTGTGTCTCCAGTGTTGTTCCCCATAGTGCTCTGGGTCAGTGAGGGGCAACATGTCTTGTGTGGACTGGCCCTATGGTCCTATCTGTGCATTGGCTGCTCTGAGCAGAAATATCATCCTCAGAGATTGGGGGGACAGGATATGCTTTACTCATTTTCCCTTCCCCTTTGTTCCTTTGTGCTCTGATCAGACACACCCCTCTCCCTGGGCTGTAGATTCAGTGCTCTTTCCTTGTGGAGATATAAACAATACCCTCTCCTTGAGTGGGTTAGTGCCCTGTTCCCGTGGTACCCATATGGGGTTTTTTCTTTACCCCCCACCTCCTTTTTAGTTGACTACCATATGTATCCCTATGTTTAGTCTGGCCTCTGCCATATTACCTGGACCGCACCCCAGAAATGTATGTGTAAAGTTACTTTTTCCCTATGCCCGTTTTGCATTTTTGAACTTACCTCAGCAGATTCATATTGTACTTGTGCTTTTGTGCTTGGCTTACTTCACTTAGCATAATTTCCTCCAGTTCTTCCCATGTGGTGATGTGCTTCATGCGTTTATCATTGATTTTTAAGGATATGTAATGCTCCATTGTATATATGCGCAACAATTTTTTAATGCATTTGTCTGTTGACAGAAATTTGGGTTGTTTCCAACTCCTTGCAATTGTGAACTATGCCATGATGAACCTTGGAGTACAGATGTCTGGCCGTGGTTTGGTTCTTGTCTCTTCTGGGTATATGCCAATAGGGGGATTGTTGGGTCATATGGTAACTCGATTTCCATCTGTTTTAGATATCACCCAACAGATTTCCATAATGTCTGTACATACCTACAGGTCCACCAGCAGTGGATGAGAGCTCCAACACTTGATACTTTCTGATTTTTTGAATTGGGCTATCTTTGAGGGTGTTAGGTGGTATCTCATAGTTGTTTTAATTTGCATTTCTCTATGGCTAGAAATCTGGAACATTTTCTCATATATTTATTGGCCATTTGATTTTCTGCTCTTGAGAAACATCTGTTCAGGTCCTTTGTCTACCTTATCAATGGACAATTGTTTTTTTCTTCCTTGTCATAAGTTAGCAGAGTATTGTAGATTTTAGTAATAAGGCCTTTGTCTGATTTGTCATTGCTAAAGATGTGATCCCATTCTGTGGTCTCTCTTCTTACTCCCTTGGTGAATTCTTTCGATGTACACAATTGTTTTATCTTTAGTATATCCCACTTGTCAATTTGTGCCTCCTCTGTGTTTGTATCCTTCTCTATTTCTGATAACCTATGTATTCCCCGAGTCAAAGTTGTCAGATTTGTTTCAACTCCCTTGTTGATGGTCCTAATTCTTTGGGATTTTATTTCTAGGTCTGTGTTCCACCTTGAGTTTATTCTTGTACATGGAGTGAGGTAAGGGTCTTGCATCATTTTTATGCAGGTATGTATCCATTTTTACAGCACCATGTATTGAAGAGGGCATCCACTTTCCATTTTACATTTTTGGGGCCCTTATCAAAAGATCAG
Organism: Echinops telfairi; assembly: GCF_000313985.2. Taxonomy (NCBI): domain Eukaryota; kingdom Metazoa; phylum Chordata; class Mammalia; order Afrosoricida; family Tenrecidae; genus Echinops; species Echinops telfairi. The sequence continues at coordinate 36,801,622 of NW_022103900.1, forward strand.
TTGTCTGTATGCTGATGATTTTATTTCTAAATTTTCAGTCCTTTTCCATTGATCTGATATCTATCATTATACCAATACCACACTGTTTTGACTACTGTAAAGCAAACCCTCCAACTTTTCCCTTCTTCTTGAGAAGTTCTCTGCTATTCTGGGTTTCTTCCCACTCCATAGGAAATTATGAATCAAATTTTCTAATTGTTTGATGTAAGTTGATGGTATTTGGATTGGAATAGCATTGAACTTATATAGTGCCTTGGACAGAACTGACATCTTTACTACATTGAGTCTTCTGATCCATGAGCATAGGATATATTTCTATTTGATGGGGTCATCCTTGGTTTCTTTTAATAGCAATCTGTAGTTTTCCTCATACAGATCTTTTGATTTTTTTAGTCAGGTGTATCCCTAGATATTTCAATTTGTGCTTAGTTATTATGAAAGGTGCCACCTCTTGATCCCCTCTTCTGTGGCCTTGTCTGATGTGTATAGTAGTTCAATAGACTTCTTTTTGTTGACCTTGTATCTTGCCACTCTGCCATACTATTCTATTGCTTCCAGTAATCCTCTTGTGGAACTTTCAGGATTTTCCATCTATAAAATCATATCATCTGCGAATAATGATAGTTTCACTTCTTCCTTCCTCAGATGAATACATTTGTTGTCTTTTCTTTGCCTTATACTGTTAGCTAGGACCTCCAGTACGATGTTAAATAGGAGTGGGGACAAGGGACATCCTTGTCTAGTCCCCTTTTTCCAAAGGATTGATCTCTTCTTTTCTCCCTTGATTGTCACATTGGCTTTGGTTTTTCTTATATAGCTTGTATTCTATTGAGGAATTTTCCTTCCATTCTTCCTCTTGAGTGTCTTAAACAGGAACTGGTAGTAGATGTTATCAACTACTTTTTCCATTGATATTATTATGTGGTTCTTATAATTTTTCTTTTATTATTGTGAACAATACTAATGGTCTTTCATATGAATCCCACTTGGTCATAGTGAATTATTTGTTTTGTATACTGTCCTACATAAAATTTGTTTCATATACTTTTGTATTCTGTTGGCCAGTAGTTTGTTAAGGATGTTTGCATTGATGTTCATTAGGGAAATTGGTATGTAGTTCTCGATTCTTGTGGGATCCTTTCTTGGCTTAGCTATCAGAGTTATACTAGCTTCATAGAAGGAGTTTGGGAGTTTGCCATCTCTTTATATGTTCTGAAAGTTTTTGTGTAGGACTAGTGTCCGTTTTTCCCTGAATGCTTGGCAGAATTCTCCTTTAAAGCCATCTGGTCCAGGGGATTTTTTTTGTTGGTAATCCCTTGGTAACCTTTGATATCACTCTGTTGAGATTCTTGACATCCATCGGGGATAGTCTAGGGAGGGATTGTTTTTCCAAGTACTTGTCCATGTCTTCCAAGTTGTTGAATTAATTGGAGTACAGTCCTTCGTAGTACTGTGTAATTATCTTTTTTATTTCATTAGGGTCTGTTGTAATGTCCCCTCTTTCATCTCTCATCCTTGCTATTGAAATTTGTTGTTTCCTTTCTTTGGTTAGACTTGCCAGTGGTCTGTCGATTCTGTTCATCCTTTCAAAGAACCAACTTTTAGCAGCATTACTTTTTCCATGGTTTTCTTATTTTCCCTCTCCTGAATCTCAGCCCTAATTTTTATTATTTATTTTACTTTGCTATTAGTTGGATTGTCTTGTTTACTCTACTCTAGTTGCTGCAAATTTTGCGCCAGTATATCAATCATAAGTCTCTCTTCCTTTTTTATGTGTGCATGTATTGCTATGAAACTTCCTCTGTTGACTGCCATTGCTGTGTCCCATAAGTTTTGATATGTCATATCCTCATTCTCGATGGTTTCTAGAAATTTCCTAATTTCCTCTCTGATCTGGGCCAGTACACACTTCTTTTGCAATAGAGAGTTATTCATCCTCCAATTGCTTGCCCTTGCTTTCTTCATCTTCCTTTTTTTGATTTCCAGCCTTATGGTACAGTGGTCAGCGATAGAGGTCTGTGTGATAGCAATGTGCATAAATTTATGCAGATTCCCCTTATGCCCCAGGATGTGCTCTATCTTGATTATGTGCCATGTGAGCTTGAAAATATTTTGTTTTTTGGGTGGAGAGCTGTGTAAATTTCTATCAGGTCAAATTGTCTAATTGTAGTTTTTAAACCTTTAGCCTCCTTGTTGAGTTTCTTTCCCAGTGATCTATCTCTCTCAGAGCGCAATTTATTGAAGTCACCTAATGTAATTGTTGAGGCTGTGATTTCTTTTTTCATCTTTTGGAGCGTTTGACATAGTCTGTTGATTGCTTGTTTGGCGAGTAAATGTTTAAAATGTTTAGTGATTCTTGGTCTATGGTTGCCTTCCGCATTATATAATGTCCCTCTTTATCTCTTTTTATGGTTTGCCTTTTGAGATCAATTTTATCTGAGATTAGTATTAAAACTCCAGTTTTTTAAATTGCTATTTGCTTTGTATGTATTTTTTTCCAGCCTTTCGATCCAGCCCAATTTTTCCTGCAATCTTGAGATATGTCTCCTGTAGGCAGCAGATTCGGGGATTGTGTTTTCTTAGCCAATGTTAGTCTCTGTCTCTTAAGGCCTGACTTCATTCCATTTATATTCAGGGTTATTACATCTATCTGTGGACTCTGTATGTCATTTTATCCCTCTTGTGTTTCTCTACCTCCATTTCTTCTTTGTGGGTTTTGCATGTGTGTGTTTGTGGTTCATTCTTGCCTTCTTTCCATAGTCGAGGCAATGTTATCTTGGAGGCTGTTTTCCCTTTGATGCTCTGGGTTGAATTGTTCTGTGTGGCAGTCTGTTATATGAGCGTGGTGAGAGTTTTTATTCTGCCCATACTGGATCGGCAAGGATCTTTTGTAGTGCTGGGTTCCTTTAACATATTCTTTGAGGTTTCCTGGTCCAGGAAGACTGTCACTTCTCCATCAAACTTGATAGATAATTTGGCTGGATAGAGTATTCCAGGGTTTACATTATTTTCCTGCAATTTTCAGAATATGTTGCTCCACACTCTCCTCATCTCCTTAGTGGGACAAAATATTTTTTTAAACCACATATCTGACAAACTAGCTTCTGTATTATATTTTTTTAAAAATATCTTAAAACTCACCAGTAAACATCCAAATAGATAACAAACAAAAGTCTTCACAGCATCTAAATCTTCTGGAACTCTCTTATATTGCTGAAGTAATTGCGAAATGGTACAACCCCTTTGCAGATCAATTTACCAACTATAGATTTACCATCTATCAACAGATAAATTTACCAAATATAGATTTACCATCTATTCCAACTATGTCACCACTAATTGTTCACTCTTTTGAACTCAAAGGCTACATGCAAATATTTATGGAGCCTACATTCATAATCACTTAACCTGAAAGCAACAGAAATGTTAATTGGTTAAACAGCAATAAGAAGAATAAATTAATGTTTACACAATGAAGAACTAAAATGTATTAATAGATATTATGCCATATGACATTATTGGTAAACATACCAATAATTCTTTTAGGGATAAGGCATGCAGGAAGGAAATCACACAAAGACGTATGAGAAAACTTTTAATAGTTCTGTGAGATGTGTTGAAAATGGTGACTGTTAGCTACTTTTCCACTTGTCTATATTCTTAGAATTGTAAACAAAATGTACTTTTACTATGTATTACCTGTTTCTTTGTAAAAACATAAATATCATCCTAAAACATTAAATATATAGACATACATCTGACAAAATATATGTAAGACAAAGTGAAATAATTACTTTGCTGTGAAAAATTGGACATATGTCAAGGTAAACTAATTTGGAGATTGAAAGACTCAATTTATGAACTAAAAAGCTTATTGATATTCTGAATTTATTTTACATATGGTATAAAGTCTCACTTTATATTATAAAGTCTTATTTAAAATTATATTTAATTGTAAAGTTTGGGATATCAATCAGCAAAGCGAGCTTGAAAACAGCTAAATTAGTTTAATTTTACTACTTGATTTACAAGTTGAAAAGTAATAATTAAGACAATTTGACACTGGTATAAGATAAATATATAAGTAAGATGTGTACATGGACAATTATTTTATTTTTGTAAAATATATTTAGCAAAAATCTCCCAAACAAGTTTTGCCAAACTGGAGAAACTGAGATTCCCAATCTGTTATTTGTGGGGATGCAAAACATGTAGTCACTATGAAAACCATTATATTCATTCTTCAAAATGTTAAACACAGGAGAATTAGATGACCCTGCAATGCAAATCTTAGGGATAGACCAAGGAAGTGAAGGCAGAAATTCAGATACCTATATGTCAATATTTGTTGTTACACTTTTCACAAAAGCTCACTTATCCAACAGCACCACCGTTGTGGTATAGATAAGTATAATGTGCAATGTAAATACTGTCAAATATTATTTAGCCATGAAGAATATTGAAGTTCTAATACGTGTCACTTCATGGATGAACCTTGGAAACTTACTGCTGAGCAAAATAAGTCAGTCAAAAAGTATAAATATTGCATGAGTTCACTTTTATGAGATAATTAAATATATCAAAAGCAAAAATTGTCAGTGGTTACCAAGGGTAGCTCGTAAGGAGGGGGCAAACTTTTTGCTCAGGGGCATTGAGTTTATCTTGTTAAGATGACATGATGTAGAAAAGGTAAAAGCATTTGCACACCATTGAGAATTTAATCAATGTCACTAAATTTCACATGCAGGAACTATTGAGATGGATTTTGCTATCTATATTTTCCCACAAACATACATATAAGAATACTAATAGAGATCTTATTTTATTTTCTAGAAAAAAATCTATAGCCTTATATAAAAATAACTTTATCCAGATGTGGTAGCTACATAATTTTGTTGTCAACTTAAAGATATAAAAGTGTAGGGGTGGAGTTTAGCCTGTCAATCAGGTCACAGTCCGATGGCGCCCCTTGGAGGCATGACCATCCTATAAGGAGCGTCCTGGGAACCTCCCCTTCCTCTGCCTTCACCTACCTGTTCATGAGCCAGATGTGACCTGTGCAATGCCTATTGCCATTGGAACCACAAGACTTAGCATCCTTCAGTCCGTGATGTTCCTGCATTCCACATCATTGCTTGTGGCTTTGTGATTCTGAAAAGGGATTTATGGGCTAGTATCGGGGTTATGGACGAGTTGGGCTGGGTTAGGATGTTCTATTTATGCATAATTACATAGATCGATAGATAGATAGACATAGACATAGATATAGATATCATCAGATTTATTTCTCCAGTTCACCTGACCTAACACAATATTGTTCCTTAGGAGTGTGCTACTAGAGAAACAAATCATGAAGTTGGAGAGTGGATATTTGTTTGACCTCGCCTTATGGTAATTTTTGTTTTTCCAGCTAGCCAGAGGTCACATGGGCCCAAGCACTTTACTTGATTGTTTTCTGGAAACAATATGGGAAGTTAAATTTTTGATTCTTTTCTTTGGTTGTTGAAGGTGGTTATTCCTGTCTGAAATGGTGAAAATGAATGTGGTAAGTGTAAATTTTGAGCTCAAGGGGTCAAATTGCTCCTTGAACTTCTCCTTTGAGACCATGTTGCATAGTCAAAATGGTTGAGAGAAGATCTGGACGTGGCTTGATGCAGCTAGGGGCCTAAGGTCATATTGCATACAAATAGGATAATTTAGATAAGAAAGGATTGATTTTGACTGTTTTAAGAATTGAGTTTAGAATCTGGCTGTACTAGGTATATACTCATTTCTTCTACCTATTGTCATTTACAGAATGTATGGTAGAAATTATTATTAGGAAGTATGATAATAGAGAGTTTGTAATCCTACTGCCTTCAGTCATTAAATTTTATATTTAAATAGGTATAAGATATACCTGTACAGAAAGCTCTGAAAAGATAAGCCCTACCCAGTGCCTTGAATGCTCTGGATATTTGAATTTGAAAATGCTTGCTGAGAGAACTTTTGGTATACTGAGGAAAAATGGAACTATTTTGGCCATTTTGAATTTTAACTGGATGTTTGCTCCTGAAGCTAGAAAAATCTGGAGCCATGAAGAAATACTTCTTTCTAGGACTGAATGTTAAAAGAACCATGAGGGCATTTGTATTCACTTGTTTAGTGGAAGTGGGAGAAAAGCAGCAATAGACAGACAATTGAGTTTGGCCACTGACACTCATGGACCTAGTTCACAGGAACTCAAGGAGAAGATGAGAGTGGGTTGGATGGTCTGCAGTTTAAAGAATTGTGCACAACCAAAGAGAGGCTAGGGTTGTTGAAAATTTGTGAAAGGACCAATGGTAAAACGGTGAAGTAGGCAGTGGGCACCATGGTGAGATTGAGTGAGGCGACCCACATTGAATTGAACAGAACCCAACCAGATGAAAATCAAATTTTTGAGTCTGTGAATTGATGTATATTTCTGCTAACTTTAAGGACAGTCTGTCCTGATTTGACTTTGCTTGTGGATGCACACTCACATGGTTCCAATTGGAATGAAGATTTTCCACATCAAAGAGCATACTTGTCTCATCAAAGCACTGGGCTAATATAAATGGGGAGTAAAGAAATTGGATACCCAAAGTTGGGGTATAAAAGCATGAAGGAGCTGCCTTACAGACATTCATGGGTGGGGGAATATGTTCATAGGATTGTAGGATTTTGGAGTAGGTGTTCGAATAACTGCAATTGTTAGGCATAAACTTTGTTTTGTTCACTTATAGAATATTATGCTTAGATGAAGTTGGACGATTTTGAGTTGTATATATTTTAGTTTAATCCTGCTAGGCACAAACATGCATTTACTATTGTCTTTGTTTTAAATATGTATGTTATATTAAATAAATATGTATGCCTAAATAGTTGTGTAAAAGTGCCAAGTTGACAAGGGTGGTCTGTGGAATTTACTTAATTTTGTTGTCAATTTGAAGATATAAAAGCGTAGGGGTGGAGCCTAGCCTGTCAACCAGGTCAGAGCCTGATGGTGCCTCTTTGTGGGAGTGACTTTTCCTAAGGATTGCCCTGGGAATCTCCCCTCTCTCTCACTGCTTTCAACTTCCTATTCATGAGCCATGCTGAGACCTATGGAAGCCCTGCAGATGTACCCACCGCCATTGGATCCACAAGACATTGCATCCACAGGTCAGTGATATTCCTGCATCCTGTATCATTGCATGTGGCTCCATGAGTGTGAAGAGGGACTTATGGACTAGTATCAGACTTATGAACTTGCGTTGGAATGGGCTGGGATGTTCTATTGATGCATAATTACTTCTTAATAGAAAGCTCTCTCTTACACATTCATGAGTATCATTGGATTTCTTACTCTAGTTAACCTGGCCTAACACACAAAAGTATATAAAGTATCCTATAGATAAATAATAAATAATTACCAATTTAATGGTATTATAGATTGAATTTCATAGCTCCATAATATATATTGAAGTTGTACTCCTTGTGTATGTCTATGTAATTCATTTTGGAAATTGATATTTTTTCTTTGGCTCTATAAGTGAGGTCATGCCAGTATAAGATGCATTCAAAACCTAATCACTTTTGAGGTATAAAAAGAGAAAAACTGGCACAGAGAAATAGGGAAGATACCAAATGAATAAAGATACACATAGCAAATGCATCTGCAAGGCTTGGAACAGCAAGAATTATCAGAAGTTAACTAGAAGGAGAATAAACTGAGAAGAACTCTCCTAAATCAAGGGTGAGAACCTTTTTTCTGCCAAAGGACACTTAGATATTTATAACATATTCAAGGGTCATATCGGTAAACCAGTTAATTAACTCACCCCAAATGTGCGTTAGAAACTTGGCTACAAGAGTCACATTAAATAATTCACTCTTCCTGCTTTATCCACATGGTGTAGTGGTTACAAATTTGGCTACAATCTGCATGGTCAGCAGTTCAAAATCACCAGCCCCTTTGAGGGAGAGAGACTGGGCTGACTGGTCCCCTAAACAATTACAGTCTTGGAAATTCACACTGTGGTTTCATGAGTTAGCAAAGACTCAATGGTAGTGAGTATGGACTTCGGTAAAAGTGGTGACTATAATGGCTTCTCTTTGATGACACATGTAATGTTAATTGGTATTGATGATGTCATGGGCTTTATAAGGCTCTCTGGCCAGTCATTCCCCATCCCTGTAATATAGAGTCAAGCTCTGAATTCACACTTGTAGCCTTCTGAACTATGCAAAAACACCTTTCTGGTCTTTAAAGACATAGAACAGTGACATTTTGGCATTGGTACAGAGGTAATAGATAAATGTCTTAGTTATCTAGAACTAATAAAGTAGTAATACTGTAGGTGGTGACTTGGACACACATTGATTCATGGCTTTGGAGAATAAAAGTCCAAAATCAGAGTGCCAGCTCCAAGGGAATATGTGCTCTCTGTTGTCTCTGGGAAAAAGCCCATGTCACCTTTTAATGCCTGTGAGGCTAGAGCTTCTTGGAGATCCCTGTGAATTTGAAATCTGTCTTCCCTTGGGTCTAGGCGGTTCTCAGTGCAGAGCACCCGGGTCCAAAGGTAGTGTTTCATCCTTGGCTTTTTCTCCCTTGGTGTTAGCAGGTCCATCTCTCTTTGTTCCCTTCTCTTTATTTTATCTTTGACAAGAGAAAAGGTAATACAGGCCCCGGCCCTTGGAAACTCCCTTTCATCTGCTCAAATATAGCAATACTTTTACCAACCTCCCCACTCCCCCCTAAAATGATACGTTTTCAAAACAAACCAAAAATACCTACCACTGTGTTGATTCTGACTCATAGTGAGCCTATAGGACAAAGTAGAATTCTCCCTGTGGATTTCTGGGAGTGTAAATCTTCATGCAAGTAGAAAGCCTCATCATTTTCCTAAGGAGGGACTGGTGGTTTCAAACTGATGACCTTGCAGTTAACAGCCTGACATGTAACTCACTATACCACCAAGGTCCCTCATAACCACAAGCAATGGCTAGGATTTATAACACATCACAGAATAAGTAAAAAGTGTATAATACTGGTAATCATGACTTAGTTAAGTGGATACATATTTGAAAAACATAATTTGATTAACGTTATGAGACAAGTGTAAGAAGGATGAATGCTTAAATTCACTGTACACAAGCAGCTATTTAATGCCAATAGTAATCAGGAAAATGCAAATTTTAATCAAAACAATTTTTTATTTTACCTTCACTAAATAGATGTTATGTTGGGCCTTGTTCTCTAGAGAAGCAAAACCCGTGACATATGTATTTTAAATACCAGCGGTGTGTGTGTGTGTGTGTGTGTGTGTGTGTGTGTGTGTGTGTGTGTAGAGAGAGAGAGAGAGAGGAATAGAATGAGAGAGAATTTTACATCAAGGAAATGTCTTTAAAAATGCAGAAGCAAGTAAGTTCAGCCCAATTCACATCTGTGGGTCAAATGCTAAGCTAAAGGCATCTCCTGCTTGGTCTGCCTGCAGGGGCTGACCAACTGGGGAGCAGGAAGACAAGCGATGAAGCAGGAAGGTGAATAAGGTAAATGCAGAAGCAGATGAACCCAAACTCAGCAGGTCAGCCTTCACGCTGCAGATTCCAATGAACCCGAAGTCAGCACGTCGGAGGGTGGGCTGCTGCTGATTGCCAGGGTGGGTGGAAGTCAAACAAGCAGTCAGTGATCCAAAGGTAAGATGCAGAGCCAGCAAGAAGTGATCAAAGTCTCCACAGTCTGCTTTTCAGGGAGATGTCAGCAGGGCTGTGAACTGAGGAAGGGGGTTGCAGTCCACCCTGACCTCACAGCTGATCAATCTTCATAGCAGGTCTTGGTGTGGAGTTGATTGCACTGTGTTAGGTCAAATCATGGGGAGTTACTAGACCTCAAATTCCCAACTACTGCGAACTCCGGGCCAGCCAAGATACATATCCCAGCTACCACAAATGTTAAAAACAAAACAGCAATAACAACAAAAACCCTAATAATCACCACTGTTTCTAATGACATGGAACCAAGAGAAATGTATTATCCACCATTCTTCTCTCAGTTTACCTTACTGAGGCAACTTGAGTGGTGCTGTGAGGTTGGAAGCTAAGCAACCAGTATCTCGAATACCAGTAGGATTGCCCTTGATGAACTGGTTTCAGCAGAGTTTCCAGACTAAGGACAGATTACAAATAAAGAATAATCTGTCCATGTCTGACAGATGAGCCACTAATAGCCTACTAAACAGCAACAGATATTGACAGATATCTTGCCAGAAGATGACCTTCAGGCTAGCAGACGCTCAGAATACAAAATGGAAGCACTGTCTCTTAGAGGTAGTTTCAATCTTAATGACATGGTGGATGGAGTTTTTTTTTTTTTTGTGCTGTATTAAGTCACATCACTGGGGACGGGACTTGGAATCTGGTGGGCGGGTTACTAGACTTTCATCTGATGATAGGACTTTCTTCTGAAAATGAGAAGAAATGGCTGCAATGTCCATTACTAATAAGAATGTAGAATGTATGAAGTATAACTCTTGGAACATTTGAAATAATCAAAATGATGTTTTAATCATTAGTGACAAGAATAGGACATTTCAATTTGGAGAATGATAAGGTTTCCTATACTGGAAATGAAACATATAAGAGGAATGGCATCACATTTGTTGTCAAAAAGGACATTTCAATATTTGTTTTGAAGTAAACAATGCTATATGTGATAGGACTATATCCTTACAAGGGCTACACTTAAAGGGAAATCCAGTTAATAAAAGCATTCAAATTTACCTATCACCCACTAAAGCTAATGATATTGAAGAATTGAAGAGTTATATGAACTTTTTCAGTATAAAATAGAACAAATACGGAATCAAGATGCATTGATATTAAAATTAGATATTCAAATTTGAAAGCTGGAAACAGAGACAAAGAATCAGTCATTGGAAAATATGACATTAATGACAGAAGCAAATCTGGAGAATTATGCAAAATCAATGACTTCTGTTCTGCAAATACCATTTTTTGATAACATCAATGGTGACTATACACCTATTGAGTAAGTAGTAACCTTAGTGACATGGTGGGTGGAGTTTTTGTGCTGCATTAAGTCACATCACAGGGGAGCTGGGGGGGCCTAGGCTACGAAATCCTTTGGGATCTTCATTTGCTGATGAGGGAACAACGAAAAATGAGAACAAACAATGGCTTATCTACTATCAATCCAAAGTTGGAATGAGTGAAATATGCATTAAAAAATTGAAAGTCATCAAAATGAAATAGAACACATAAAGATCAATATCTTAAATTTAGTGAGCTGAAATTTTAATGGCCATTTTGAATCAGAAAATCATATGGCTTACTATGTCAGGAAATAAACCATCAAGAGGAATGGTATTGCAATCATTGTTAAAAAGGACATGTCAAGATCTACCTTAAAATATGATTAAGAGTAAATAGCTAAGGAAAATGGAATAAATGATGAAGTCAAGTAGCTAAACAGAAAATTTCATCAAAGGGCAGCTTGAGAAGACAAAGTAAAATATCAAAATGAAATGTGCAAACACCTGGAGTTAGAAAACCATAAAGAAAAAACATGCTCAAGATATTCTAGAAAGAACCCAAAGGGAAAAAAAACCCTAAAGCTTCCAGTTGCAATATTAAAAGATTCTATGGGCAAAATATTGAATTATGCAGGACATATCAAAAGAAGATGGAAAGAATACACAACAGTTGCTACATCAAACTAGACCAAACAAAAATCATCCTAGTCAACATTCACCATTTCAGGAGATAGCATATGAGCAAGAACCAATGGTACTGAAGGAAGAAGTCCAAACTGCCCTGAAAGAATTAGCCAAAAACAAGGCTCCAACAATGGAAATGCTTCAGCAAGGTGATTAAGCCCTGGAAACACTTATTTGTCCATTTGGAAGACAGCTACTTAACCCCCTGGCTGAAAAGGATCTATATTTATGCCCATTCCAAAGAAAGGTGACTGAACAGAATGTGCAAATTATAGAAAAATATCATTGATATTTCATTCAAGTAACATTTTGTGTAAGATCATCCAACAATGGTTACAGCATGGTTACATTGATGGAGCTGCTGAGGTTCTGGCTAGATTTAGAAGACATGGAACAAGGGATATCATTCCTGATATCAGATGGATCTTGGCTCAAAGCAGAGACTATCAGAAAGATGTTTATTTATGTTTTATTGAAGTTGGATTATATGAAGAAGAATGTGGCATTGGGATGGGAAGAAGGCTTATTAACTGCCTGTAATATACGATGATACAACCTTGCTTGCTAAAATTGCCTAGCACTTAAAGCACTTGCTGATGAAGATCCAGGATGGCAGCCTTCAGTATAGATTACAACAAAAAGTAAATAATACCAAAATCCCCACAACTGGATCAACAGGTAACATCATGATAAATGGAGACAAGGTTGACATTGTCAAGGTGTTTGTCTTGCTTGGTTCCACATTCAATGCTCATGGAAGCAGCAGTCAAGAGATCAAATGATGAACTGCATTTGGTAAATCTGCTGCACAAGACCTCTTTAGAGTACTGAAAAGCAAAGATGTTACTTTGAGGACTGAGGTGCTGCCTCACTCAAGCCAAGATATGTTCAATTGCCTCATCTGCATATGAAAGTTGGGCATGCACTTAGGAAGACTAAAGAAAAATCAACGCATTTGAATTGTGGTGTGGGAGAGTAATATTGAAAGTACCATGGACTGCTAAAAGGGCAAACTGGGCAGTCTTGGAAATCCCTAAAAAAGAACATCATGATTGGTAAAGTAGATTCATTGCCATTGAGTCGATATTGACATATAGTTTCCCTTCTGTGGATTTTTGAGATTGTCTGTTTATGGGGGTAGAATGTTCTTTTTCTGTGGAGACGCTAGTGGTTTCAAACGGTTGCCCTTGTGGATCTCAACCGATCATGTGTGGGATATAAAAAGACTTTTCCCCAGATTCTCTCCCCCAAATATATGTCAGGCCTAGGACACTGCTTGCAACTAATAGTAAATGATTGTCAAGTTATCTCCCTGAAGCCATCAGCCATCCAGAGCAGGCAGACCCTATTTTCTGCCCCACCACAGGTGGGGCTCACTCACTACTGTTAAGGACAGTGGATTCCTTTCCTTGAAGGGCTCAGAAGAAATCAAGTCTCCAGCTCAAGGATAATCAAGTTTAGGCCATCATGAATCTAAAATCCGCCCATCTTGCCACATGGGTACCCTTAATCCCTCCTTCTCCTATAGTGTTTACAACCCTAGATTGCCCCCCCCCCACCATTACTGTATTACCTATAGTACAACCCATTACTGTGATGTATGTCTTTACCTGTAATCAGGGGGCTTGCATGCCTCCAGAAGATATATAAGCCTGGTTAGAAATAAATCGCTCTCTCTTCTGCCCTTTCTGCCTGTGCTGTGTGCAGACCTGGCTGTTGAGATCATGGCCGTCCAGGAGGTGAGCATTCTACCATGAAATGTGTCTGACACCTTCATTTTATTCTCTCTCCTATCTCTTTTATTCTCTAGGACTTTACTATAATCTTTATATATTTTAACCATTCAGTTGCGCTTACTGAACCCATGATAGTGTGAGGAGCAGGCTTCCTCCACAATTGTGAAACCAGTACATCACCAGGGATCCTCTGTAATGTAGAGAGGCAGCAAAAATAGAAGAATGTTCTCAAGGAGATGGATTCACACAGCAGTTGCAACATTAGGCTTAAGCATGGTGCCAATTGTGAGGATGGCACAGCATTGGAAAGTGTTTCATTCTGTTGTGGATATGATTGCTATGGATAGGAACTGACTGGATGGCATCTAACAGCTACGTTTTGGAACAATTTCAATTAAACATCATAAAATTAGAAGAAGCAGTTCTCAAAAACATATCCAAAAATTTGGGGTTTCCCATTAATATCCCCTCTTTAGGTCTACTGACTGAAGATGGAGGGATCCTTTGGCCATCCGTAGCTTAGTTAATTTATTATAAAAAGTTGGGGCTGACCCCAATCTCAGCTACATGGACTGTCTCCACACAGGAATACAGTACAGAGAATAAATAGCAAGCACGGAAGCTACAGCTTAGGGATAGGGTCTGTCAGCTCAGAAACACACAGGAACAAACTAAGAGGGAAGGAGAGAGAAAGAGAGTAGAATGCATCCTGGCCCACCAATCCCCAAGGACTATACTCCTGCTCAGAACATCCAATGCCTAGAGAGGACCATAGGGCCCGCCCACCATGAGACACGACATTGCCTCATTGACCCATAGCACTATGGGGCACAACACTGGAGATACAGTTCAGGAATTGTGCCCAATCTGACCCCACCACACTGTGGCGAAACACAAAGCACATGAAACAGGGCACAAAAGGGAGCATAGCAATAAAGTCCCTGAGGAATTCCAAAACTAGGCTTTGGGGGCAGGTTGTGGCACCTCATAAAACTCAACTGGAAAACACTCATAAAGTTCAACAGACAGACCTGGAACTATTTATAGGCTTTTCTTTGTTGTTGTTGTTCTTTTGATTTGTTTTAGTTTGGGCTTTGTTTTTTTCAGGTCTATCTAGAAGATAGGCAGGATAAATAATCCGAAGGAGAAAACAACAGGACTTATTCCAGTTCTGGGGGACATGGAAGAGGAAGAGATGGGGGAAAGGAAGGGGTCGGGGGCGGGTTAGAAAACCCAGGAACAAGGAAACAACAAGTGATCTAAAACTGATGGCTAGCAGGGCATAATATTCCTGTTGGGGCTTGATCAAGTGCAATGTAACCAAGAGAAATTAATGAAAGCCGGACGAAGATTGAACATGATAGTGGGACAAGAGGAAAGCAAAAAGAAATAGAGGGAAGAATTAGATGGCAAAGAACATTTATAGAGGTATAAATACAGGCACATGCATATATAAATATATTTTTATATAAACATAGGGACATAGATCTTAATGTTAAATATGAATGTAGCAGAGACATTGCAACTCTACTCAAGTACTCTCTTAACACAAGAACACGTTGTTTTAATAACCTGGAATTCTATGATGCTCACCTTCACTACACGATCGCTGAAGACAAAATGGTTGCATAAGCAAATATGGTGAAGAAAGCTGATGGTGCCCAGCTATCAAAAGATATAGCATCTGGGGTGACAAAAGGTTGAAGATAAACAAGCATTTATCTTCCCATCAAGCTGGGAAGCAACAAAGTATGTGCTTTGGTTCTTACGGTCTGTGCTCATTCAGTCAGTGCTAGATTTTCTCTCATTTTATCTAAAATTCAAAATATACAGACTTAAAAGATAGTATATAGAGAGATATGTAACCACATAGAGGAAAACCTTAGACAAGATGGATTGATACAGAGGGTACATCAACGGCCCCAAACATAAGAACAATTGTGAGGAGGGCACAGGACCCAGCAGTGTTTCCTTCTCTTCTACATAGGATTGCTGTGAGTTGGAACTGACTTGACAGCATCTAACAACAGCAACATGATGGGGTAATTGTTTTCAAGTACAGGAGAGCTTCTAATATAATAGGTGACTTTGAATTTCAGGAATTCAAAGTCGTGTGCTGAGTGTTTATGTGTTAATGCATTTATCTGCATGTGTTTTCACACCACCAATTTAAATTGTTTTCTTCCTTGACTGTAAAAAAGCAAGAGGTAATGAGTTCATCATTGTTCACTAATTGTATACTTAGAAGTTTCAGACAGTAATTGTAAATTGATGCCTTTCACTAATGTTTGGGTATTTCAATGCAAATAATCACAGATGCATCTGTTCTCACATTTGCTTCTGCTATGAAAATAAACAGATGTAGTGAGCATCAAAATAATCTTGGTTGACAAGAATTGGTGGATTCAGCTTTTACTATACAGTCTCTTTGAATATTCATATACGTGTATCTCTGTATAAATATGTATAATACAGTGAAGTAGAAAGATGAGAAGTCCTTCTGCTTATTAAGAACGCAAAATCTTTTGGTTGGAAAAAATATGTAAGAAGTAAATTATTTTCTTAGTCAGGTTATAAGGCAAGATAAAGAAATTAAAGATATCCACATGTACAAAGAAGAGAAAAAATGATCTATATTTGCAGATAACACATACATATATGTTAATGGAAAAACATAGATACAAATTCAGGGGTTCTGAAAACATAATGTACTATGGCGTAGTGTATTATGGCATAAATATAGTGTATTATGGCATAAACACACTATCAAATGTGAGCAAAAACTTACCAACAGAAGACAAATTAGATGACTGGAGTATGCTAAAATTTAGATGCTTATGTGCATCAAAATATTTCACTAAAAGAGAAAAAAATCATAACGGGGGAAATTTTGGCAACAGTATATCAAACAAGTAACTAATCTAAAACATTTTTGGAACACTTCAACAGGAAAAAGACAAACAATCCAAGTTAAAAAAATGGTACATGAGTAGACTCTTTACCAAAGAAAACATTCACAAACATGAAAACACGCACAATAGTTAGATATCGGAGATGCAAATCAAAGCAACAATGTCAACACCATCTCAAAAATAATATACAGAAGAATAGAAAACAACAAATCCTCCAGAGGTGTGAAGCTAATGGAACCCTCATAAGTTGCTGATGGAACTATAAAATGGTACAACTACTGGGAATAATGAAATGGTATTTCTTTTAAAAGTTGGAAATAAAAATACCACATGAACCAGAAATCTGAATGCTTTGTATGTATCCTAGAGAAATAAGAGTTGTGAGACTATAGATAGATAATAGATAGATAGATAGATAGATAGATAGATAGATAGATAGATAGATAGATAGATAGATAAATGATAGATAGATAGATAGATAGATGATAGATAGATAGATAGATAGATAGATAGATAGATAGATAGATAGATAGATAGATAGATAGATGATAGATAGATACTCCCATGTTCACTTCAGCATGATTTCCAAATAAATTGCACAAATCTCTACCAATAGGTAAACAAAGTCTGGTACATACAATAGAACACCATGTAAAATTAAAGAAGGATCATTAATCTGTAAAATGCCTCATAATATGAATAGTCCAAGAAGACCTTATGCAGAACGAAACATGCCAATCAAAAAAGGGCAAATATTATGAAAAATTTCTTTGATGGTGACTGGCCTGAGAGGGGAAGGGAAATTACATAAAAACTAAAGAGTAGCACACATTCAATTTGTTGAAGAAGAGGAAGACAAATAAATGCTTTATAGATCACTTAGATTTAAGGATGCATTTATGCATTTTTAGTATGAAATTTGGAATAGAAAATATGGTCTTAATGCATACATTTGTTATAAATAAAAGCACAAATATAGGGATGTTGATAATATTCAGACCCAAATTTTCATTTGGCATAAATTACAAATGGCTTCCTTGTCCAAGCACATATGAATTTCAGATGTTCAATTTATATTGATACAAATGTTTACTGAGTACTTGCTAGATTCCAGCTATTTTTTTTTCTTTTAGTACTGGGATGTATAATGAACAAAGCAGGCAAACTTCTGGTATCCTGCAGATACCAAATGGAGGTAAAATACAATAAACAAAAATAAAGGCTTTATGTTATTAGGTATGATAAGTTCTAAGATGAAACGTGTAAGTGTGAAAGGACAGGATAAGTGAATTTTTGATTTTGTAGAGGATATGGCAGATATTTTAGATGGGGTGGCTCAGGATGATCTCACTCAGTAACAATGTTTGAATGAGTGCATAGAGAAAGGAGAAAGTGAAGAAGTGAGGTAGTTATGCAACGTAGCAAGAACATTCCTGGTAGAGGGAACCAGAAAACCCTTTAGGGATCCAATGTGGGAACCCCAGCAAGAGAAGGGGGATTGAACTTAAACTCATATGTAGCAGATTTAAGGACTGAAACACTCCTTTGGATTTATGCCTGAAACACACTCATGGAAGACAAAGCAGAGACTACTATCCCAAGTTGTGGTATTGGTGGTTATCTGACTTTAGTTGTTCTGAGTCTTGCTTTGAGGTGCCCAGTGAATGTTGGTGTAGGGATCCTCCTTGGGCCATGATCCTCATGGTTGGCAGTTCCAAACCACCAGCAGCTTCATGGGAGAAAGAACGGGCTTTCTACTCCAAAATGGTTAGTCTCAGAAATCCACAGGGAGTCAGCACTGACTCAATGATGGCAGCGAGTTTGTTTGTGTTTGGAATGTGGTAACCCTGCTATATATTTACTATCCGTATGCTCTCTTGGTTTTTTGATGACATGCGTTAGTCTGGCAGGCATGTCCCTCTGCCTTTGTGAATGAGTGTTATTGAAAGTTTTTCCCATCTCAAATTCTCTTTACTCAGATCAATAGTGTTCAGTCAGTTAAGTTTTTAATCTATACAAGTCAACAATTTATGCATTAAGGTCTGAAAAACCAGCCTATGCATGTATAATTTCTTTTTCTCAACAGTGGTTTAAATTCCATACCATTGGCTAAACAACTGAAATCAATATAATTAATTTATAGGGATTATGCTCTATTATAAAATGATAATGTCTCCAATAATTTATAATTTTAATTTATAATTATATATAATTTATATATAACCTATATATAATTATTTATATAAATTATTTATAATTATATCTAATTTATATATAAACATATATATAAATTAGATATAATTATATTGTTATAATGATATGTAATTTATAATTATAAATGATGTCTCCAATAATTTATCATCCCTATAATTATAGGAATGATGCATAATATTCTCTATTATAAAATGATAATGTCTCCAAAGTTAACCAGAGACATAAATAAACAATAGATATATGAGTGGATTTGGGGATCACACTTAATTTTAGCCCTAATCTATGAACAATTACATTTTTTGACATGATCCTACTAGATACTCACCTTTATGAAGAGATCACAGAAGATATAGGTGCTATGGCAAAATGTGGTAAATAAACTGGGTGGAATCAAGCAATCAAAAGGAATAATATCCGGGGTCTTAAAGGCTTGTCTTCAAACAAGCACCCAAGTAAGTGAGGTGCCAATCAAGTCTACTTTGAAGACCTATACCAGGTAATTGATCCATGGAGTGGAAATAGTAAAATCCAAATCAAAAGGAGGAAAGATTATCAGAGTATAAATTGTGAACACCAGGTTTGCAGAAGGCTATGGATGACAGTAGAAACCTAAAATTAATGTTTTGCATCTCTAGGCTTTATAAGAATCTCTTACCCCCTTTAAAGCCAGATACTCTGTCCAGATAGCATTTTAACTATTACCTAGTTGTCTAGTCATAAATCTCCTTGGATATCAGGTCAGGAAATCTGTAATGGTACTTATGTACAGTGAATGATGTGGGCCCTGCAGGGTATAACTGGTTGGGGAAGAACAACTTGGTCCTTCTCCTCTGGAAAGTGGGGCAAATTGCAAAGGAAGCTTTCCAATTTCAAGTAAGACTAAGTTACCATGAACCTGATCCTGTTAGTTACGATGTTTTCTGTAATAAACTGGCTTCCATTTTCCCAAAACTCTACAAGTGTCTTGTGAATGTGACCCAGTAGGACCCGATGGACATAGTGCTCATCCATGAACGCATTGCCATCACTAATCGAATCATTTCCGTAGTCTTATAGCTATTTGAAACCTTCACAGAACTTTTTGGGTAAGCTGAGTGTGCAATGAAGAGGTTTTTGCAACAATTCAGAAGAGAGAAGATAAGGGACATGACCCAGGAAGGAGAGTCAAAATGCTTCCTTGGTTGAAAAGAAAGCGGTTAGCAGGATTTGATTACAGGCTGGATGAGAAGTATAACAGAGAAAAACATTTTAGCGTGTGAACCTGGAGTGCTGCAGCGTCTATTACAGAAATGAAGGAGAGCATTCTTACCATGCATAAGGGTTTTATACTGGAGCAGCTGAACCAATTTACTAACTCTAGGTTAGAAAAGACGAGAAAGAAGTTTATTTTTCTGAAGGTGGCTGACAACAAAACAGACTTCCTTCATGATGTTCTATTTCACATCAGAATATATGGAGAAGTTAAATGTCTTACTTTGGCATTTATATTTTAGGATGCCACATATGGATATTCTACATCAACTCAGGTGTCAGGAGAATCAGAGGGAAACAATTGTTAACCATAAATAAGGTTCTTTAAGTCTTAGGCCAATCGTAGGATGTTTTTGTCAAGCTAGAAAACCTAGTGTTTTAATCACCACCCACCAGGAAAATAAGGAAAGACCCTCAGAGTCATCTGATCCTTCCAGATAACATCTGCATCCAACCTGTTTGTCTTGGAACAATGCAATGAATTATAGGAATTCCATGTAGACTACGTTAAGTAAAGTCACTTGGCTAACTGCAGTAAGTGAAATAACTTGAGGTAGCATGTAGAGGAAACAACTTATAATACAAACCCAACTATTTCAAGAATATTTGTCGGTGAAGAAAATATATTGCAAATTATTTGAAATAGCTATCCTTAAATTTATCTGTATTTATGTTCATATATGTGCATATTTTTAAATGTACATACAAACATACACACATAAAAAAAACAAAAACAATACAGGACTATAGAGTTGATTCCAACACATAGTGGCCTTGTTTAGGGTTTCTGAGACTATAAATATTTCCAGGAGTAGGGAACCTCATCTTTCACCCATGGATTGAACTGTCAACTGTGTGGCTAACAGTTGAATATATATCCAACACAAATATTCATATATATATGGCAAGATATGGTGAGGAAGGAAGGAAGTTATTTTGAGGAATAAGATATGTCTGACTCGAGCCAAAGTATTTAATATCATTTTAAATAATTTCATTGCCATATTTTCACATATTCAATATAACCATTCAATTGGTTAGAAGAATTATGCAATTATCACCACAATCAATTTCAGAACACTTTTCTTGTACTTGTTGTTAGCTCTCCATTCCCCCATCATTCCCTGCCATCTCCCTGCCCACGAACTGTCTTGATGGATCTACCTATCCCCTGTGTTTCCTATACAGTAAAACATACAAAATCCCCACAATCGTACAAATTCACACAAAGCAAGCAAGGAAGCAAATAAAAAAATCCTCCAGCAACAATGAATAGACAAAACATGGAAAAATCTTAATCAAATAGAAAGGAGAAAATATCAAAAACTGTAATAAGCAATTGAAGATCTGTTTCACAGTCCAAGCATGGCCTGGATTTAGCTGCTGATACTGAGCTTTTCCGCCGTTCCTTCCCACAAATGTAGTCAGTTTGATTCCTGGTATTCCATGCAGCAGAGTCCATGTGTATAGGCGCCTTTTGTGTAGTCCACCACATAGTTGGTAAAAAATAAATGCTAGCTTAAATAGCAGCAAATTAAATAAAGATAGTGATCATATGTCTACACACACCAAGTCACATGGATCAAGTCATATCATTTACACCACTGCTTATTTATATGGAGGGTGGTCCTGCTATATTAAAACAACAATAACATCAAAAACATGACAAGAAGAATAGTAACCCTATAGACCAGGATCCCAGCAAGAAATAGATAGCCTGCATAAAAGAGACGTTTGAAAAATTATCAGAAAAGGAACTCTTAGCAAATGTGTTCAATGCAGGAAGAAAGAAGCTGTATGTATTGGTGAAGTATCTCTTGGCTATATAAAGTCAGTACGACCCCTAGGTCTATGCATGATGACAAAGACCCAGTAGAACGTTAGCTCAGAGTGTTACTCCACGGGAACTTTGGCTTTTGTTGTTGTTATTGTTTGCTGCCCCATAGTCAGTCCCAACTGAATAAAACATTGCCCAGTCCCATATCATCCCCATAATCTGTGGTAAACCAACCATTGTTTACACTGACTGATTTTCCCTAACTTTGTTTATTATTGTTGATAATATACATAGCACATCCACTGCTACCAAGTGACTTATGATGACTAACAATGACTCTATATAAGGTCTCTGAGGCTGTAAATCTTAATGGAACAAACAGTCCCATCTTTTTCCCCAAGAGTAGGTTTTCAAGACTCTACTCTTGCAATTAACAGCTCAACATTTACCTGAGAGCACCGCGAGGACTCCTGATACAATTCATGACAAACACCAATTTTCAACAATTTGTACATTTATAATTTAATGACATTGATTACATTTTTGAGGTGATTTTTGAAAGTGGATTACGGACTTTCTTCTTCTACAATTTAGTGTGGAACCTCTGTTGAAACTCCTTTGGCATCAAAGCACCATACGAGCTTCCAAATACAGGCAGTTGGTGGCTGCAGATGAGATACACTGGTTGGGAATCACACTTCATCTCCTACCTGGAAAGTGAGCATTCTACCACGGAACCTCATTAGTATCAGTGCCTTTATCATGCCACCATAAAACTGAAGTACCGCATGGAGGAAGATAAGGCTGACTAATTTATCCTTTTGTGTTTGGCTTAGATAACTGCAATTGAAAGAGAGGTGGCAAGTCAGCTAGGTTACAAAGAATAGATTCATGGAAGATATTCATAGAGGATACATTTATGAACAAAGGAGTGAAATGAACTATAGGAGTCAAATAAAGAATACAACACAAAAACTGAATAAAAACTGGAAGACAAAAAAGGGAATACATTAATCGAAAGAAGAAAGACAAATTGCTCATGTCATGTTCTGTGTAGCACTAACTATAACTGCTTATGTGTAGACTATTTCAAACCTGGTTGTTAGATGCAAATAAAATTTTAAAAATAACATTATGAAAAAATTTTAAATGCAGCAAAGCAGTGAGAATAAAAAAAAAGAACATTATAAATGGTGAGAGAAGGAGGGAAAAAAGATATAAAAGAAAAAGATGACTTCTAGAGAATTGAAAATGAGACAGATTTGGGATACATATCTGTGGTGGCTGGGCACTGAAGTTAGATTCACTGCCAACAGCATTTTGTATCCATCTTTGTATAGTATATCTCTCACTATGGTTATAACATCTCATTCACCGTCTTTGGATTGTTCACAATGGTGTTATTCTTCTTCTTGCCATTCTGTTTCAAACTGCATTATTGAGTCTCTGTATCTTGTTTAAATGTTTTCAGAATCTGTTAACAAACCATTTAATTTGTTTACTCTTTTATACAACATTGCTTATAGTGTATTGATCCATAATATAATATTTTCTAAAGAGCCAGATATTTAGTCATATGCTTGGCACATATTGATGCTGAAAAAATTATTTTTAGTAAAGGAATGAAAAAATAAATTATTCAACGAGATAACTAATATAGTAATGCAATTTAAAGCTCTGATTCACCATCTATTCATTTGCAAATAGATTGGATCATACTTCTGTTGATGTACTCTCCATGAGAAAGAATGGTTTCTACTTGAACAATGTTCCACCTTGAACAATATTTTCTTACTGTAAATCCAGTGAATTTGGCAGACAGATTTAAATGGACATTTATCAGCTTTAGATTGTATTAGTCACCAAGCATCCCTAAGCGAAGGGAAAAAGAAACGATGGATTCCTTATTTAAAGGATAAGAAGAAGCCAGAGAAAATAAAGACTCAACTAGTCACTGTTGTTTTTTCTGATAGGTCTTTCACTTGCTTCCATGTCCTGGCTTTAAAATGGATCATAGCTTTATAGGATGATGAAATTACTTTTGCCTGAAAGGAAACAAGCATCAGAAATATCCATTGAAGAAACTTGTAAGTAGAAGTATTCTCTCTGCTCTGCAACTCTGGTGAATGAAGATTTGGGTGCATGATTATGCAAACAGTTATGAATTAAGATATTTATCCAAAATTATCTCCCAAACTTAAATATTTAAATCAAGGAACCGGCTCTCACAAATGTCAGCAGACTTTTAATTTAAAGCCCAAACATGCAAAGCTGTATCATTTCATTTTTAGCCTGAGATTAGACCTTTTCTAAAAAATACCTTTACTGGAGATGCTTACATCTTTTATCACAATCCATACATTCATCCAGTGTATCAGGCACATTTGCACATATGCCACCATCATCATTTTTAAAGCATTCTCTTCCACCTTGAGCCCATGATATCAGCTCCCCATTTCTTTCCCCTCCCTCCCCCGTCCACCCTCCCTCACGAACCCTTAATAAATTATAGATTATTATTTCAATATCTTACATCATCATCAATCACCCCTCACACACTTTTCCATTATTCATCCCCCTGGGTGGGGGTTATAGATTGATCCTTGTGATTGATTCCTCCTTTTCCCCCCACAGTTCCCTAATCTTCCTGGTATCTCTACTCTCATTGTTGGCCCCGAGGGGTTTATCTATTCTGGATTCTGTGTGTTATGGGCTCTTATCTGTAGCAGTGTGCATGCTGTGGTCTAATCCAATTTGTAAGGTAGAATTGAGGTCATGATAGTGGGGTGAAGGAAGCACCAAAGACCTAGAGGAAAGTTGTGTGTTTCATTAATGCTAAACTGCACCTTGACTGGTTCATCTCTTCCCTGTGACCCCTCTGTGAGGGATGTCCAATTGTCTACAGATGGGCATTGGGTCTCCACTCCATGTGACACCACCCCAATTCACCTTGGGTATGATTTTGTTCTGGGTCTTTGATGCCTGATACCTGATCCTATTGATACCTCATAATCACACAGGCTGCTGTGCTTCTTCCATGTTGGCTTTGTTGCTTCTCAGCTAGATGGAGCTTATTTATCTTCAAGTCTTTCAGACCCCAGATGCGATATCTTTTGATAGTTGGACACTATCAACTTTCTTCACCACATTTGGTTATGCACACATTTTTTCTTCAGCCATCGTGTCGGCAAGGTGAGCTTGACAGAATTGCGGATTGTTAGAGCAAAGGGTTCTTGTGTTAAGGGATTACCTGAATAGAGGCCCAATGTCCATCTAAAATCTTAATTCTTAACATATATTTATGAATACATAGTTTTATTCCCCTCTCATTATATATATTTACATATGTACATACCTGTTTTAAAAAGCACCATTTGTTGCTTTTAAATATATACATAAATTATATATATATATGGCAAAAATAGGTGGCCCTTCACTAATATTTCAGAGCAGATGCCAACCACTGAAACTCACATTAATTATAGATTTTGTTCCACTTTAAACAAAGAAGCAAAAGTAAATTATATTTAAAAAATTTTAAGCTATTTTAAAATAAAGTTTCTGGTTTTAAAGGAGCAGAATTACAATAATTTTACATATTAATATCATAGAGATAAAAAAGGCAAAATTTACTCCAAAACTCACTTAAAGATGGCGAACTCATTTGAATGATGAGACAAATATGGTTTTGAGTTTTTATTCTGGACTTAAATTTTCATTTTTTTCTCAAAATAAGTGCTCATAGGATTTCCAGCAAGATGACAGTTCAAGCAAATATACCACACAGACTCTCTGCAACAAATATACGAGAGACCAAATGAAACAGAGATGAACGATAATCCTGGAACTCCAAGTAGTAGAGGAAAGTATAGAAAAGTGGATTGAATATCAACTAAGAGAAGAAACGGAACAAACACAGTAAGAGAAGAGAGAGGTGGGTGACTTGTCAACTTGTCTGACTCTGGGAGATCAGCTTGGACTTTTGCCAGCAGAATTCCTTTGAGACCACGGCATGTCACAGAGAGGGCTTCCAGCAAGAAAGATGGGACACTCCCATGTTTTCCACACCCTCTGGGTGACCAGAGTGTTACCAACTTTTCTATCACCCACACATCAACCAGTGACACTTCAACCTTAAGGGTTCCTGGTTCCTCTAAGGTTGAAGACATGCCCTTGTGACTAGGAAGTTGGGTTCATCACCACCACATCTGTTGGTACCTGTACTCTTC
Source organism: Echinops telfairi (assembly GCF_000313985.2). Classification (NCBI taxonomy): domain Eukaryota; kingdom Metazoa; phylum Chordata; class Mammalia; order Afrosoricida; family Tenrecidae; genus Echinops; species Echinops telfairi. The sequence continues at coordinate 36,827,461 of NW_022103900.1, forward strand.
CTTATTGCACTAACAGAATGCACAGTGCCACTTCCCTGGCAACTACGATGGACAAGAATTCCTTCTATAACTAGTCTCTTTGTGCCAGCCGCCTTCTGGGCCTAAAATAATTCCTTTTGTGAACGAGTACGCTGACCTCAGCAACCGTCTAAGCATGCATGTACTTCCAGATTAGTAACCCTGTCCACACGGCCCAAATGCACCTGCACTTCCTGAAACTATACCTACTGGAAGAGGGCCAGTGCCTACCCATTCCTGCACCACATGCTCATGGGGAGATGTACGCAAATACCAGCCCAGCCTGCTCTCAATTGTGCTATATAAATTGTTCATGCACCAGGAGAGAGGTGAAATGTGGCTAAGGTCTCACCAACATAAAATCATCAATTAAATACAAATACAACAGCACTACAATATCTCAAAGATGACAATTTCAGGTCACATGAATAAACCAGATAGAGTGGCTCAAACAAGTGACCAATATATAAAGCAAATAATTTCTGATGTTACTCTTTAGGGAATAAAGGCATTAGAACTACCTGAAACGGAATTCAAATGAATGATATTTAGGTGCTTTCAACTGAGTGAGAGAAAGATCTAGAAAGTCACAGGGGAAATCATAGAGAATAAAATGCTTCAGAAGACTTCAGGAAAATGCTGCAAAAACCAACTGAAAAAATTAGGGACAAATAGACCAGATGGTCCCTCCCAGGATTACAGAAACAGACAATGCATTGAAAGTGCTATTTGGAGAAGTGCTGAAAATAAATCTTATTATCCCCTTTGTAAATCTTCACCCAATTCACAACAAAAGATTTCCTTTTAATTAAAATTTTGGAAAAAATAACCATTGTCCAGATTATGCCTATCTCTTTTACTTTCAATTTAGTGGAGACTGCTTGATGTTTATTAAGAAACATGCTTCTCTTTTGCCATGTGGCTTCTCCTTGGGGATGTCTTGTAGGAAGTCAATCTTGCAAGCTGAAGCAGGGAACTGCTAAGGCAGCTGCACCCTGGTGAGACCATCACAAAGCAAGAGACCTGAGAACTGTTAAATCATATACAGATAAATATATAATACAAGAAATAAACAGTTAAATTATACAGCACTACAAATGGCTCAGTGCAACTCACGTCCATGAGAGTTGTGAGAGACTAGCAGTCCTTCAAATCTAGTCTGCTGCCAGATCTTCCTCTATTTGTAGAGAGAGCTAGGCTAGGTCAGCACAACAGCCAATCACAAGGCAGGTCACCAACCGCCAGTCCCCAGCTCCAGAGATGTCTTAAAGGGACCTCAACTTACAGCGACACAGTTCTCAGAGAAGACAATAATATTTTTCCACATGAAGAGTCTTCATTCCAGTTGGAACCTTGTGAAGTCTGCATCCATGAGCAAAGTCAAATCCAGACAGGCCATCCATAAAGTCAGCAACAATATGCACCAGTATCTCCATGTGAGAGGTATTTAGTGGACCTTGTGCTTCTTCTGTAACAGTGGTCACTGGCACCATACTAACTCCCCAAAGCTCAACGTCTGAAATATTTATGGATATTTACTGATTTGAAGGAATCTTAAAGCTGGACACCAAGAGTTTCAGGCACTTTGGTAAGGCTCTTCCACAGAGATCCCTCCTGCTTATCCACTGCTTGGATTCCACGAACTGGAGAGCTCTTGCTAACTAGGTCTAGACTCATATTCCACCAGCACCTGGGGACACAACCATTCCTCTTCACTCTCAGGCTCCCACGCCCATAATTAATAAGTGTGAGTATGTTCTATGTAACGTTTACCACCACCACCACCACCAGTTGCCAGCTAGTGAATTACAGTTTCATGTGTCTTGGAGTGCAACTGGGCTCCACTGTTCACATGTAAACGACGGGTATTTGGAGGGAGTGGGGTGGGGGTGGGGGGCAGGGCAGGGGAGATAGATTTCCAGGCCTTTCTTTTGAGCTCTTCTGGGTCGATTTGAACTCCCATCTTTCCATTAGAATCCAATCTCAACTTTTTGCTCCATCTAAAAACTCAATAAAGTCTACCTTTCATCATCATTACCATGTATATAAAAACAAACGGGAGGCCAAGCCAAGGTCTTCATAAACTATTACCCATCACAACTATACTTGCATAGAAAGCCTTTTTAAAAGTATGTATTAGAAAGGGAGTGGTTGCCTTGCTTGTCATTGCCCCAACTATTTGTATTTCAGATCAATTAGAAACTAATTATTAGATAATCATTATGTTTGTGTGAAAACAAAAGCAATTTTGTGCACTAGTAAGTAAATAAAAGCACTGTTTTCGGTGAAAAGCACTGCCACTGGGGGAGAGTACCTTGTGAGGGAGAAACCTCTGCATTAGCCCCTTGTCTCTTACCTGTGAGGCAAGTCTAGAAAACAAACAAACAAGCACTTCTCCAAGAATTTGTTTGCAATGGTTAGGCTTGGTTTACTCCTACAATGTCAGTTGAAAGATGTAGATAAAAACAAATACAACTGTTGAAAAAGGAAGCACTGAACAAAAGGTAGTTGATGCCTCTTTGGATGACTGCTTTGGTGTCTGACAGGTAGGTATTCCTGAACTGCAGGAACCAAGAATGAAGGCAGTCTTCCAATGCACGCTAAGGATCAATTCTCTAATACACCTGAGTTATTTGAAGGTGCCGTTACTAGCACAGAATCAGTCTGATTCTTGGCCACAACTCTTTCTGCATTTAGAATTATTTTGAGCCCTGAGCCTGTTCATTCAGCTTTTGTGTTGGAAGCTTTAAGGCCAACCACAGTTGTACACCAAATTCCCCCAGGAAGAGTCCTTGTCCAGGCTCCTTCCTGTGTGATGATCAGGATAGGCCGGAGTTCCCTTTATTTCAGGTTCTTTAGCTGCTGCTCCTTTCTTCAGGAAGCACTATAGGATTAATATTATTTTTTGTGCAATTTTGCACACAGGCATGTCAATTAATAGATGGTGGGGAAGGAAAGCCCCATTACTTAAAGAATCTCAGGAAAAAAGAAACTTTCTAGGTAAATAAAAACAAGATTCTCCTATGACATTAATACATGTTCTCTTAGCTTATTTACAACAATAACAGGTATGCTGTGGTATTGTTAGGTCTTGTCAAATGATTACCAACTCATAAAGACTGTGCATAAGATAAGAGAAGAAAACACTGCCCAGTCCCGAACATCCTCACAATCATTGGTATGTTTGAACTCATTGTCGTAGTCACTCTATTAATCCATCTCATTAAAAGATTTCATCTTTTTCACTTTTCTTGTATATTACCAATCATGATGTCCAAGTCCTTGTATTGATGCCTCCTGCCAGTGCTTCTCAACCGGTGGGTTGTGACCTCTTTGGGGGTCGAACGACCCTTTCACAGGGGTCATCTGAGATCATTGGAAAACACATAAATATTTCACAATATATAATTACATATTGTTTAGTGATCAATCACTAAGCTTTAATTATGTTTAACTGTGTTCAATCAGTAACAATGAAAATACATTCTGTATATCAGATATTTACATTATGATTTACACTAGCAAAATTACAGTTATGAAGTAACAATGAAAAGAATTTTATGGGTGGGGGTCACCACAACATGAGGAACAGTATTAAAGGGTCGCGGCATTAGGAAGGTTGAGAACCACTGTGTTAGCTTGTCCCAAGTACATAAGACAAAGTGTAACCACTCTCGTCTCTAAAGAATATTACAGCTCTGCTATATTCCAAGCAGCTTCGTGTCTTCTTCTGGCAGTCCATAGTATATTCAATATTCGTCACCAACACCATCATTCAAAGTCATTAACTGTTCTGTTTCCTTGTGTGTTGTCTAGCTTTCCGACACTTATGGGGCAGTTAAAAACACCATTGTTTTAATCGGGAGATCATTAATACTAAAAATGACATCTTTGTCTTTGAATTCTTTAAAGAGGGCTTTTTCAAAAGATCTGCTTAATGCAATATTTCATTCTATTCATTACTGCTGTTTCCATTGGCATTAATTGTGGATATAAGTAATACCACATATTTGACTACTTCAATATTTTCTCCATCTGTTATGTTGTTCATCATCAAATTAGTTGTGATGATTTTGCTTTCTTTATATTGAGATGCAATCCATACTGCCGGCTATTGTCTTTTGTCTCCATCACTAAATGTTTTAAAACCTCCTTATTTTCAGCAAGCAAAGTCCTGTTTTCTGCATATTACATGTTGTTAATATATCTTCTTCCAAACTTGATGCTACATTCTTCTTCATACAGTTTAATTTCTTGGATAATTTGCTAAATATATATTGTGAATAACTGCAGTGAAAGGATATACACCATTACTGCTTTTAAGCTATACGGTTAGCATTTGTCAACTAGACAGACATAACTGAGTGAATTAGGGGTGGAGCCAACCTTATAAATCAGGTTTCAGTATAATGACCTCTCCTTGTTGGGGTGGGGGGGGGGAAGGCTTCTTTACAATTGAGAGACCCTGATTATAACAGAACTGTCTCTTGTTTCTTCAAATTCTGTTGGATCTAGATCATCTATCTCCTGTTATATCAGCTGTTGATATCAGGAACCATCAGCAGACTGCCAACCTTGAATCCTTTTGGTTGATCTTGGATTCATTTACCTCTGCATCCACCAACCCGTGCCCCCGCCCCACTTCCTCATTTTGCTTCCTGTATATCAGCTTCTTCAGTTACATGAGTCAGGAGAATCCTCCAGCTTACATATGACCCACAGACTGGAACCAGACTGGCCTTACCTGCTTCTATAACTAGGTAAGTTATTTCTTGATACAAATTTCTTTCTATAGGTATACACATATGTGTCACTGGTTTTGCTTCTCTAGAAAATCAAAGCTAATTCCCATGTTCTTTCAGAAAGATTGCTTGTAGGTCTGTTTACAGGTTCTGCATCAGCACCATTAAATGATCTGGAATTCCCATTCTTCATAGCATTATCGATAATTTGCTGTGATCCACACAGCCAAATGCATTCTTTGATTTCAGTCAAGACACAGGGTGGTTCAAAGAGTTCATGGAGAAATTCCATTGTCTTTTGATATCATTTTTGCACAAAATTTGTAAAGCCTTTAATATATTTAATTATCATAAATATATTTCACCCTGCACATCCTCTTCTGAATCTGCCTTGAATTTCTGGCATTTCCCTGTTGGAGTATTGTTGAAGCGGTTTTTGAATTATCAACTGTAGTCTCTTTAGAATTCCAGGTTTGAAGGAATTCTATTAAGCAGGCACTGCTAAAAATAATGACATTTATTAAAATGACACTAGAATGCTTTTACACAGAAGTTGGCTTTACTTTATCAAGGTGCCACACAATTGTCCCCAGAGGAAATTCTCTGAAGACCATAGAGGAATTCATTTATGACCTCTCTCTCTCTCTCTCTCTCTCTCTCTCTCAC
>NW_022103900.1:36832986-36859441 GCF_000313985.2 Echinops telfairi
GCTTTACACAATTGATGTATGTATGGATTGTGATAAGAGTTGTATGAGCCCCTAATAAAATGATTAAAATAAATAAATAAAAATAAAAAATAAGACTGATGTGCATCTGCGATCAGAGTTACTAGGATGTATGTAGTACAGGGGAAATCTACTGAAGAGAGTAAGTCAGAGAGGGTTTGGCAAAATTAAATTAGGTAAACAACCCCACTGTTACCCACCATGCCTCTTTGAGGTATAAGAAGGCTGTTACTAATTATATGACCTCTCTCTCTCTCTCTCTCTCTCTCTCTCTCTCACACACACACACACACACAGAGTCAAGTTATTCTATGTTATGCTATACTAATAATATTTACTAATACTGTAAACTACTTAATATTATCTGTCTCAATGACTCCCAAGAGGATACAAACATTACCAGGGAAGGTCTTTTGCTCATTCATCACTGTTTCTCTACTAGCCACCAGTGTGCCAGACACATGAGATGTGCTCTGTGAATATCTGTTGAATAATCAGTTGAAAAAGAGGAAGAAAATTGGAAAAAAAATGTTTCCTCTAGCAGCACTTTCTGATTTTCACCTTTCCAATTATTTTCCTCCTTATAGCATTCTCACATTCTTTCTCCCTCTCATCTCTGCTACTCTCAATATGTTAACAGTATTCATTTCTCTTTGCAAATCTCTTTTGTGTGCACCACCTGGGTAACGGTAGCAGACAGATACCACCATAGAATTAAAATTTACAACCCTGCCAGGTAGAAATAGCATATGGAATAAATTAGAATTATGAAGTTACTCGTCCAAATATCATGAAAGGTTTTGATGGCTCTACCTTGAAACTTTATGACCCATTTTCACTTTACCTGTGTAGTCATAAGTGCTGTGTAAAATAGCCCTCCTGATGACTTGGCTTTCTCAATATTCAACCTTGAGAATCCTCAGGAAGAGGGAATAATTACTAGCTAGACAGAGAATCCAATTAGGTACAGTTCAAGCAAGCTTTTTAACTATGTTTTTAAGGAGAAAAGAAAGAGTTAAAAGACTTGTTAAAGAATATTTAATTAAGTTATATACATTTTAGAACTAAATGTGTAGATACAGAAACTGATGGATAAGAAGCAAGAAGAGGAAGAAGGAGGGTCACAGGTTGGTGGATGCACAGCTGAATGAATCCAACGTTGGCTGCCTGTTTACAAATCCAAGGATTGGCAGGTGACACAACATGAGAATGATAAAGCAGTACCCAGATCCAGGAGAAGGTGAATTTGCAAGAGATAGCTCTGTCATGATCAAGTTCTCTCTGTTATCCAAATGCCATTGTCCCTAGCAGATGTCATCAGGATGCAGCTTGATTGATAGGTTTGGCTCCACCCCTGTCATCACTCAGGTATATCAAATTGACACAAAATACATCTATCACATTAAATGAGGTAACCTTTTATTTATCATATACTCATTTATCATACACATCTGAGGAAATGTGATTAATGCTTGACCTGGATGTTATAGTAAGTAAAAAAGGAAAAGGTGGAAATATAGAGAAAGAAATAAAAATAGAATTGAGCTGAGCAAGAGAAAGTGGTTCAGTCAAGAAGTTGGAGGAGAGGAAGCAGGAGAAAAAGAAAACAGGAAGAAAAAATTGGCGAGATACTCATATTTGGCAGCTTAGTGACATTACTTTTTAAAGCTATTCTCAATCTATGTAAACTCCAATGTTTTGCAATTTGATTTAAATGGTTAATCTTTGAGATTTTAAAATATTATGTGATTTTAAATAAGCTGCATTTAAAGGCTCATTCCTTAAACTATCTGAAACAACAGATTATACCTTAACATTTAAGTAATCTTTTCCATTTTTTTAGTTCTCGGGTTATTCTTGTAATTAAAAAGAGAACAACAGGAAGGCAAAGACTAAAAGTGTTGCTACTAAACATTGCTTTATTTAAAATTGACCTAAGGTAAAAGGACTCTTTTTCCAATCTCAGAATATTTTCCTAGAAGATTTAAAAATAACTTATTATAAAACCACTCCCCTAAATTGAGAGCCTTCCCCTTTTTGTCAGAGTTTTGTGTGTGTGCAGCTTGGTGAGATATGAATGATAAAGAAGTTTTCCAGTTTGATCATTTTCATGTGCACAAGCCAATGATATTAAGTACATCCACCAGATTGTATAACTGCTAATCCTATCTATTTTCAAATATTCTTTTTATCTGCTTAAACAGAAACATAGCACCTCTTACATAAATATGCCCCATTTTTCCTTCTCCCAAATCCCAGGTAATCATTAAAAAGCTATTGTTGCTGCATATTTGTCTCTATAGAAGTGGTTTTATATAGTATATTACCTTTTGTGTTTGATTTATTTCATAGAAAGAATTGTTTTTAAGTAAACCTACTTATTTTATGAGTCTTAAGAAGTTAAATATTAGTTAAAATGCTGTTACCCAAACTGGTAAAGGATAATAAGGCAGCATTCTTGACTATTATTTCCTAAAAGACATGATATTTTTTGCAAAAGTTAAGAAAATATTACTTCTTAAATTCTTTGTTATAATTCTATTTTATATTATTGTAAACTCTTTATTAGAAGATCACAAAATTAATATTAACCGCATAATTCAATATAGTTTCCATCTTTTAATATAACAATTTTGCTTATGGTGGGAGAAAAATGCTTAAATTCTGAACATTCTGATATCTAAATTAATGCATAGTCTAACTAACAAAGCATCTATTATTTTTAATATTTGATGATACTTGCTTTTCCTTTACTTTTAAGACACAAGATTGTATACTTGAAATTTGATGGTAATTAAGTTCATCATTCTAAATATTTCCATATTATAATTATCTGTTTATGATGTCAAATAATTCACATCTGAATACTTCTTATATCTGCTTAATATTTTGTCCGTATACTTCTTATATCAACTTAATATATGCATACATGACCATGTACGGGTGTAGAGACTTGATGGTGCTTTGGGGGTAGCCTTGAAGTACGAAGTGCAAAGTCAATGTCACAACACCACCCTTTGCTCCATTGTAGGATGATGAGGCTATGTGGTCCTATGTTGGTTTACAGCCTTAGAAGCCTTACACAGAGTTACAATGGGTCGGAGTTGAATTAATCGCTGTAATTACTTCAAATATTTTGAATATACTTTGAATTGAATTTTTAACATACTTATATAATGAAGCTATAACAAAGAATGACTTTAAAGAACAGAAAGTTTTTTTTAGTCCCCCAAATGTGAATGTTGAGGTCCTATCCTAAAATTAACATAACAAAATAGACATTTGTATAAGTCATTAGCTATTCAAAGCTCTAAACATTTTTTAACTGGAAATATGGTCAAAATGTTCTTTTTCAAAATGGATATGTCGTGCCTTAAACTTATGAGTAAGGAAAATAATGATCCAGGGTAATGCCCAGATCCTCACTGATAATGTGAGAATTTTTGAGCAGGTAAAAGTTACCCCTACGGTGACCTGCCTCCTTTGGGGGATGCCTGGGTGTTGCGATCTGCCCGAAACCCCCTATAAAAAATTTTTAAAAGAAAAAGAATGCATATGTCTTCCTATGATAACAGTTCTGACAGCTATGGCGACATGAACGAGTGAGAAGTGTTTGGTCACATACTGAAAACTATGTCTTTGATTTATGTGGAAGAGCCCGACCACTTAGTAATGGAAAGGTCAGCATTTCAAGCTCCCGAGCTGTTCTCTGAGAGAAAGATGAGACAATCTCTTCTGGAAAGATTACAGCTTTGGACCTGAACCTGATGGGACAGCTCTACCCTGCCCTGGGTCATTATATATTGGGTTTAGTTTGGGGTATTGCCATCAGTCTACATGGACATGAAGCAAACATCTTTACCAAATGAATGTTGACCTGGAATATCCACATATCCCCAAGGATAGGGAGATATAATGGCAGTTGTTTATTCCTTACAAGAATAGAAATTAGAGAGGATTAGAAAAATGAAGCCATGGCAGCAAAACATAGGCATTCCAACCTAGCCTAAGCTTCTCTTTATTTAACTGGGAAAGAGCAGCTTGGTCACAATTATACACCACCAGATGCTGTGGCTACATTACTTAATTACAGCCAACTCCTTGATTAGCTTGTGTCACTGGAATAAACAACAAGTGTGCAGATTTCTCAAAATCAAATTATTTCCATCTCATACATATTTCATGTGTCTGCAACCAAACGCTTCTCCTAAAGCTGATTGGATGTAATGTCTTCCAGGATTTACAGACTGTTGCTCCACAGTTCAAATGGAAACAATGTGGATTTTTACAACATACTCCTTAGCTTAGGGGGAATTATATGCATACTCTGAAGGAAATTATTACTCTAAAAAGTTTCTTCATTAAATTTTAGATATTATTTTCTACTTCTGAGTTAGCTTATTACTCCCCTTCTTGTACAAGCAGTCTCTGGATCACAGGTTACAAAGAGATAATCCACACTTGTCCTTTAATGTAATACAATTTTGTCATCACTTTGAAATGATTGAATGAGCCCAGTCTTGCAACAAACCCTTCATCTTGATGCCCTTTACTTGCTGCACGTGGTCCTTTTAAATCATTAAAAAGGCTGAAAAGACTTTTCTTGCATTAAGACTAACGCAAGGCTAATTAAGAATTGTATGTACCTGTTCCAATATAGCTACAACCTTGATTTAAAGATTTAATAATGAATTTGGCTTTTGTTATTTGTTATCTATGGATCCCACAGGCTGGTGTGCTTCTTCCATGTAAACAGTTGATGGATCACTTAGATGGTTGCTTGCTTGAACACAAGCCTTTAACAGACCAGACACTATTCCAATTGACATCTGGGCACCATCTACTTTCTTCCCCATACTTTTCTGTAGCACCCTTATCATGAATGATCACTTCATGAAGGTGAGTATTGAGCAGAGCCATATTATAAGAACTAACTATTCTTGGATTGGGGCTAGAATTAAGGGGAAACCTAGAAGACATCCACTTGTCTATGGGTTATAGACAACTCTGGTATATTTTAGCACGGTTATAAATATGACAACAACAAAAACACTATCAATCATCTGCTCGGGTATAAAGTGCCTCCGTTGATAACATCAATAATTTATCCAATGGCATAGAAGTTAAAGAACTGTTGAGAAAAGGAGGGTATACAAGTATAATCCGTCTGCCAACTCCAATCCATGAGTTGTTGTTTTGTACAGATTGAATTCTTACATGATTGAGCTCTGTTTACATTCAGTATGGGTATTGGAGCTAGTGGAAAATTCCTTGTAACATTTCTTACAAGGGTGAATCTTTACTTTTCAGATTGATACATGTCTTATCAATGCAAGGAGAGCATTGAGATAGTAAATCTATGGTGGTCTGGGTCCCCTTTCATTGGGACACCCACTAAGTCAGGGTTCCTAACCAAAGTCCAAGGATTACCAAATACTCAGTTTTGGGGTGACATAATTGTTCTTCGTTCACCAGGGAACTTCGAGACCATAACTCTTCACTGTAGTAGAAAGTCCTGTCTTTCTCCCTTGGAGTAGCTGATGGTTTCGAATTGCTGACCCTGCAGCTAGCAGCCCAGTTCACAACCACTACACCACCCGGGCTCCTTGTGCCTAGTTTGGTATTAATTCCTACAAAAGAAATTAGCATATGTCTCTCTCTTGACTCAATCTCTTTCATTATCCATTGCTTTTCCTTTTCAACATTTGTACACTAAGCCTCCATTTTATAATTGAAAACATATGAACTTTGAGTTGCCCAGAATTATTTGGATTTAGTATATTGATTCTTATCTCTTAAAATGAATAAATTATAATGAAACCCACAACCTTCCTCTAGTTCTTAAATGCTTCCTCCCCCCAACTACCAGGACCCCAATTCTGCCTTGCAGACCTGGTTAGACCAGATGATGCACAGCGGTACAGATGGGAATTGGAAACGCAGGGAATCTAGGACAGATGAACCCCTCAGGACCAGGGGTGACAGTGGCGATACCAGGAGGGAAAGGGGGTATAGAAAAGGGGAATTGATCACAGGGATCTACATATAACCTCCTCTCTGGGGGACGGGCAGCAGAGGGGTAGGTGAAGGGAGACGCCGGGCAGTGTAATATAAGATATAATAATAATTTATAAATTATCAAGGGTACATGGAGGAAGGGGGAGGAGGAAGGGAGGGGGAGGGGAAAAAAGGAAAATTAAAAAAAAATTTTTTAATTTTTTAAAATCGGAGTCTACTTGAAAAAAAAAGAATAAATTATATTGATTTTCACATCCTTCTAGTTATATGATTTTAGTTGCTGACCAGTCGGTTCTGACCCATAGCGACTCTGTGGCCAACAGAACAAAGCACTGCCCGGTCCTGCACGACCCTCACACTTGTTCTTATGTCCGAGCCTATTGTTGCAGCCGCTGAGTCGTCTTCCACTTGTTTGCTTCCTCTCTACCCACCTTACCAAGCATGATGTCCTTTTCCAGGCATTGGCCTCTCCCGATAACATGTGCAAAGCACAGGAGGCAATGTCTCAACACATTTGCTTCAAAGGAGTTTCTGGCTGTACTTCTTCCAAGACGGATTTGTTTGTTCTTTGGTGGTCTGTGATCTTTTCAATATCCTTCGCAAGCACTATAATTTAAATACACTGGTTCTTCATCAGTCTTCCTTATTCGATGCGCAACTTTCAAATGCTTATGAGGCAATTGTAAATATGATGTGGGTCAGGCACACCTTAGTCCTCAAAGTCCTTGTTTTCAGCACTTTAAAGATGTCTGAGGCAAGACATTTTCTTAATGCAACATGTAGTTTGATCTCCTCATTGATGCTTAAGTTAGCATTGATTGTGGATCCAAGCAATATAAAATCCTTAGTAAGTTCAATCTTCTCTCTGTCACGATTGTCCAGTTGTGAGGATGTTGGTTTTCTTTATATTGATTTAGTTATGATAGCATCTGGTTTGGTAAGGTTCTGGAATCAAGGTGCAAGATGAATATAGCACTTTTGGGGAGGATGCACATCCATCCATGAATGCGTTAGAAATACCTTAATTCCCAAAATGACTGGATTAAATGAAAAGAAATAAAAGATAGAGCTTTTGTTAAATAAAAACTCCTGTATAGGGATAGTTATGTTGTTTTGGGGTATTACATGTCCAAGGGACATGCTCTGGGTAGGATAGGGATGAATTATCACATTCACCCTGCATGTCAAGCCTAAAATTTCACTTTCCTTAACTTTGGAAAAAATTTCATTCATAGTGTAATAAATTAAAGACCACTAGCTAGCAGTGAAAAGCCATCCTGTATAGGATCACTTCTAGAAGTTATTGACTGAATAGCAGGGGGCTGGGGTAGTGTTTGCTAGCAGTATTTCTACGTTTTTTTTATGTCTCCTATATCATAATTTTCCAGACTTAAATGAGTCTATTGATAACTATTTGGACAATAATCTTAAATTAAAACAAATCTATTAACCCAGGTACAGTCATTAATTGCTAATGGTAATGATGTTAATAGATACTATTGAATTAATAACAACCTTATAACAATAAAATGAAATGTTCCTCAGTTCTTCATAGTCGTAAAAGATTACTGGCATGTTCAATCCATTGCTGTGGGTATTCGGTCAAGCCTTCACACTTGCTTTACTCTATTTCATTAGAAGTGATGTTCCCCTCTTCCTATTGATTCTTCCTGAAGACTTGTCTAACGTAAAGGAGTCAGATCGATTCATTATAATAAAAAATATACATGTCCATACAATGATATTTTCCATATAGGGAAAAATTATTACTTAATAATTCAGTAAACTATAGAGTGTCCACTACATGACAAGCACTGTTTAGGGAAGCTGAAATACTGCAGGTGAAAACTTGACCAAGAAACACTCCCCACTTATTATATATTTGAGTTAGAACATTATTGGCAACTTAAAATATGAGGACAAGTAAAAGTTACTGTCATATTATAGAAATAGTTTTTAATCAAAATATCAAAATGTGAGGCTTTTATTACTCACCATACCCCCTCATATAAGTCTATCCATTTCTGAAGGCAGCATTGCCATCTATAAAACCCTTTATGAAAGAATCCTACATTCTTTAATTTATATCAAATCAAAAAGAAGTTTTGATTTGGGATTCAAATAATATTAATTTTAAATATTCTGTGAGTTTTGAAAACAATGAAATTGGAAGGAGCAATATCGAGGCTGTAAGGTGGATAGGGTACAATATCCTAACAAAACTCTCCGAGGACAGCCACTGCTACCCTCACACAGTGAGCAGATATATGGTTGAGATGGGGAAAAATTCTTGAAGTAACTCTCCTGGAGTAATCATCAATATAATTTTAAACGCTCTTAAGTCTCCTTCAGAATAAGCCCCTGTGATGATTCTGTGCCTTTTGAGAAAGTTTATCATGATTGCTTCATCCCCTTACTCTTCGGAGTTGACTGTTCTGCATTGAATTTAACTGGCCTAGTACATCTCCTCAGAAGACACGCTATAGATTGGAGTATTTTAATCGTTTTTTAGAATGCAACCAAATGAAATAAAACCAAGTGTAAGTCTGAGAGAATTATTCTGCATGTTTGTAGCTACATGTTTAAACACGTTTTGTATGAAATAACCCTGTCCCTGTATGAACTGGAAATGTAGGACCAATAGTTTCTTATTTTCCCTTCTCCCTTTTTGGATGGGCACTGTGATTCAGATATTGTAAATTAACACAATCAGGCTTAGAGAAGTTCTTTAACTTTTTCATTCACTTTTTTTAATCATCTTATTGGGGGCTCATACAATTCTTATCACAATCCATACATGCATCCATTGTGTCAAGCACATTTGTACATTTGTTACCCTCATCATTCTCAAAACATTTGCTTTCTACTTGAGCCCTTGATATCATCTCCTCATTTTTCCCCCTCCCTCCCTGCTCGCCCCTCCCTCATAACCCCTTGATAATTTATAAATTATTGTTTTGTCATGTCTTACACTGTCCAAGGTCTCCCTTCACCCACTTTTCTGTTGTCCGTCCCCCAGGGAGGAGGTTATATGTAGATCCTGTAATCAGTTCCTCCTTTCTACTCCACCGTCCCTCCACCCTCCCCGTATCACCACTCTCACCACTGGTCCTGAAGGGATTATCTGTCCTGGATACCCTGTGTTTCCAGTTCCTATCTGTATGAGTGTACATCCTCTGGTCTAGCTGGATTTGTAAGGTACAATTGGGATCATGAGAGTTGGGAGAGGAAGCATTTCAGAACTAGAGGAAAGTTGTGTGTTTCATCGTTGATACCCAGCACCCTGACTGGCTTGTCACTTTCAAAGGGATAGGGGTGCTTTTCCATCACAGGATTACCTCCTAGTTTCAGATCCATCTCTTTTTTATTATGCCCATTGTCTAGCTACAAAGTTGATAGAAAGTTATAGAGACAGGTTTCTTTGAGACAGTTTTAATAATAGGATTAGTACATGGTACTTGGCTATTAACTTCTGATGCGCACTATCTTTATCTTAAACTCTTTTTCCCTTGCCTCATAGGTTTACAGTTTTGAGTCCCTAGCAACTGATTCACAGTTTCCATTGTAATTCTCAGGGCTCTGCCCAATACCTTCTTCCATTCTCACTCTATATGTTTATCATGAGAGAGGTTATCCATATCTACACCATAAAGCTCTCTCTGTATAATGTTCAATCTCAAAATTCACTCAGAATTTTTGAAATTTCTGACCAAGTATCTAAATGCCTACTATATATCCCCATTCAGATTTTCCAGAAATATAACAAATGTGAACAGAAAGGTGAACTTGTTACGTCTCCTCATTACGCTAATGTATGCACACATACAGACAAGATGACTGCTGTTTACTTATATATTATCTAAGTAAATGAGATCATGAGCTATACTGTAATCAGAACTAAGAAAAATGATAAATTGGCGCAAAAAATCTTTTAAAAAGATTGGTACAAGACTGATCTCATTGAGGTGGAGAATAAAGACATCCCACTCTGTTATCCTCCCCTTTGCACATTCCTTCACAGCCCAGGGCCCCTCAGTTCTCCATATCGTGTCCCAGAACTCATGAATCATTAAGAAAGGGCTCCCATGGTTGTGGAGTCTGGTAACCCACAAATCAGAAGTTGAAATGCCTGTCTACAGATTATTCCTTATTCAAGCAAAACTGGCACTGTTTTGTTTTTTTTAATCTTAGATAATTTTATTAAAACAAATCTAACAATATTTAAATAAAATAATACATCAGGCTAAGTGGGGTGTCATAGAATAATAGGTTGGTTCATCATTCAACAATCAATCAAGATAACTCACCATATTAACATATTGAAGAAGAAGAGTTGCAACTCACAGGAGTGAGTAAACTTTTGAATTAGGTCAAGGACTAGGCTGTCATCTCAAGAGCCCAAGAACCGGACGTCAGACAAAAACAATCCAAATGCAGAATGAGGAGCTGATCCGCTCAATTTGAGAAACATGAAATTACAGTAAGTGGAAGAAAAGCTTGCTTGTTTATGTAGACAAAAGAGTTTGCTGTTACTCACTTCAAGATGATTACATGAGTTCTGGGCCCGCAGGGTCATAACCTGCTTCTAATTGATGCTTGTCCCCAGGGCAAGGAAATTACTAAGAAGATGTCTTGCCCACATCCAGTCTTTAATTGAGGTATGTTTTTTGCTCTCCGACTTCAGAGATTTAAATAGAGGACATGTTGACCACTTTTGTGCATCTTAGGTCAGTCAGGTCTAGTCTGAGCCAGTAACATGACTTCAGTCTCTTGTTTTTCTTCATTAACCAGGCAGCTGAATGTTTGCCAGTTTAAGGAACAACTTCAAACTGAGAGTTAGTTCTTGCTGAAATACAGATCATAAACACAGGTGTAGAGGCAGGTATTCGCAATACATCACAAAAATGAAGGTCTGTGGATAGAACAGCCGTATGAAGTAATCAACTACATTGTACCTGGCTTTCACCTTATGTCTGTTCCCTTCCAAATCTTGATGATTTTGTCAAATGCATAATTTTTTCGAATGCACATTTTTGAACCTCACTTATTGTCTTAATTTCCATAGACTTCTCAGACATATTATTTTGTGGACAAAACACAATGGGACAAAGTACTGAATCAAGGTTATCAACATCTGTAATACTTACTAAGAGGAATTTGAGTTCGTCATGGCCCCTCTAGCTCTGTCCTGTGAACTTTGGCAGTCCCACGTGGCCTTAACTTGCCACTCTAATTAGAGTCAAATGTTATGAGCTCTCATATGCAGCAATGTGAGTTGAGGGACTCAAGCCAATTGGAACTGATGAATGGCTCACATATTCCAGTGTCAGGAGATTCTTAATGAGGTGCATTGGGGTGGGGAGATGTTCAGTCATCAGAAACATCTTAATTAATAATCTCAGTGGAGGAAAACACATCTAGTGGCTTGCTGATGGCAATGTATTGAAGGAGATTGGTCACAGATCTAATTTTTAGAAGAGATTTACACAGCTAGACAGAAGAAAATAATAATTAGAAAGTAATTCATCTCTCAAAAAATGTGATGGAATTGAGCTATAAGAGGCAGGCTAGAAGATAATAGCATGCCATCCATATTCCTGAGAAGAGACATTTAAAAGAACCAATATGAATATATATAATATATTTTGATTTTAACTGTTTATCACATATTATTTCATTTTCTTTTCAGAACAAATAAAGATGAAAAACATGGTAGCTCAGTAGCAGAGGTAGTACTGTAATCTTCAATGGCTACTACTGTAGACATTTTTTACATTTTCACAAACTAGAGAAATTAAATTTAGAAAAATGAAATACCAACTATTTACAAATATTTTCACCCATTTCCACTTTCTTTATGAAGATTGCTTTGCTTGTTTCTGCACATTTTATGTTCAGAAGTGAAGTGAAGTTTCCTGGATCTATGCGATTCATTGCATTCGCTGGTGATCATGAGAACTTATGCCAATGTGCGAGGGAGAATGATGGCTCCCCACAGAGATACGGACCCGAATTTCCAGAACTTGGAACTGTGTTGTGACACAGCGAAGGGGACTTTTTAGATATGATTAAGGCACAGATGTTGAGATAAAGCGATCTTCAATGTCTCATTTGATCCTTAATCTTTCTTATACTAAGAGCAGTGTCTGAGCTACAGCAAGGAAGTAAAGCATGTGAAATGTCATGAGCCAGGGGCAGAAGTAGAGTTAAAAAAAGATTCTACCCACTGATGCTGATGGGCCACAAGCCAAGTATGAAATAATAATGTGTGTAATTATCTGTCACTACTAACCTTCACTGCCATCAGGTCAATGCCAATACACAGTGACCCTGTAGAACAGAGTAAAGGTTTTCCCTGTGGGTTTCTGTAAATATAAATTTTTCATTTTAACAGTGTTACTGATGTATAATTCACATATCATACAGTTCAATAGTTTGTACATATTAAAAAGAGTTGTTCAATTATCACTACAATCAAATTTAGAAAAATTTCTTCTTCCTTGTTCTCATTATTATTAGCTCCCCATTTCCCCCAGCCTCCCCTGCTATAACCACAGAAAACTATTAAATGAGTTATTGTTTCGATAGATTTCATATAATGATGAAGATGCACAAACAAAAACCCAAACAAAAAAACAAAAAGTCTATAACAAAATAAAACAGAGAAAACCCTTAGTTGAAAAATAGCACAAACAACCCCCCAAACTAGAATAAATTTAAAATGAATCAAAAGGAAGAACAAATGATAACTAATTAAAATTTAACCTTACTAGATCTGCATTATTCTATATTCTAGTGCACTCACTCAGATAGCAAGACTTTTCATATCCTGGTCAATGGTCAGAGGAAATTCCCTGGAGGCTTAATCTAAGTGGAGAACAAGAAAAAGGATTTGGGCTTTCAGTATTAACCATACCCTTCTGCAAACTGGATGCTCAGATTTTAAAGTCAAACACTGTTCCCTACTCCAGTCTTAAATGTAATTGTTTACAATACTTGAATCACAAAGACTAGTGCACTTCCCTTAGATGACAGCTTGTTTTAAGACAGACTCTCAGACCTCAGACATTATTCTTTCTGATAGTTAGGCACAATCTAGTTTCTTCACCACACTTTGCTATAGTAACCATATCTTCAGTGATGTCTTCATGAGGGCAATTATCTAGTGCACCCACATAATAAGAACAAGGCTGTGATTTAATGCAAGCTCAAAATCCATTCATATGTCTATCGCTTATATATGCTCTTGATGCACTTTATAGACATCATTGTCATTTTATTGGGGAACATTATAAATCATTCCCATGGAGCCTATGACAATTCTATTGATAGTATTAATTAGCTAATAGTATAGAATTTCAACTATTGTTTAGAAAAATATCTATGTTAACGACAGGCTTTTTGACCAAAATACATGCATTGTTGACCTGCACTGATCAAATGCTCAAATGATTGGACAAACTTTACGCAAATTAGGTGGATTGAAAATAAGAAGCTTTCCATAAGACTCATTCACAAAGGCAGAGCCATGTCTGATAGACTAACACATGGCATAGAAAAGCAAGGAGCGCATGAAAGTAGTAAATATGCGGTAGTTTTCAGTTCTCATTCCCGGTGTACCCTTAAAACAAATGACCCAAACCAAAGACCAATAGCTTTTAAACCTTAGGATAACAGTTAGCTGATTCTTCTCACTTCAGGGCATAAGGGAGTATTTCAGTTCCTTTCATGTGACACAGATAAGTTTTAAGTAAAGTTCAGTTTGCTTTGTGGAGCTTCCCGATCGGATCCTTCTGGTGTGGCCAAGAAGAATGTTGTGCATCTAGAAAGGACCGAGTCTAAAGTCCTGATTTTCTGTAGCATGCAGCCTGGGTCACCAAGGGTTGCATAGAAATTGGGTCAAACATGCTCAGTTAGGAAAACAATACTGAGTATATTCTCTTTGGGGAGTGTATATAAGGATTGTTCATTGTTTTTCCCAGTGGTAGATTGTTCCACCTGATATACCCATAAAAATAAATATAAAGATTTTTTTCAAAGACAGATCTGTCTCAACCACCTGTGGACTTGAATTTCCATTAAGTTACATGGAGTAGCCTCACAGAAGTGATTGCTGATTTGGGGTAAATGTATAACATATTACATGGCAGGAACTGATTTGTCTTCTAATTCCCCCCACCTTAAGAAACTGATTACGGCTGAGGTGAAATATCCTTAGTAAAATTGGTTTTAAATATTTTAAAATAAACTAGTAATATTTGGGTCACAAGTATCAGGCAGACACAGCGACCCATTGTTTGGGAGACCAGATTTTAAAAATTGAATGGCTGAAGACTAGATATGTGCCTCTGTCTTGGTGGTTATCCTTATAGTATTGGATTCACAAAATATTTGCCCAACTGTAATTGACCTCTGTGATTGAACTTCACGCAGCATAAAAGTTTCCAGGTCCAAACTTGTCATGAGTTGTTTCATGGTTTCATAGCTGTTTCACAGGGATGGATATTATTATATTGTGTGTATGTAACAGATATATATATATATATATACTTTTCTATCCATTATTCCGCTGATGGGAATTTGCACTGCTTACAGCTTCCTGCCATTGTGAACTGGTTGCAATGAAGCTAGGAGAGCAGATGTATGTCTGTATTGTGTCTTATTCTCTTATTTCTGTGGAACTAAATACTCAGCAGAAGTACTGCTGGATTGTAAGGTGTTTCTATTTCCTGTTGGTTTGGGCAGTGCCATATTGCTTTTCACAAAGATTGTACATGTTTGCAAGCCCATCAGCAGTTCATAAGAGGCCCAGTCTCGCCATGTCTTCTCTAGTATTTTGTTTTGTTTTCTGGTTGTTGTTTTTCTTTTGTTTGTTTTGTTTTAGTTTCTGAATTTGGTTAGTTTTGGGATTTGGTTATCATTGTGGATGTAAGGTGACCTCCTATTGTTGTTTGGATTTGCATCTCCCTGATGGCTAGTGACCATGAGCATTTTTTTCATGTGATTGCTAGACATTTGAGTATCATTTTTAATGAATTGTCTGTTCATGATTTTGCTCACTTTTAATCGGGTGCTTTTCTTATTGAGATGTTGCATAATTCTAGAGATTTTAGAAATGAGTTCCCTGTCCATTTGTCATTTCTGGGAAAGTTTTATTATGTGTGTTATTTTTAGTAGATTGAAGACATTGACTTTGTCTTCTATTGTGTGTACTTCCTTTATTTTATTGAGTAGGATGTGTATTCCCTGAAGTAGGGCATTTAAATTTGTCCCATTTTTTTCATTCATGATCCTTACAGCTCTAGGATTTATATTATATCTCTGAAGCATCTGAAGTTTACTTTTTATGCCTGGGAGCAACAGATGGGTCCTGTTTCAGTATTTGTAAATGGAGTTCCAATTTTCCCAGCACCGTCTATTGAAGAGGAGGTGTCTTTTCCCATTTCCTTTTGGTTCTTTTGGCGATTTGTAAAAAGCTCGGGTGAAGTAAGTGGACGCATTTATTTCTGTGTTTTCTCTTCTGCTACTTTGCTCTATGAACCTATCACTATATCAGTACTCGACTGCTATGACTACTTTGTGTGATAGATTTTTGAGATTGGGTAGTGGGAGGCCTCCTACTTTGTTATTCTTTTTAAGCAATTCTTTGCTTATTCTAGGTCTCCTCTCTCTCCATATGAAATTGGTAATTAGTATTTAAATTTCTTTAAAGAATTCAGTTAGACTTTGGACAAACATTGTGTTGTGTTTGTAGATTGCGTTGGTTAGTGCTGACATCATCACAATATTTCTGCTGATAAAGAAAGGATATTCATCCATTCGTGTAGGTCTCTTTTGGGTTCTTGTAATAGTGTTAATTTTCTATGCACAAGCCTTTTTATTCTTTGGTTCGGTTTATCTTTAAGTATTTCTTCTTTCGTGTGGCCTTTGTAAATGGTATTTTTTTCTATATATTTTCAGAGCTCACTTTGCTGGAACCTAGGAATCCAATAGATTTCAGTGCCATTCTTGTATTTTGCTACTTCACCAAATTCATCAATTGTTTGTAGCAAGGTTTTTGTGGAATATTTGGGATTTTCTATATAGAATAATGTTTTTGTTGTTGTTAGGTACCTGTGTTAGGCAGGATTCTCTAGAGCAGTGGTTCTCAACTTTCCTAATGCCTAATGCCACAACCTTTTAATACAGTTCCTCATGTTGTGGTGACCCCCCCAACCATAAAATTATTTCCGATGCTGCTTGATAACTGTAATTTTGCTACTGTTAGGAATCAGGCAACCCCTGTGAAAGGATCATTGTGACCCACAGGTTGAGAACTAGTGCTCTAGAGAAACAAAACCAGGACACTTATGATTATATGTATATCAGTTTATACAGCAAGAAGGAATATAATAGGTTCCTAAACATAATTATTTTAAATTATATTTCTGTTTGTTCCAGGTCCTCCTATTGGGTGTTGGTGATTTTCTCTTGTTTGGTTTGTTTCTCTTTGCTTTGGTGAGGGGGGGGGATGCAGTTGTCTGCTGTTTCTGTGGCAGAGCAGTGCCGCTATTATTGGTGTGGGGGCTGCTGGGTTGTGTAGGGGTGGTTGGATCTTTTGAGTTGCAGGAGGCAGAAATAATACCAGGGAGGGATGGAGACAAAGGGAGAGAGTTGAATAGGTGGGGAAAGTGGGGTGATGAATCAAGAGGGTATAAGTAATAGTGTCATAAGTAACAATAAATGGTTTTCTGGATAAACCAAAACGATTGTAAAATATTGACAAAAGGAGTTTCAAGTGGTGTAATAAGACTAAATAGTTAATGAGATTGTATAATTCATTAGGAGAAGGAGAACAAATGTGGAAGGAGATAGTTTAGGGGCAGGAGAAGAGTGTAAGCAAATAATCAGCCTGGGAGAAAAGGAATATGTATGTGCATACGTTTCCCAAATAAAAGTATAATTGAAGCAGCAAAGAGAAAAGAAGGAGAGAAAGGAGGGATCGAATGAGAAAATAAGAGAGAACAAAGAAGAAAAGGGGGGTTAAAAGAATAAAAAAAAGATAAGCAGCAGCTAAATAATCAAATGATATATTTTATGGGTAAGTTTGATATCCAAGATGTCTCTCAAGTGTTATAGAGCATGGATATCACTTTGAGGACTAAGGTTTGCCTCACTGACCCAAGCCATGGTATTTCCAATCACCTCATGTTCATGCGAAAGTTGGACATTGAATAAGGAAGACTGAAGAAGCATCAATGCATTTGAATTGTGGTGTTAGTGAAGAATATTAAAGGTACCATGAACTCCCAGAAGAACAAACATGTCTGTCTTGGAAGAAATGCAGCCAGAATGTTCCCTAGAAGCTGGGACAGCAAGACTTCCTTTCATATACTTTGGGCATGTTATTGGGAGAGATCAGCTCCTGGGAAAAAAATTATGCTTCTTAAAATGAAAAGACAGTGAAGAAGGCAAAGACCCTTGATGAGACCGATTGCCACAGTGGCTGCAATGAGGGACTGAAACATAACAATTTCCAGGATGGCGCAGGGCGGGCGTGTACACAGGGTCACCATGGTTACAAACAGACTCAGACACCTAAGAACAATCATATGTGCATGGTGCATTTTCAATACGCAATAAAAAGGAAATCTCACAAATACTTCAAGGTTTTCACACTTTCTGGTACAGCTACAGTGAGAGGTTTACAAATTTACTTTTATTTATTATCGTACAGTGGTTCTTATATTGAATTAATTTATCTGGAAATGGTGGAGAGCCAGAATTGCGAACCTCAGTCTATGGTATCCATCAAGTGATTCGATCATTCCTAGTCATGTCGTGACTTTTCACTGCTTCTTGGGAGCACTTCCAGCATCTGCACTGATACTTCCAATGGGTCCCATGGTGTTATTCAATATTCTGCGAACTGCACTAATCCTGACATAAAATATGAACCACAAGAGATCACTTTGTAATACAATAGAATATTCACGAGAGAAGAACTATTCATACAGAGATAATTAGTGTCACATAGTATTTTTCTAAAAATGGGTGTTTAAGTGGATCTACATAGTTCAAACTTATCTAGTTCAAAGGTCGATAGAGAGACAAATTTGGAATCCAGAGAATTAGAATTAGGCTGTCTGCGTGTTTTACCATTTAATGCTTCTGTTTTTACAGTTTAATTCTACATTCGTTTGGAAGAATCCCTGATGGCACAGATTCTTAAGAACTCTCCATTTAGGTGAGCAGACTGAACATACCGGGTCACTCCTCCGTAAGAAGGACTATCAGTCTGTTCCCATAAAGATTATCACCAAGGACACCCTATCTGGCAGTTCTACTCTGGCAAACAGGGTCACCATGGGTCAGAATCAACAGCACCATTTGAGTGGAAGAAACAGAATATTTAAATAACTGAGCTCAATGATCATCTCTGAATTAATCAATGTTGAGGGGTATAAATGATGTTATAGGCTTCATTCCTACAGTTTTTTCTTATATTCTTTTCTTTATTCTTCTCCCTTTTTGTGATAGGTAAGGTTTATTGTGCCAACCTGGCTGATGAACACGTGGGGTTAATTGAAGGGCAGAGAGATAAATGGCTCAGTGAGCCTCTCCTTTCTGGTTCTCTTGTCTCTTGCTCTCTGATTGTCAGACCAGTGTGCGGCTGCCTTAGCTAGGTCTCTGCCTTGTGGAGACCCCTGCCAGGGCAGAGATGCTTACACTGCCCCTGGATTAAAAGACGTTCTACCCACTGGCCTGTGATCCGCCTGCATTTGGGGTAATTGTGTGTGTTTTGTGAGTTTGAGGAGGACTTCGTAGCTTGGTGTCAGTCATATAGGCTTGGACTGGACGGGGTTGAGATGCTCTCTTAACATGCACTTACCTTTTATATAAAACTCTCTCTAATATGCATATGAGTTTCTGTGGATTTGTTTATCTAGTCTACCCAGATTCATACACTTTTTTTCCCAGTTGAATCAAGAAACATCAAAATTGATGTTCTTTGCAATTAATTGAACCGGGTGTTGAATTCTTGCTTTCTACCTCATTTACTCATTAGTTTTGTGACATTATTGAGCTCATTTAACCTGATCAATTGCAGTTGTTTATTATATTACATTGGAGCAATATTTTTCTGAAATTATAAACAAAAGTCAGAAACTTTAAAATTCAAATGTCACAAATTTATTTATTTAACTCCTTAAGTAATCTGGTGGTCAAGATTATAACTTTCCCTAGCTAGGGAAGAAAGGTAGCAAATGGCCTCAAAGGCAAGCCTACACATAGTGCCCCTCTTGTTTGTTTTCACAGTCTCTCTTTGATGTCTTCAATCCCAGTACATAGCCTCCAGACTAAAGCATGTTGTCAGGTACCCAAGTCACTGCTGTATATTAAGCATCTGGCATATGTTTTGACCAGTGGGGGGTGGTTATATATCTCTCTTTAAGAAGGTATTCGCAGTTCTATTTGTAGGTGAACTAGGGAAGGGCAACCTGTCCTTGGAGAAAAGCCTTGAAATTATTAATATAGACAGCAAACTATAAATTAAAAAGAACCATCTTATATAATGTTGTTAATCATGCATTTTGACAAAATTTGTTCTGTCTTGGTTGACTCTAGATTGTAGAGTTTGTCTTTTCAAAGGGATAGCATAGGCCTCATCAGAATGACCTGACTTGAAAACTGCACTAAGTGAAC
Organism: Echinops telfairi; assembly: GCF_000313985.2. Lineage (NCBI taxonomy): Eukaryota > Metazoa > Chordata > Mammalia > Afrosoricida > Tenrecidae > Echinops > Echinops telfairi. Next base: position 36,852,709 of record NW_022103900.1, read on the forward strand.
TGGTCTCTACCTTAAACACATTTTGCAGATTAAAGGAACTGGTGCACTTTGGGCTTAAGCCCCAAATGCCCTAGTGTGAGAAGGAACAGAGAACTGCTATCCCCAGATCAAGGACTTAGAAATCACTGGACTTTGGCTAAGAGCTACTACTGCTTTGGGATTGCTCAATACTCAACAACTTGGTCCTACAACATAACTGCTACTTTTAGGTTTTCTTTGCTTTCTGTGATGTTTTAGTTCTGTAGACAAATAGTGTGTCCTTAGTGGACACGTGTTAAAATTGTTGCCTGGTGTCCAACACTTACTGTTAAATAGTATTCTCCCACTTAAGTTTTATTCCGTATAAGTGAACGTTCCATCTATTTTAGTCTAAAAGGAATTCATATATATATATATATATATATGAATATATATATATTCTATTTTTTCTTGAGAGTGTTTTCAATAATGGACAATTGGCGAAATTGATGATATGAATCTCATTGTTGCTATTGTTAGTTGCCATCCAGTCAGTTCCAGCCCACGTTGTGACCCTGTGCACCACCGACTGAAACACTGCTCTGTACTGCTCCATCTTCACAATTCTTTCTTCTCTTGGGCCCATTGTTGGAGCCTCCGTGTCACCCCTTCTCACTGAGAGCTTTCTTTTTTCTTTATTTTTACTGCCCCTCTACCAAGCATGATGTTCGTCTCCAGCGACTGATCATGCCTAACAACATGTCCAAATTATGTAAGATGAAATATCCCCATGCCATTAATGAGCCCTTTAGCAGTACTTCCCATTCTTCCCAAGGCTATCCACAATTTGTTATGATCCACACAGTCTTGTGGCATAGTCAATGTGGCCTTGGCATAGTCAACAAAACACACGTAAACACCTTTCTGGTATTCTGTTGCTAGCCAAAACTCATCTGACATGAACACAGCCTGTTATCCTGAGTTGGCGTAGACATGGTAATCCTCCAGGGCTAACATTTACTCTCCTCTATAAATATTGTCTATCGCCATATTAGGTATGCATTAAGCACTAAATGAATCACGGAATGAGATAACTTAATAGTGAAAAAATGCCTATTTGCTTCTATGTGCTCTAGACCTATAATGAGAGATGTGGCTTGTCTTTACTCACCAATGAGAAACACCTAACAAACAGCCACAGACTTGACACATTCATCTCTGGGTGAGAGTGTGCCTGGTTACCCAAGAGTACAGCATGATATACTGCCAGAGTTATGGAGAGCTATGGGTTTTCACCTGATAACGGATTATCAGGCTCCAGATACTAATTTGTAATGCAAATTTAAGTTTTGCTTATATAAAAATTAAATTTCTTGAGTAAAATAATAATCCAACTCTTTAGAAAAACAAGAAACTGACCGAACACCTAAAACTACCTATACAGCAAGCCAAAGAACGCAGTCTAGCAAATTCTTGTCAGACTACGATAGCATAATTTTTAACACAACACCCCTCACAATTGCCCTACGAATTAACCAGATCATTTATTTACAAATTCTAATTCGTGAGACATGTAGCATATTTTTTCCGGTCTATTTAATTTCCCTAAGTACTCTCTTGGATGTTTTGGCATTACTGAAAGGTTTTTTTTAATTATATTTTATAGCCTTAAATAATTTGGCCATAATACAATTGATTAATGAGTTCAAACAAAGATTTTATGTGCATATCCTTAGTATCACATAAAGAAGTGCTATTCTTCTCCAAAATAAGGATTCACCAAGATACCACAATATGTTCAGGGGTTATTAGAAAAGTCAAAGCAGCATCATGTAGCTTCCAATGAGCTCTGGATGAAGACATGAAGTATATTAAGTACCCTGTGGGGAATACCAATACTGACCTCGTTATACTCACGTATGTCTTCTGAGTTGTCAGAACAATCTAATTGCTTACCCGTCTTTTTCTTATGGTCCCTGGGTAATCAGAACAAGTAACGATAGCCTATCTGTGACATGTGTCTAAGCCAGCTCGGTCTTACAGCTCTGCAGGAAAATCGAGCATCTAAAACCTTCTTCCATAAACGTCTATGCTTTAACCTCCTTCTCTTTGGACCTGCTGTCTCATCCAGCTGATAATCCTGTCCATTATACCTGGAAAATTATAGCCTTGAAAAGATGGAGGTATTATTGCAGTTTATTCACTGTGCAGTCTCATTTGACCAAGTGTTTTCTGGTTGCTTGGTTGGTTCAGAAGCAATTTAAAGTTCAGGAAGGAAAACAGCATGTGGAAGTGAGAGGCAATTGAGGTCAAAAAATAAAGTCCCCATAGGCAGGAACATGTTGGTCTTTGGTTACTTTATTAATTTATGCAGGAAGACCTTAGGTTGGAGTGGGCTAATCTTAGAACATGGAAACTTATTTGGGAAAAAGAGTAGGTAATCTAAAAACAAATAGGAAAAGAATCCTTCTATTTACTTTAGTGAGTTTATTCTATTACATGTTCTATTATGGTATAACATAACACATCCTGGAAGGTGAGTAATGAATAGGATCTTAAATGCATTCAAATGATCATCTAAGTTTGAATTATGGGCCTTTTCCCCACTCTGAGCAAAAGAGTGATGGAAACCAAAGGTCCCATGAAGCAACTTCTCCATACTAATCACTTATTTGAGCCACAGCCTCCTCCAGTGTGAGGCCCGGCCTAGTTGGTGCCCAGTTATCACTACTGCCTGTTCTGCCCAGGAGCCCAAGAGAAGGTACTGTGCATGTCAGAAACAGATAAAGGGAACAAATCAAGTCTTAAATGTGATTGAAAGACCAGGCTAGCTGGACTGAGACTACAGAGCCACTGAGACTGTTCCCCTGAGATATTCTCCCACTCAGCCTAATGCTAGATTCACCTATAAAATAATAACATTGGTGAGTGCCCTAAGAGCAATCAATTCCAGGACACCAAAGAGGCAACATTTACCCACATGCAAAGCTGAGAAGGCAAGAAGGAGTCGTGAAATGGGGGGATGGAAACAGTGGCACCAGGGTGGAAACGGGGCGAGTGGACACACTGTGAGGACAGAAGCTCCTCGGATTATTTGCTCAGCATACAAATAGAATATGTATATGGTGAAAGGGCAAAACCCTAGTGAACAGATGTCCTAACTTTAAAACCTGCCATGCCCTATTCTGTTCAAATAACTTGTCTCTCCAGCCATTATACTGATCTATTAAAATCCTGTTCATCTTCTCAATTGTAATACATATACCAAGGCTCTATGACCCTCTAATCTGGAGTTGAAATCCTGGTGTGTAAATGATTAATGTGCTGATCTGATAGCTGAAAAGATGGAGGTGTTGAGTCTATTTAGAGACAACTCAGAAGAAAGACCTGGTTCTTTACTCCTTAAAAAAAAAAAAAGAACCATTTAAAATTCTATTTGTAGAAGAGTGTTCTACTTGAGACACATGGTTATCATAAATCATGACCAACTAAAAATCAACTGGTTCTTCTGGAGTTAGTGACCAATATCCTTCGATTGCCTATATCCTTTTACATGCAAGGGGTATAATATAAAGATAAATGGATTCTGAAATCTATCACTCACTATGCCTTGTAACACGTCATCTAAAACAATTGATCCTTAATTTCTTATCTGCTAAATTCCCTATAGGGTTGCTGTATTAGAAATGCTTCCTGAAAATCTCAGGGTCGAGTTCAACTCACTCTATACCTACTGCTGCTTCAAGCCACCTGTTATTGCTGTTAGGAACCATCCGGTTAGCTCAGACTCATGGCCACCTTACATAAAACAGAGTGAAGCATTGCCAGGTCCTGGGTCACCCTCACATTATTAAATGTGGGCCTACTGTTGCAGCTGCTGTGCCATTCAACTCACCAAGGACCTTCCTCTTTCCCAATGATTTTACCAAACATTACCTGCCTTTTGCAGGGATTAGTCTCTCCTGATAACAAGTCTAAAGTATGTGAGACAAAGTATCACTATCCTTGTTTATGGGGAACATTCTAGATAGATTTCCTTTGAGACAAATCTGTTTGTTCTTTTGGCCCTGTCGGTATTCTTTGCCAGTACCACAGTTCAAATGCCTGTGTCCTTTGCAGTCTTTCTTTACCACTGCCCAGTTTTCACTTGCACCTGAAGTGATTGGAAATACCATGGCTAGGTTCAGGCACCCTACAGCATTTAATGTGCAATCTTTGTCCTGGTGGCTTCCTTCTGCATTGTCCAGCTTTCACGTGCAGGTGAAGTGACTGAAAACACAAGGGCTTGAAGTCGGGGCACCTACATCCTCAAGAGTGACATCTTTGTTCTTTAACACTTTATAGACAATTGCCCGGGGCAACAGGTCATTTGATTTCTTGTCTGCTACTCCCATGAACATTGATTTTGAATCCAATAAACACGAAATACTTGACAACCTCATTCTTTTCTCAGTTTATCACGATGTTGTCCATTGGTCAAGTTTTAGGATTTTTGTTTTCTTTACATTGAATTTCAAACCATACTGCAGGCTGAAGTTTGTCACTTTCACAAGCGAATGCGTCAAGTCTTTGTCCCTGTCACTGACAAGGTTGTGTCACCTGCACACCACATGTTGTTGATGTGTCTTCCTCCAACCCTGACACTGCCTTCTTTGTCATGTACTCCAACTTCTAGGATTACATGATAAGCATATAGATTGTTTAAGTATTGTGAAAGGGTGGAACCCTGACACATACATTTCCTGATTTTATACCATGTAATATTCCTTTGTTCTGTTCAAACAACTGCATGCTTGTTTTATACAGGTTCCACATGAGTGCAATAAGTGGTTGAGGAATTCCTATTCTTTGCAAAGTTATTCATATTTTTTATGACCAACACAGTTGAATACATTTGCATAATCAATGTATATACAAGTACATATTTTTCTTTTGTTATCTGCTTTTAGCCAAGATGCATTTTATATCAGCAATGATATTCCTAGTTCCATGCCCTCTTCTGAATTTCTGGAATTTCTGGCAGCTCCCAGTTGATGTACAGCTGCAGCTCTTTTTAAATTAACTTCAGCAAAATCTTATGGCTACCAGCAGACCATCCTTTTATTTCTCTATCTATCATCTATCTATTTATATTGTCTATCTATTTATCTACAATAATGTGCTGATCATTAAGAATGTGTTTATATTTGAGATAAATTGATATATTTGATATATGTATTTTATGAGAGAAGGAAAGAAGTGTTATACTTCTGTGCATTCATCAATAGGTGTTCATTCATTACATAACTAATTAATGCATTCATGAATAATTCTTCCTAAAGGCTTTAGTTATGATATTGTCTATGAAGGGCAACTGGTCTACAATAATATATACAAAACAATACTTAAAAGGAACCCTGCTCATGTTTTCCAAGAATATTGTTTCTATTCAATTTTCAGTTGTCATAGAAAAAGAGAGCAACTCACCTTGGCTCATAAATCCTTAGTAGTGTCAGGCACTAGCCTGTGTTACCTAGTTATTTGTACAAGTTGCCAACCACTTATCCCTATCTCAGTGATATTAAAAAAATCAGTGATTCGGAGATTGACAGTTTAAATCCATCAAGTCAAAGGAGAGCTGAGCCTTTCAGATCTTAAGGCGTAGTTCAAACCCAACTATTTGAAAAAACTCATTTTTTTCTGCACCTCTTCTATGATGTCAAATCGTTATCCTTTCTTGTCGCTCTTCATTCACGGAAACAAAAACAAGACAGACAGAATGAGTAATGTTCATGGGGCAAGAGAGGCATGCTTGTTTTGCCAAAAAGTGCTCCATGGAGATGGCTGCACGAGGAGATGAAGTGAAGTGCTGGCAAAACCAGTCCCCCATCTGCCACAAGTCAAGCCTTTTTGGTCACATACTGTGAAGTAATTCAGGACCTCTAAGTCAGTGGTTCTCAACCTTCCTACTGCGGCGACCCTTTCATACAGTTCCTTATGTTGTGGTGACACCCCCGCCCCGCAAACCATAAAATCATTTTTGTTGCTACTTCATAACTATAATTCTGCTACTGTTATGAATCGGGCAACCTCTGTGAAAGGGTACTTGAGAACTGATGTTCTAAGTAGAAAGCTTGATAAACAGTCTGACCTGCTGTAATGAACTCCAAATGCACTATGAGTCAACATTTTCATCCCTTTGGGAAGTTGAGGAATATCCAGAATGAGGTTTGTCATCTATTGACATTTTGCTTTTTTGAAATAAGAAAACCACTCATGCACTTGAGTTTTTCCATTAGCACTGACTATCTTTATAAGCTGTGCTCAACATTACAACAGTTTCTGGTCATGTTTCCTGAGTAGGAAACAAAATTTCACAGCTATACAATGTTTTCTTAAACTGGTAGCCGCAAAAAAGGAGGTTCAAGTGAAACTGCTTTTATGAAAAATTTCACTGTAACCAGAGAGAACCTTCCCAGGTAACACCAATAGGTGCACTAACTCAGAGTGAGTTGCCGGATGCTCACATAGTGGGGGGAAATGCTTACTATGAAAGTTCTGCTCCAGCCCAGTGCAATTCCGGTTTTGGGGGGCTACCCCATCATATGTCATTAGTTTTGATTCTCTAGAGAACCCCGCCTAGCACAATCATTCTGCTTGTGATGTTCTTGGTGCGTGGGACATCAGTGACCATAAACCCTTTAATGGAAACTATGAGTTTTATTTTTGTTGTTTCAATTTTGTTATTGCTGTTTTTCTTTTCTCTCTTCTTCTCCTCCTCCTCCCCCTCCCCCTC
>NW_022103900.1:36860000-36891128 GCF_000313985.2 Echinops telfairi
ATATTTATATATATATAAATAGAGAGAGAGAGAGAAAGAGAGAGAGCTTAATTTTTCCAACTATATAGAGCTTAATTGCTCCAACTAAATATTTTAAATGATTTTAGGGTTGGGTTATGATGCCTACGAAACTTGCATGGATTCATAGACATCATTATCTTTCCAGTTTTAACTTTCTCTGAACTCAGGCTAGTTTATCTGTCTAGTCTTAAAAAAAAGCCATGCATCACCTTACACTTCTCTAGCGTTTATTGGAAGTTAGAGCTGCTCTGATTGAGCCAGTTGAGCACCACCACTCCTCCCCTGGAGGAAAACGCAAATGTCAATGAAACTTAACCAAACCTTTAGCCCTTGTGATGGGGGGAAATTGAGTTGAAACAAGCCTACAGAGGCCTATGTAGCATTTAAGTATGCACTGATGGTCTGGATTTTGCTTTCTTTTGGGGCTTTTGTTGTTTCTTTTTCTCCATGCATCTCTTTCTTCTTGTCTTCCTTTTTCTCTCATGCTATGGTTCTGTTTCTTTCTGACACAACAAATACACTCAGACACAACAGAAAGTTCAAGCTAGTAGACATATCGAGAGTCTCCTAATTGAAATTAAAATTTTCTGCTGTGAAGTTTATTCATGGTGCTTAGATTAGGCTGTTTCCCAGAATAGGGGGTTTTCTGGCTATAATTGGTCTTACCCAGCTCAAATAATTTATTAAGTATTATTTTCCTTTCTTTTCTTTTATTAAAAAAGGGAAAATCTACCCCCACCCCCAAAAATTTATTCCCTAGAAATCCCTGTGTTGTGCAAAGAGATAGTTCACTTATTTAATTCAAAAGTTGCTGGTTTGAATCACAGAGAGGTTTCTCAAAAGAAAGACCTGGTGATCCACTTTCAAAAACGCAGCTGTGGAAAGCCCTGTGGAGCTGAGTTCTCCTCTGACATACGTGGATCCATCTTGAGTTAGAAACAACTAGATGATAACTGATTTAAAACTAATTTTTAAAAACAGTTAGGCAACTGAACACAAAGGACTTAAGGCCAAGGAGATTAATTATGTCCAATGTGATTACTAATGATAGTCATTCTAAGATTGGCATGGGGGCCGCATCTGACTTCCTTGAAAGAGAAATAAACTCCAACTGAACTTCAGCATAAGGCCAATAGCTATGAGGCAGAAGCCAGTGAGGATTCCGCCCTCCAAATGATTCTCAGAATGACTGCCCCTCCCAAGGTATTCTCCAGTCCTTTTCTGGAGTCAATCATTTTTTTGTGTGGTGACCACACCGAACTCACAGACCATACTTACAATTACGGTTGATTTGGAAGGTTAATAGGCTACAAATCAGGATCTGATACGCTCAGGATACCATTCTTCTGGTCAGGAGTCCATCTCAGCCATTTTGGCATATATGCTTCTCTCTGGTCATTGGCCTCTTCCACGTGTGGTCCCTTAGCCCCTACCCTACTTATATAAACAGGAAACATAATGCCCAAAGGGAACTCCACTACTTCCTAAGTCTCATCCCAAAGACACGTGCTTCTAGCTCCATGAGTCAGCAAACTTACCTCCCCAATTAAGTGTCAGGAGTCAACCTACTTCCCAAGTGATCCTCGTTTCCAAAACCACTCGGATTTACTAGCTTCTTTCTTTATGGTAGTGGGAATGTGCTTTATTCTTTATTGAGGTTTTCGCTGCTTTACTTTGTTATTTTTTGGAGGTTTGGGGGTATGTTTGTCTGTATATGAAATCCAGGGTACGTAAATCTATAAAGACAGTAATAGGTGCATGGCTTCTTGAGGGTATAGTAGGGAGGTTTGGGGGGAAATGAGTGCTAACAACAATGATCACAAAGAAGAAGACAAAGTTCTATAATTGATTGTGGTGATGATTGCACAACTCTTAGGATATGCGAACTATTGAATTGTATGATATGTGAATTATATGCCAATCCAACTGTTAAAAAATAACAAAAACAATGAATATGGTAAAAAAAATGCCAAGGTGCAAGGTGAAGTTAAATCTATAAGGACAGTAACCAGATTAACACATAATCTTAGTTATGTAATAATGTAATCTGGTAGTTATATTCTGATATACTCACCCTCCATTTTTACATAACACCAGTTTTTGTGTAATGTCACTTTTGTACATAATGACCCCGTCACTGGAAGCTAACTATGTCAGTAAGTGAGTAGTAGGTATATGTATTTTAAATGAAACCAAAATTACATTAAAAATTAAGAACAATAAAAAACTTCATATAGAAAAGAAAGAAACTTTACATAAATAAATACTACCAAAGAAGAAAAAAGTATAATGTCATACTTTCTGATCTCAAATCCTAATAAACTATTATTAAAATAGCCTGTTACTGGTACAATTGTAACCCATTATTTTACTTTATGTCATTAGGATAATCCTCCTTACAACTGCAGTTAACCTAAGGTACTTTATTTAATGCAGTCCCTATGGAATTTATATAATGAGCATTTGATATTTCTCTGAAGCAGATAGATTGGATGCAAGTGTCACTTAAAAAGGGTCAGATAATACTGAGAGTCTTCTCTTATTTGTCTGATAGTGATAAAAATCTAAGTCGTGGTATCTTCGTGATTAAAAAGTTAGACCCTCTTGGTCAACAAAGCATCCTGAAACTGACCTAAGACTTAACCAACGTTATTGCTCATTTTGCTGGTTTGTGATCAACAGTTGTTTCTCATGGTTACCTTGAAACCTAAGTTAATATAAAATTTCTATATTTGACTCCCTTAAGTGTAAATTCCAAAATCAAAGTTATATATTCTCTATGTATTATGATTCTGAACAACATAACACAAAAACAGAATGTTTTGCACTGCTGTGGTTTTCTTGCTGATGTAGCTTCTAAAGAAATCTTTTTCTTTCTCTGATTCACAGTGACTAAATTGACAGTGACACTATAAAATAAAATACTGCATTTCAGGAAACAGATGTGTACCCAAGTGCTCGACTCATTAGAGTAGCCCTGGTTTCATTTTCCTATGGACCAGAATCCAGGAGGGCCCCGGATGAGAGACAATTACACCTCCCCTGGTGATGGAGGTCTCTCTACCTGTGGTCGCCAGCAAGTCTGGAGACAGGAGAGGATTCCAAAGTGGTGAGACCAAGAGGGAGAAATCGAACTTACACAAAAACCTGTAAGCTGTGGTGGGAAAAACCCCAAAGTGGAAAAGGATGGGAACTGTAAATGCCCTGTAAGAAATGGAAGATGTCAGATCCCATGGTCCAGTAAATCTGAGGCAGGTCAGTCTGATACCTAGATGCAGAGACAGCAGGTAATCCAAGGTGAGAATGGGAAACGGGAAACACAAAAAGTGTGTTGGCAGGAAGTTCCAGATGATTCTGGAAAACTGGGTCTGTTTTGATAGAGGCCCTCTGATTAACAAGGTCAAGTGCTTGTTGTAATAAAGTGCACAGTATTCCTCACCACATGGTATATGATAGCAGGAAAATGCTCTCTCACTGTCATCCAGTCAATGCCAACTCATAGAGCCCATGCTAAGAATTTGTCCTGAACATACAGGACCACGTGTACTAATATGCTTCTTATTCTTCTTTTTGTTATTGAGGCATTGTTAACAATGGTAGAAAAGAAAAAAAACAAAAAAACAAAAAATGAACATAGAAACAAAACTGAAAATAAATCTAAATGATAATCAATAGAAGATTACTTAAAGTAAGCATGCGTGTTGTTGTTGTTGTTAGGTGCCATCGAGTAGGCTCAGATCCATAGTGATCCTATGCACAACAGAGCAAAACACTGCGAGATCCTGCACCAGCCTCACAATTGTTCCTGTGCTTGAGTCTTGATATAACAACTGTGTCCATCTATCTCATTGCAGGCCTTCCTCGATTTCACTGCCCTAGCCACCTTACCAAAGATAATGTACTCCAGGGACTGGTCTCTCCCAACAATATGTCCCAACGATGTACGAAGAAAACCTTGTCATCCTTTCCTTTAAGAACTCTGGCCTTATTTCTCCAATACAGAGCTGTTTGTCCTTTTAGCAGCCCGTAACACTTCAATATTCTTCTCCAGGACCAGCATTCAAATGCTTTGATTTTTCTATCATCTTTCTTATTCAATGCTCAATTTTCATATGCATATGAAGCAATGGAGAAAGCCCTGGCTTGGGTCAGAAGCACCTTAGTCCTAAAAGTAACATCCAATAAATAAATAAATAAATGGATGAATAAATAAATAAATAAATAAATAAATAAATGAATAAATGTAGCATCCTTGCTCTTCAATACTCTAAAGAAGTATTGGGCAGTGAGATTTACCTAATGCAACATGTCTTTTGATGTCTTGACTGCTGCTTCCATGGCATTGATTGTGGATCCACGTAAGACATAAACATTGACAACTTCAACCTTTTCTTCATTGATTATGATGTTACTTATGGTCCAATTATGTGGATTTGGGTCTTTCTTACATTGAGTTGTAATCCATACTGAAAGCTATAATACTTTATGCTCATTAGCAAGTGCTTAATGTTCTCCTCACTTTCAGCAAGCAAGCTTGTGCCATCTGCATGGGGCAGGTTGTTAACAAGCCACCCTCCAATCCTAGTGCCATACTTTCCTTCATATAATCCAACTTCTCCAATGATTTTCTCAGCACATAGATTGAACAAGTATGGTGAGGGGATACAACACTAACATACACCTTTCCAAATTGAAATCATGTAGTATTTCCTTATTCTGTTTGCACAACTTCCTGAATCCCTATACAAGGTCCGAATGAGCACACTGAAGTATTCTGGAGGTTATCCACAATTTATAATGGTCCACTCAGTCGAATACCTTTGTTGTCAATGAAACAAAGGAAATATTTTTTTTACTATTTTCTGCTTTGAGCCAAAATTCATCTGACATCTGCAATAGTATCCCTTGTTCCATGTCCTCTTTTGAATCCTGCCTGAATTTCTGGCAGTTCCTTATCAATGTACTGGTGCAAACATTGTTGGATGTTCTTAAGCAAAATTTTACTTATGTGTTATATCAATTATATAATTGTACAGTTTGAGCTTTCTGTTGGGTCACCTTTCTTTTGAACAAGCACAAATATGGATCTTTTCCAGTCAGTTGACCAGGTAAGCTGTCTTTCCAATTTCCTAGCATAGGCAAGTGAGTGCTTCCAGTGGTTCTTCAGCTTCCAGAATCATGTCAATGGGAATCAATGGGCATCTATCGATTCCAGGAGCCTTGTGTATAATTTTCATAATGTAGTAAAATGTGAATATTTTAATTGAATGTATAAGGCCAATTTGTAATTTCTAAGATATAAGAAGTAAAAAACAGAGAGAAATTTAAAAAATAAGATTGTAAGCAATTACTCAGAGGAAATTAAGCTAAAATATATCACCTTTAGGATCCTAATTCATGGTTTATTCCAAATGAAACATTTAAATGTATCTTTCATATCAGTGGATATCTGAAGACATGTACTCATAATAACATATTTGTAATCACCTTATTAGAGTAAATTAAAAAAGATAGGTTTCCAGGGTCTTGGGGGACACCAAGGTGAACCAGCTTGACATAGTGTGCAAGACAAGGCCCTACGTCCTATTTTAGTTAGTAGCAACTAGGTTTTTCATAGCAAGTAACTTGCCATCTACAGCACTATCATTTCTTCCTACCTGAAAGAAGATTGAAAATAATCGAAGACACATGGGAACAATTTGTCTACTAGACTAATAGAACATGTGATTATCAATTTCCATGATTCTGGAACCAGAAGAACTAGATGGTGCCCAGCTACCAGTACTCTGAAAGGAAACACAGTAGAAGCCCTGGAAAAAGTGGGGGGGAAAAACTTGGAACAAAACCAATACATATATTAAGCCTGGAGTTAATCCTATAGAGAGGGTGGTTCTTCCTCCCCATTTGGGGCTGGAAATGAATTTTCCCCAGAAATAATGCCTACTGTTCGATTGTGGAAAATTAAGTTGAAAACTCCATGGTTCATTTTTTTCCCCTAGCACACATTGGATAGCCTCAGTTTCAAGTAAACAATAGACAGGTCTATCAGGAGAATAATAACATTAGCAAGGTACATATACCTTAGAATAATTAGCCACTTGGAGCATAAAGGACAGTATTTACCCAAGGACAACGTTCAGAAGAGTTAGGGAAAGGGGAGGAATGAAAGAAGAAAACACAGGGAAGAAGTATTATAAATGATTTCACATCTTAGGGATTTCAGTGAATGAGATGAAACAAAAATAAATATGAATTATTGAATGGAATACTGACATGCTCTATAAACCTTCAACTGTTCACAACATTGCTAGGTGGTTGAGTACCATCAAGTCTGCTCCAACATATCACATCTTTACCACAACAGAACAAAACACTGCAGTCCTGTTCTGAGGCCTGAGCTATAGTGCCAGTTCACAATGAAGAGGTTTTTGATAAAAAGATCAAGAGCAGAGTATTCCACCAAAATAGTGGTTTCTGGGGGAATCTGCTGGGCCACTTAAATTCAAAGTAGAGAGGTCAGCTCAGAACTATGCTGAATGCTTTTTTGTTTGTTTTTAGTGTGGAAGGGGGCCTTAAAAGAATAATCTAACTAGATTTTATAGAAGGACACAGGACAATCATGGGAAGTTATTGGGAAAAAGTTTTAATAGAATTGAAATCAACTTTGGCCAGAAAAAGGCCAGGAAAAATTCACCAAGGAAATTTTCTTTCCATAAAGTCAAATACCATAAAGTCATTCTTCAAGAGAAATAAAAACAGTCAATGACTTCTTTTAGAATCACTGTGTGGACACATCTAAAAACTGCACTTTCCTTCTGTGTTCCCAAAATGCATGACCAAGAAGCAGAACAGCTTGCTTATCTGACTTTCTAACATTGCCTGAGGTGGTGGGCAGGTCCTCATGATCCCTCTGTTCCCTTTAATGAGATACTTAATGTGGATATCTCATTTCACACTTGTTTTGTCTACCTGCAGGTGGTACCCCTCACCTGCTCATACCCCTGAATGTGAGCTCTTCAGGACCTTACTACCTTACTACCCATCTTAATATCTTTTCTGGATGTTGCTTCAATAAAGGATTTGATGCGCTGCGGATTTTCTTCTTCTCTTAGTAATCCCCAACTCTTATTATGGTTTTGTTTTCTCCTTTCTTTCTCTTGTATGTAAGGCAGCACAAAATCAGAAAAACTAACCCTGAACTTAAAAACCTAATGATGAAATTATTTATTCAGTTATCATTACAAAGCAAATTTCAGTTTAAATGTCAAATATCTTGGCAAATTCAGTAATACCAATTTTCAGAAATGGCTATTTTTATAAGTCCTGGATCTCTGCTCCTAAGCTTCCAATACTATAAGACATATGGATCACAGATGGAATGAATTCAATCAACAAAAATCAGCAACGGATAAGGCAAAGGCTGAAGAGACCTTTCAATATATTTTCCAACTCTCATTTGACAGGTGAGGGAGCCAGTAACCATAGTGATTGTATTGCTCCCAATTAGAGTTTCTTCCCTAGGGATAACCTTGGTGGGCAAAAGGTTACACTACTTGGCTGCTAAAGCAAAAAACTTGGAGTTTTGAGTCTTCCTATCAGTGCCTCAGAAGAAAGACCTGGTGATTACCTTCTGAAGCAGTTTCTCTTTCTCTAGCACACATGGGATTACCATAAGTTAAAATGAGCTAGAACGCTACTAGTGTAACCCCATCCAGACCTAAACCTCTCTAGCAATAGGGTGGAACCTTCAGAAGGATGACTTTATGGATACATAATTCTTAAAAAGGATGAAGTCCTCCAGGACCAGTGGTGAGAGGGGCAAGGCCTGGGGGTGAAGGGAATGTGGGGTGGAAAGGGGGAACGGATCACAAGAATCTAGGTATTGCCTCCTCCCTGGGGGAGGGACAGCAGAGAAGAGGGCGGGGGGAGACATCGGACAGTGTAACTTATGACAAAACTGTAAGTTGTGAATTATGGAGGGTTCATGAGGGACGGGGGGTGGGGGGGCGGGAGGAAGGGGGAAAATGAGCAACTGATATTAAGGGCTGAGGTAGAAGGCAAATGTTTTGAAAATTATAAGGGCAATGAATGTACATATGTGCTTGACAATGGATGGATGTATGGATTGTGATGAGAATTGTACGAGCCGCCAATAAAATAATAAGAAAAAGAAAGTAAATGTCTAGAAAAGAATAATGGCAACATATGTAGGAATATGATTAATACAATTGATGTATGGATTGTTATGAGTTGGGAATGATGAGGGCAATGAATGTACAAATGTGCTTCACACAATTGATGTATGTATGGATTGTGATAAGAGTTGTATGAGCCCTTAATAAAATGATTTTTTTTAAAAGGATGAACTTCTCCAATCATTATCGACAGCAACATTTTACCTTTAGGGCATTTGGAAATGGGCTTGAGTCATTTGGTTACTGGTTTCGGGTCAGGTCCATTTGACATGTATGTGAAAGCACTAATAATCCGATCACAAAAGTAAAAATTAAGTGAGTATGCAAATAAAAGGAAAGGCTAGTGTAACTCTAAAAGAGAAGCCTGTCAATCTAGTTCCAAACTGGCAATCCTTGAAAACCGTCCAGGTGAACACAGCTCTACTCTGAAATGCAGGAACTGCTGAGTCAGCATTGAATTGATGTCAACTGGTTCTGTCCTAATTGTGGGCATAATTTGCATGACCCTAATGGCTAATGATGTTTACCACTTTTGATTGTGGTAAATTGATGTGTAATAAAATTTGCCATTTCAGTGTATTTATTTACCTGTGCAATTCAGTGATTTACTGAACTCATGCTCAACTCTCACCACTATCCAGTTCCCAATTTTCTATCAGTTTCAGCCTCCTGTTCTTTAATCAATGATCCTCATTTCTCCTCTCTGATCTCTCCCCTGACCATTCATAAACTTCAGTTTCTATACACCTGTATATGCTAACTGGTTCCTAAATCATACCAAGCTCACCTTCCATGGAGTCAGTGTTGACTCTTAGAGGCGCCCTGTGGGTTTCTGAGGCTGGAACTGTTTCCAGGAGTGGGAAGCCCAGTCTTTCTCCTGTAGATAGTTCATATAAGTGGGTCATAAAATTTGCATTTTTGTAACAACTTTATTTCACACAACTTAGTATTGTAAGGTTCACCCGTGCCATTGCTTGTTTCAGACTTCATTTCTTAGTAATATTAAATTGTGTGCACCATATGTATCTTACTTATTAATCTGTGGATGGGAAGTTAGACTGTTTCCATGTTTCCACTTTTGGTGTACATGTATTGGATTTTATTTCTGCTTTCCATTTCTGGGGAAGTTATAAAGTGAACAGTATGAACCCTGATAGTGCTGTGGGGTAGGTGAAGTTGTCAGCTCCCATAAAGATTTACAGTTTTAGAAACCTTACATAGGGCCCTTTATGATAACAATGAACTGGATACTAATGGATTTTCCCCCCTAGGTATACTTAAGAGTAGAATTTCTGAATCACATAGTAAATCTATTTTTAACTTTCTAAAGAAAATTCCAAATTATTAAATATTTTGGATGTCTTGTTTTGAAATCCATATATTCTCTTGGTGAAAGGTCTTTTCAAGTCTGTTGTCTACTTTTAAAATTCTGTTTTGTTTTCTTTCAGTTGGATTTTGCTAGTCTTGTTGTGTGCTAGACAGCATCTTTGATCAGAGATGTGATCTGCAAACATTTTATTCTAGTATGCAAATTATCCATTTATTTTCTTAATGGCGTATTTAACAGAGTAAATACTTTAATTTCAATGAATTCAACTTTTTTTCACAGCATGCTTTTGGTGTTCCATTAAAGCTTTATCTACACTCAGATAAAAAGAAATCTTTCTGTGTTTTGTTCACACCTATGTCCAATTGAGCTGCTATTTAGATTAGATATGGATTTTGAGCTCGGGTTATTATTACTTTGTATATAGATGACTGATTATTTCTAAATTATTGACTTAAAACACTTTTTCTCCAACCCAAATTCCTTTGAATTGATTCCCACCCACAGTGACCGTCACTGAGTTTCCAAGACTTCCCAGGTACAGAGAGTCTCATGTTTTTTCTATTGAGTTATATTTGCATCTTTTAAAATAAACCCAAACAATTGATCATAATTGTGTGAGACTTTTTGTTGGATTCTTAATTTTGTTCCATCAATTTCTGTGTGTACCCTTGAAAATATCAAGGTATCTTTATTATTATCCTTCTATTATAAGTCTTAAAGTCAACCAGTTTAGTTGCTCCAACTTTATAGTTCTTTTTCAAAATTATATATATTATCCTATTCACTTCTAGTTTCCATATATTTATTATAAAATCAGATTGTCTATATCTAAAAATAAATCCTCAAGAAATTATTTTGGGAATGCTATTAAATATGTAGCTAAATTTGGGGAAAGTCGACATCTTTAAAAGTTTGAGTCTTCCAATAAAAGAAGTATTTCATATATTATTCATATCTTATATCTTATCCATTATATACTTTTTAATTTTTGACTTATAATTGTCCATTGGTAATATACAGTATCAAATGGAGTTAAGTATGTTGGCTTTGTATCCTGTGATATCAACAAACTCAAAATGTAATAAGATAATTTTGCTTATATTTTTTAAGATTTCTTGGGACATTCTAATTTATATAGTCTTATGAAAAAAAAACAACAGATAACCAAGCTCACTGATCTTCAGTGAATTCCAATACATACTGATCCTATAGGATAGGATAGAACTATCCCTGTGGGTTTTCTGACAATGGGACTCTTTACAGGAGTAGAAAGCCTCATCTTTCTACCTCAAATAGGCTGGTGACTTCGAACTACTGACCTTGTGGTTAACAACCTAATAATTAACCATTACACTACCAGCACTCTTCTATTCACATCCCGAGGTGTATAAAAATATAACATATTAATTTATAATGAAAGAGATAGAGGCCAATGTACATATATTACTATGTCACGTATTAAAATAGCATACGGACTTTGGCCCTGTACTCAATACCTCCCTCAATACAAGAACACTTTGTTCTAATAACCAACACTCTTTGATACTCTCCTTCCTGACACGATGTGCATAAGCCAAATGTGGTGAAGAAAGCAGATGGCGCCCAGCTATCAAAAGATGTAGCGCATCTAGGATCTTGAAGGCTTGAAGTTAAACAAGCAGTGATCTAGCAGGGAAGCAACAAAGCCCACATGAAAGATGCACACCACCTGTGTGATCTCGAGGTGTTGATGGGAGCAAGCATCACGTATCAAAAGATTCAAAACAAACAATTATATTGATGTGAAAGAAGGGGGTTAGAGTGGAGACTGAAAGCCCATCTGTAGACAATTGGACATTCCCCCACAGAAGGGTTACAAGGAAGGGACGATTCAACCAGGGTACAGTATAGCACTGACAACACACACATTATTCCTCTAGTTCCTGAATGCTTCCTCCCCCTACTTCCATGACTCAGTTCAGTTCTACCTTATAAATCTGGTTGGACCAGAGTATACACATTGGAACAGAGAAGAGCTCTCCACACATGGAGTTCAGGACAGATAAAACCTTCAGGAACAGCAGTAGGAGTAGTGATATCATGAGGGTAGGGGGATGTCGGGAGCAGGGGAGGGTGGGAGGAGGGGAGAGGGGGAACCCATCATAAGTTTGGATATAGCCCCCCACCAGGGACATGAATAACAGAAAGGTGGGTGAAGGGAGATAACAGACAGTGTAAGACATGAAATTGATCATTCATGAGGGTGGGAGGGTGGGGGGGGTGGAGGAGAAAAAAAGAGCTGATACCAAGGGTTCAAGTAGAAAGAAATTGTTTGGGAAATAGTAATGCAACATATGTACATGTGTGCTTAATGCTATTGAATGTTTTGTTATAAGATTTGTAACAGGCCCCCAATAAAATTGTGTGTGTATGTATGTATGCATGTATATATATATATATATGGAGAGGTGTGATAAACATGATGCAAGGAAGGGAAATAAACCAATTTAGCTTATTAACATTTCATTCCCTTTCCTATCATACCCTAAGGCTAAACTGAGCAAATGTCATGATCAGAGAGAAATAATCAAAGTTAAATATTCCCTGTTAAATAGGGACATATTTGTGTGTTTTTGTTTTATTTTCTTCTAATCTGCCAGTCAACCCTTTCCTTGCTTGAGAGTACTCACCAGGACGTCTCAGATGAAGTTGGATAGGAAATTTAAGGGTAGACATCTTTGCTTTGATTTCAGTGATGACAAAGATGAAAGTTACTTCGCATTTGTGCTTTTTAGTATTGGTGGATATGAGATCCAAAGCGTTTACCACATTTTACACTGTGGCGTACTGGACTGAACAATTTAGGTTCTTTGACTCTCTCTAAGTCATTCTTAACCAACACAGCCCAGCCAAGACCATATGCATTTATACCCTCACTCACTGCCACTGATCTAGGTGACCCATAGCAACTCTATAGGATGGCCTAGAAATGCCTCAGTGAGTTTCCAAGATTAACTCTTTATGGAAATAGAAAGCCTATTCTCGCTCCATCGGACTGGATGGTGATTTTGAATGACTGACTTCTCAGTTAGCAGCCCCAACACCAAGTCACTACCCCACCAGGAATCCTCTATGTAACCAGAGATGCATAAAAGTGTAAATGGAGGTGTGAAAGACTCGACACCAGGAAAGGAGATAAAACAATTTGGTCTAGTAGCATTTCGCTCCTTTTACTGTCAAACCCTAAGGCTAGACTGAGCAAATATCATGATCAAATAGACATAAAATTAAATTAAACTATCACTAACAAAAACACAAAAGAGCAAGATATTTGGGATCCCTGCTTGTACATCCAGGGAGGTGATTAATGGTGTGTATCAGAAATATGCCACACAAGCCTGGAAAAGCTAATGTAAATGAGTACATCACTGTAGATGCCTTCTTTAATATTTAGAAAAGAAAATGATCAGCACAATTTCCACTCATTTTAATTTTAAAGTAATTTTTTGTCTTTAATTCTATGCCTTCAAGCTAACCACTTTTCTCTAAGTTTCTTGTAATATGGTGGTTGTGTGTTTCTTGGATGCTGGAAGATATATCACCAGTATTTCAAATGCCAGCAGAGTTACCAAAAATGGCCAGGTTTCAGAAGAACTTCCAGACTAAGAACAGATGAGGAAGAAGGAATAGGCTGTCCACTTCTGAGGAATGAGCCACTAAAAACCTCATGATCAAAGTCAAAACATTCCCAGATATTGAAAATCTCATGAAAACAAGCAGATTATTTTCAGAGAAAGTGCCAGAAGATGAGCCCCTCAGGTCAGAAGGCACTCAACATATGCCTGAGAAGGAGCTGTCTTCTCAAAGTAGAGTAAGTCCATGGG
This sequence comes from Echinops telfairi, assembly GCF_000313985.2. Taxonomy (NCBI): domain Eukaryota; kingdom Metazoa; phylum Chordata; class Mammalia; order Afrosoricida; family Tenrecidae; genus Echinops; species Echinops telfairi. The sequence continues at coordinate 36,873,410 of NW_022103900.1, forward strand.
AGTAAAGCCTTCAGGACCTCCTTTTGCCAATGGGCATGTTTCAAAATGCGAAAAAGCAACTGCAAATATCAATTTATTATTGGAACTGGTAATGTATGAACTATGAATCTAGGAAAATTGGAAATTGAAAAAAATAAAATAGAACTCATAAAAATTTGCATTCTATGAATTAGTGACCTTAAATGGTATTACAATTTGCAATCAGAAATTTAAATGGATTTCTATGCTGGGAATGAATCAATCAAGAGAAATTCTCTTGCATTCATTGTCAAGAAAGATATTTCAACATCTACCTTGAAGAACCATGCTGTCTGTGACAGGATTATTTTTATCCACCTTCAAAGAAATCCAACCAACACAACTATTATTCAAATGTATGCACCAACCACCAAAGCTAGAGACAAAGAATTGAAGAATTTAATTAATGTCTCCAGTATGAAATTGATCATTTAATAAAGATGCATGGATAATTGCTAGTGATTAGGAGACAAAAGTTGGAAACACAAAGGAAAGACTAGCTGAAAGATTGCCTTGGTAATAGAAATGAAGCCAGAAATCACATTACAGAATTTTGCAAGATCAACAATTTCTTCATCACAAAAAGCTTCAACTATACAAAAGGGGATTTTATACCTGGAGTTCTCCAGATGGAATACACAGAAATCAAATTAACCACATCTGTGGGAAGACGCTATTGAGAAGCTCAATATCAGTAGCAAAAACTGGGTCAGGGGTCCACTGTGAAACAGACCATCATTTACTCATCTATAAGTTCAAGTTGAAATTGAAGAAAATTGAAAAAAAAAAGAGAGAAAAAACAGGAGAGCTATGTTAGACAGGGTCCTTTAGAGAAACAAAACCATAATGCTAATAGTTTTATATATATTTATATAGATAGATAACATTAGAAATAAACAGTTAATTAAATTATGAAGCAGTACAAATGGCTCAGTGCAACTCACTCCTGTGAGACAGTTGTGAGACACTGGCAGTCCCTCAAGTCTTAAGGGCCACTGGGTAGTCCTCTGTAGAGCAATTCAGGCTATCGGGGCACAGGCAGCAAACAGCAAGACAGGTCACCAACAGTCAGCCAGATGACAGGGTCGGACAGTCCCCAGCTTAAGAGATGTAAATTCCAATGGTGTGGCGAAGCAGGTCTTGAAGGAACCTCAAATTATAGCAACACAGTCCACGGGTTAGGTGTCCCACAGGTAGTGGAGCTTGCATATGGAGACACAGAACTTGCAAGACAGCCACACACTGGTCCCATGATCAAAGAGCAAGAGACAAGAGAGGCGAGGCTCACCGAGCCATTTATCTCTCCACCCTTCAATTAATCCTGCATGTGTTCATTGGCCAGATTGGCACAATAAATGTTAACTACCTTCAGCCAAAATACGATCATGAGTTTATTCCTCCTGAATTTTGATAACATCTCAAGAAGAGATCTGATGCAGTGAACACTAATGACAGAAGACCTGATAAGCTGTGGGATGACATCCAATATTTCATGCATGAAATAAGCAAAATGCCATTTAAAGACAAGAATGAAATCAAAGATCACCTTAGATGTCAGAAGAGACCCTGAAACTTGCTCTTAATAGTAGAGTAGATAAGGGCTATGGGGGGGAAAACGATGAAGTTAAAGAGCAAAAGAGAACATTTCAAAGGGCAGCTCAAAAAGAGAAAGTAAAAATTATCAGGAAATGTGCAAAGACCTTGAGTTCGAAAACCAAAAAGGAAGAATATGCTCAATATATCTTAAACTGAAAGAATTCAAGAAAAATGTCAAGCCTCAAGTTTCAATATTGAAAGATTCTGTGGCCAAAATATTGAATGATACAGGAAGCATCAAAAGAAGTTGGAAAGAATAGTCACTATACCAAAAATAACTAATTGGCATGCACCTGTGTCAAAAAGTAGCGTATGCACAAGAATCAATGGTAATGAAGGAAGAAGTTCAAGCTGCACTGAAAGCATTAGACAAAAGCAAGGCTCCAAGGATTGATGAAATACTAATTAAAATGCTTCAAGAGATGACGAAGTACTAGAAGCACTCATGGGTCTATACTAGAAAATTTTCAAGACAGCTTGTTAGCCAACTGACTGATCCATATTTGTAGCCATTACAAAGAAAGGTGTCCCAACAGAATGCTCAAATTCTAGAAAAATATTGACACCACATGCAAGAAAAGTTTTCCTGGAGATCATCTAACAAGGGTTGCAGCAATACATTGACAGGGAACTGCCAGAGGTTCAGCTCAGATTCAGAAGAGGACTTTGAACAAGGGCTATCGTTGCTTATGTCAGATAGCTCCTGACTGAAAGCAGAGAACACTACGGAGATGTTTACTTAGCTTTTATTGGCTATGCTGAGGCCTTAGACTGTGTAGACCATAGCAAGCTATGGACAGCCTGGGAAAAAAAGGGAATCCCAGAACTATATTGTGGTCATGTAGAATTTTTCATGGACCCAGAGGCAGATTATGGGAACAGAACAAGGGAATACTGCATGGTTTAGTGTCAGAAAATGTGTACATCAGCATTGTGTCCTCTTATCATGCTATTCAATATGTATGCTGAGCAAAGAGAGAAGCTGGATTATATGAAGAAGAATTAGGCATCAGGATCTAAGGGAGGTTTATTAACCTGCCATACACAGATGACACAACTTTGCCTGCTGAATATGAGGAAGACTTCAAATACTTGCTGATGAAGATCAAGGACTACAGCTTTCAATATGGATTAAAACTCAACATGAAGAAAATCAAAATCCTCATAACTGGACCAGTGGGAGACATCAAGGCAAATGGAGAAAAGACAGAAGCTATCAAAGATTTTGTCTTGCTTCAGTCCACAATCAATGCTTGTGGAAGCAGTAGTAAAGAGATCACACCTTGCATTGGGTAAATCTGCTATACAAGAGATTGTTTTAAGTGTTGAAAGGTAAGGATGTTTCCTGGAGGATTAAGTTGCTCCTACCCAAGCTATGGAATTTTCAATGGCTTCATATGCATGTGAACGTTCAGCATTGAGGAAGGAAGATCAAAGAGCTTGATATGTTTGAATTAGGGTGCTGGCAAAAATTATTGAAAGTACCATGGTGTGATAGTCAAGGTTTATTGTGCCAACCTGGCTGACAAACACATATGGGATTAATTGAAATGTGCAGAGATAAATGGCTTGGTGAGTCTCGCCTTTCTAGTTCTCTGGTCTCTTGCTCTCTGGTGGTCGGACCAGGGTGTGGTGCCTTAGCTAGCTCTGCCTCAGCTGGCAAGGCTCACTTCCTGCAAGACATCCCTGAGGAGAAGCCACATGGACCTACCCCAATGCAGCCCTGGGTGCTGGAGCAGCCGTGTGAAGACCCCTGCCAGCGCTGAGATGCTTACACGTTCACTGACTCGGCTTTTCTCCTCCATTTGGTGTCATTGTGTGTGTTTTGTGAGTTTGAGGAGGACTTTGTAGATCAGCAGGAGACATATGGGCTAATGTCTGACTTATGGGCCTGGACTGGACTGGGGTGGGATGCTTTCTTAATGTACACTTACCCTTTATATAAAACTCTCTCTTCTGCAATATGAGAGTGTCTGTGAATTTTGTTTCTCTAATTCACGCAGGCTAACACATGGACTGTCAAAATACAAGCAAATATGTTGGAAGAAGTATAGCCAGAATGCTTCTTAGAGGCAAGGATGGTTGGTCTAAAGTATTTCAAAAAAAGAGAAGACAGTAAATGCTGGAGAGGCTATGGAAAGATCTGAATACTTATACATTGATGGTGGGACTGTTGAATTGTACAAGCATTATGAAAATAAGTATGATGATTCCTTAAACAAATGCAAATACAATTATCTTATGCTCCTGCAATCCCTTGCCTGGGATACCCTAAAGAAATCAAGAATACAACACAAACAGACATATGCACACCTATGTTTATTGCAGCAATTTCCATAATAACAAAAGCATAGAAATAACCAGAAACTCCTTTTATAGAGGAATGGCTAAACAAATACTGGTACATTCATATTAATGGAATATTATGCATCAATAAGAAACAAAAAAGACCCTCTTAAACTCCACAGGACATTGACAAAACTAGAGATCATTATGCTTAGCAAAATTAGTGGATCTTATAAAGATAAATATTTAATGTACCATTATTATAAGTAAAAACAAAGAAAAATAAAAGTGGTTTTTGCATGCAAAAGGATTTGAAAATTATAAGGAGGCCACAGACCAGGGTATCAGCAGGGAGAGGGGAAGGATAAGAAATTATCAATTCAATGGCATAGAGTTTGGTTTTTGATTGGGAAGGAATTGTGAGAGGGGGACAAAAGTAACAGAAAAATCACAATTATAGGGGATTTAACAGGATATCATTACCAATTTCATTTATTGAGATGAGTTATGCAATTACAAAAGATATGTTTTGTTGAAAAACAGAATAAAATAAAAACAAGATTAAAGTCCCAGAGCCTTAAAAACCCTCCAGGTTCCTTACCTCTCAGATCGAAATAATGGTCTGAGGGGCAGACAGGAGGAGCAAAAGTAAAACTGAGGTGGACCTAGAATCTTTAGGGACATTGAAAAAAAAATTACAGCCTCAGCAACCCTAGGGAGCAATTCTCCTCTTTTCTATATGAGATTGACTCAATGAGTAAGAGAAAAAAAGACTGATTAGCTCCATATCCCATGCTTCCTCTATGAGGAAAAGATGCAGAAGGGCTAAAAATTATAACTCTGATGTGACTGAGATCAGTCTCAAAGACCGATAATTAACTACTCCCTTGATTACAGACTGCATTGTAATAGCCATTGCTCACTCACCCACGTGTGATGTTGAGGTTTCTAAGGAAATGAATGCCATTGTCATCTTCAAATCATGTCTATTAGGAGTCTCAGAACTGGTGACTCCGGTGGAGACGTTAAAAAATAACAATTCACTGAGCATAACCAGTGAGCGCTCTCTCTCTCTCTTTGCCCCCCTGCCAAACATGTAGCACAATTATAGCACTCTGAATAAGAATGCACTGTTTTAACATTAGATTACTTTTCCATCAATAATTAATACATTCTTTTAGGGAAAGCCAGCTTAATGCCTCAGTTCCTTTAGTCTACCTGTTTCTTGAATCTTAAAAGGAATCAGTCAGCAGAACTGTTCTTGAGATAAGCTCCTATCTCAAAGCACACAATCAGGTTAATTTGCATATACCATGGTGTCTTGATTGCTACACTTTTAGAGAGCCTTAAAATCAAGCGGTAAAATTGCTCCAACTTCATTAGTCTTTAGCAAAATTACTTTAGCTAGTCTATTTGTGACAATGCTGGCCACAGATTCCAGACCATAACATTCAGACTGTGAGATTGTCAAATACACAACTTACTTTAGCCTGATTTTCTGAATCTATTTTCTGTAATGTACCTTAACTGAAGATTACAAATCAATGAAGAGTTGGTTTAAATCTACTCATCTGTGAGCAGGTATCTGCCCAATCAACACTGCCTCCTGGATCCCCATGTCTGAGGCCACCTATGCACGAATCTGGTCCACTTTATTTCTTCCTTTGTCTGTTCTAAAATGCTGTCCTGCAGAAGAAAAACAATTGGTAAGTATTGCATCCCTTACCACCACAGTGGCGAGAACACAAAGCTCATAGGAGCTCTCAGTTTACATTGGCGTGTTTCTATAGAGATCGAGCGGTGACTTTCAGAAGTAAACCAAACAAAAATTAATGGGACAGGTGGGATTTGTTATATGAAAATTGGAATGTATTGATCATTGAGAATCCATCGGAATGTGTTTTCTTAGCCATGCATATATTATTCACTCAGGACCTACTCTATTCGGCACTGCTCACTAAACATTAAAATCACACATGCCATTAGGTTTTTTCCTTTTTTTTTTTTTTTATAACACAGAGGCCTCAGTTCCTCCAGCCCTAATAAATCAGGAGCTGAGATAAGCTAAGATAAGGGTGGACAGATGGAATCCATAAGAATAATGATGTGCTCAAATGATTCCATTGCAGCTAATCTGATCTTTGGAAACTCCTTCTGTCTGGGACAAAGGAAGCAGAGTTTTATGGGTATCATCTCTGTTCTAATAATACAAAGGAATATTTCACATCATTTCATTGTATAAAGACGTTCGATGGCATTAAAAAAATGTAAGACTCGCTGTCAAGGATGGCCTCAATGCCAGTTTACTAAGGCCCGCAAATAAGAATGTTTTTATATTTTAAAATGGCTGAAAATCAAAACAAGGGCAATGATTCATGACACATGGAAATTATCTAAAACTCAAATATCAATATTGATAAATAAAGTTTTATGGGAACACTCCCATACCTATGTGTTTGCATGTTGTCAACAGCTATTTTAATTATTACTGGCTGAGCTGAATAGTTGTAAAAGAGTCCGTGTGGACTATAAATCTTAGAGTACTATTGTCTGGCCCTTTACAAATTATATATATATATATATAAATTTTTATCGATATATACTAATTTTTATTCAAGTGACTCAAACAATTTTCATACAGCTGCCAATTTAAAGGTTCAAGCCACCCAGGCAAGCAGCAGGAGAGATATCTGGAATTTGACTTCTCTTCAGACGATGACTAAGAAAAATGTGTGGCAGCGTCTACTTTTTAACACATAGGATCTCTACAAATTGGATGCGACTCAACAGAAATTGGTTCAAATTTGGGAGTGGTGGTGGTGGGGGTGGTTGGTCCTTTTGTTGTTGTTCAATCTATCCTCCACTCTGAGGGAAAGTTGGAAGCACAGTCTCAATCAAAGTATTTTAGTGAGAAATCCAATGTGCAAATGCTTCTGGTCAGGGAAGGGAATGGAGACTCATAACCTGCTTTTCCCAAAGTCCATAGCAGAAAGAACAGCTGTTAGGACAGTGGTTTGAAAAGTGTTCTTGAAACGATAGCATCTGTCTAACTCAGGAATATTGTGGAAATGCAAAAACTCAAGCCCACCCTCGATCTACCAATACAGACACTCCAGAGGTAGGCCTGGCAATCTCTCCATAACAAGCCTTTCAGAGTCTATTGATTGAGCTAAGAAAAGCTTAGAGACAAAGCAAAAAATAATTATCACTGTTTTGAATAAAATTATTTTGTAACCCATCACTACATGATATTGACAGAATAAAAAAGTTTAATAGAAAAATAAGGGAAGATAAAGTTAGAGTCTACTCTTCGTGGGGAGACACACACTTAGGAAGTTCCTCAGCTGAGATTTGAGGATAAAAGTGGTCCTGGACCTTAGATCCATACAAACCTCCTGGTAGAGAGAAAATACTAGGTGAAAGTACACATAGTTTGACATCTGAGATAAATAGCTATTTAATGGGATATGAATTATGCCCACTTTATATGCAAAAATCCAAGATGTTATTAACCTAACCCTTCTTCTACAACTATTCTCTTATCTCACAGGAAATCTAAATAATTCACTGTGAAGATTCTCACTTCTTCAAAGCTTATTCTTAAAAAGTTATTCAACCTCCCTTTCAGAATGTAATCCTGAAAAGGGAGAAAAATATCGAAAATAAGATAGTCCTACTAAACAAGTTTCCCCGGTGCTTAGAAACATCCACACATAGTGTAGACCAAATTGTTTCCATAGGATATTTGGCTATGTGTTAGCGTCTCATGGAAAAATAGCAAGAAGGGAAAAAAAGAGGACGGCGACCGTGGTCTGCTCTGATAGCAACGACCATCTGAGCAATAGTGGAATTGTACCTCAACTTAGTGGTCATGCAAGTGCACCATGTGATATATTCCAGAAATTTCCATATAATAAATACTGTATTTCATCATCATGAAAACCCTAAATGTTTATATCTCCATCTTGATGTAATAAATCCTGACTAGTTTGGGGATTCTTGTTGAACAAAAAGAGTCCAAATATTTAATGTGTGCAAACATCTAACATGCTGTTTCTAATCAAAAGTTGGGAGGTTTAAATCCACCCAAATGACTTACTTCAGAAAAAGCAACCACTGAGCATCCTATGGGGAATAATTCACTCTGAAACACACATAAGCACGGAATCGATGGCAACTGGTTTTGCTTGTTTGTTTTTCGTTTTATTAACAGAGAGAATTAAAGAATGAGAATGTCACGACTCTGATTATAAGAAAATCATTCTGCAACAAAGGTAAAATGGTAATCTAATTAGTGAAAAACGTTCCCATTGTTCAACCTCTCCAATAAAGAACACGGTGCAACCTCATCCCACACTTTAGCCCACATTCTCAGGGGCCTCCTCTCTCGGTGGATTGCTGGAAACCCTCATCGACAAAGGGAGTCCGAGCAAGCCTTCAGTCAGCTGGACAGTTCACTGCTGGGTCCGGTCAGAGACGGTCGACGCAGATTCCCCGCACTTTGGAAACGGGACTGCCCTCTCCATTCCTCCTCAGAGGTGGCACTAGGGTCAGTGGATATGTTCCTAGGACCGAGATTATTAGATAATTATTCATTTTCAATTAAAAGTAATCCCACTAGCCTCTTAAACTTCAGTTGTTTAGAATATCCTGAGGTGGAAATTCATGGTCAAGTTTTGGGTTTTTTTTCCACAGTCAAAGGAAATAGAAGGAAGACTTTAAGTTCATCCCCAGTTATGTTCCTCAGGCTGAGGAGTACAATGCCCACAGAAAGGACGCTTTCAACCAATGATGCTCCATCAGGAAGCTCGAACCTTGAAATGGGCTCTGATGAGTGGCTAGGAAGTACAGAAACGGATATTTCCATTCTACTGACCGTCGTTTGGATAGCATGATGTTATGGTTCCCTCTCATGTAGTCTCCAGTGCTGTCCCCCATAGCACTGTGGGTCAGTGAGGGGGTGTCATGTTTCCTGGTGGGGGCAGCGTCATGGTCTTCTCTGTGCATTGACTGATCTGAGCAGGAATGCCATCCTCGAGGTTGATGGGCCAGATTGCGGTTCTCTCTCTCTCTCTCTCTCTCTCTCTCTCTCTCTCTCTCTCTCTCGCTCTCGCTCTCGCTCTTCGTTTTCACCCATGTGTCTGGGTGGACCTGCCACTCTCCCTTCTGTGCTGTCCTCTAGAGTGCCTCCTTCTGGGGAGGGGCTCCACGTAGCTGGGAAGGGGCTGGCCTCATAGACCTTTCTGCTAGTTTGCTGCTTCATGCTGGTCTGTTGCCCTTGAGGCTTGGTGTCCCATGTTGAGGTCTGGTCCCTTTCTTGCTTTCCTGTGGAGACATGAACAATAACCACCCTGTGTGGATTCGTGTCCTGTTCCCTCACTATCCATGACCTCATTTATATTATTTATTTTCCCCCTCCTTTTTACTTGGCTGCCATATGCACCCCTGGGTTGGGTCCCACTACTGGATCTTGCCCTGAGAATGTATGCACTTGGTGGCTTTTCCCCTATGCCTCTTGTGCCTTTTAAACTTACCTCAGTGGACTCATGTTGTACTTGTCCTTTTGTGCTTGGCTTACTTCGCTTAGCATAATTTCCTCCAACTCTTCCCATGTGATGATGTGCTTCATATGTTCATCGCTACTTTTTAAAGGATGTGGAATACTATATTGTAGGTACATACCAAAGTTTTTAATCAACTGGTTGGTTGATGTTAACTTAGTCTATTACCGGTTCTTTCAATGGTGAACTCCACTGCAATGAACATTCGAGCAAAGATGTGTGGTCAGGGTCTGTTTCTTACCTCTTCTAGGTATATGCCCAGTAAGGGATTGCTGGGTCTTATGGTAGCTCAATTTCCTTTTGTTTTAGGTATCACCATATCAATTTCCATAATGGCTGCACATAGAACCACAAGCAGTGGATTAGAGGTCCTATCTCACCACAACCCCTCAAACATTTGTTGCTTTTTAATTTTTTTAATTGGGCTATCTTTGAGGGTATTAGGTGGTATCTCATAGTTGTTTTAATTTGCATTTCCCTTCTGTGTCTACTGATATATATTCTGGTTTTATCCTTTTTCTTATCAATGTGACAACTAATACTGGACTTCCATATGTTGAACCATCCTTACATCCCTGAAATGAACCCGACTTGGTCATGGTGAATTATTCATTTTATAGTCTTTGTATTCTACTGGTCAATATTTTGTTAAGGATTTTTGCATTGATGTTCATTAGAGATATCAGACTGTAGTTCTCAATTCTTGTGGGATCCTTGCCCACTTTAGATATCAGTGTTATACTAGCTTCATCTAAAGAGTTTGAGAGTTTTTCTTCTTTTTCTATGCTCAGGAAGAGTTTGTCTAGGATTGGTGTCAGTTCTTCTTTGAATGGTTGGTAGAATTCTCCTGTAAAGCCCTCTGACCCAGGGGATTTTTCAGTTGGTATTTCCTTGATAACCTTGTCTATTTCCTCTATTTTTATGGGTCTGCTGAGGTTCTTGATGTCCATCTTGGATAATCTAGAGAGGTATTGATTTTCCAAGTATTTGTCCATGTTTTCCATGTTGTTGAGTTCATGGGAATATAGGTTTTCATAGTTGTGTTAGTCTGGGTAGACTAGGGAAACAAATTCATAAACACGCATATGTGAATAAGAAAGAGGTTTATATACAAGAGCAGTTAAACATTGGGGAAACATCCCAGCCCAATTCAGATCAAGTCCATAAATCTGATATTAGCCCATATGTCTGATATCAATCTATAAAGTCCTCTTCTGACTCAGGAAACACATGCAGTGATGCTGAATGCAGGAAGATCACAGGCTAGGCCAGTGTGATTGAAGTCTTCTGGGTCCAGTGGCATTGTAAGCATCTCAGCGCTGGCAAGGGTCTTCACATGGCTTCTCCAGCATCTAGGGCTGCATCAGGGTAGATCCATGTGGCTTCTCCAGCTCAGGGCTCCAGCATAGTTCCATGTGTCTTGTCAGCTGCAATGTCTCCCAGGGAATGAGCAGAGAGAGTGTGTGTTCTGCCTCCAAGGAGGAAATTCCAGATTTCTCAGCATTCCCAGGAGAATTCCATGCCCACACAGAGACCTCATTGGCTATGACCCGATTGACAGACTAGACTCCACCCCTTCACTCTTAATCCTCTCAAGTCCCAAATTCAGACCAGATTATGTAACTACCACAGGAGTACTGTATAATTCGCCTTTTAATTTCACAAGGGTGCATTGTAATTTCACATTTCATCCCTCATCTTATTGATATTTGTTTATTCTTTTCTTGGGTTAGGTTTGTCAGTGGTTTATCAATCCTTTCAAAGAACCACCTTTTTGCTGCATTGATGTTTTTTGCATCATTTTCTTGTTTTCACACTCCTTTATTTCTGCCCTAATTTTTATAATTTCTTTTCTTTTGCTATTAGTAGGATTGCCCAGTTAACTATGTTCTTATTGCTGGAGGTTTTGTGCCAGTGTATCAACCATAAGTCTCTCTTCCTTTTTCATGTTTCCTTTATCGCTGTCAAACTTCCTTTGATAACTGCATTTGCTATATCCCAAAGGTTTTGATACATCGTGTTCTCATTCTCATTGGTTTCATAAAATTTACTAATTTCTCTCTGACCTGGGTTAATACCCACTCATTTTTCAGGAGAGTTACCACTTATACTTGAGTATAAGCCAACCAGAATATCAGGTGAGGCACCTAATTTTACCACAAAAACTGCATTAAAAATGTGCTGAAAAACTTGGCTTTTACACGAGGATATACTGTATTCATCCTCCAAATGTTTGCCCTTGTTTTCTTCATTCTCCTTTCTAAAATTACCAGCCTTATGGTGTAGTGATCCAAAAGGGAGGTCTGAGTGACTTCTATGTGCTTGAATTTACATAGGCTTGACCTGCTTCCCAGCATGTGGCCTCTCTTCAAGAGTACCATGTGGGCTTGAAAACAATGTGATTTTTTTTTTTTTTTTTGCATTTGGGTGGAGAGTTCGTAACATGTCTATTAGCTCAAGTCACCTAATTGTAGAGTTTATTTCTGTAGTTTCCTTGCTAAGTTTCTTTCTCGTGATCTAACTTTTTCAGAGAGCAGTGTATTAAAGTCACCTAATATGATTGTTGAGCCTGTGATTTCTTTTTTCATCTTTTGGAGAATTTGATGAGTTTCATGGATCTCTCGACTGTGCAAATGTTTATTATCCTCACTGGCTCTTGTTCTACTGATCCTTTGAACATTATATAGTGCCTTTCCTTATCTCTTGCTGTGGCTTACATCTTGAAATCAATTTTGTCAGAGATTAGGTTTGCTATCTCTGCTTTTTTTGAATTGCCATTGGCTTGGTGTATTTTTTTCCAGTCTTTGATTCTCAGCCTATTTCTGTCTGAAAGCTTGAGATGTGTCTCTTGTAGGCAGCAGATCGATGGGTTGTATTTTCTAAGCCAGTCTGCTAGTATCTGCCTTTTAAGGTTCAGTCCATTGATATTCAGAGTTACACCATCCATCAGTGGGCTTTGTGATGTCATCTCGTACCTTTTGGGTTGGATGTTTTCCTACTTCCTTCTTATCAGTGCATTGTGCGAATGAGTGTGTGTCCGTTCTTGCCTTCTTTTCACCAGTGAGCCAATGTTATCTTGGGGGCTCTTTTCAATGTGTTGACCTCTAGGTGGAGTCGCCCTATGTGGTGGTTACCTATTTGTGCTCAATGAGTGTTGTTTTTCTGACCAAATTGATTGGCAAGGACTTTTTGTAGAGCTAGGTTTCTTTTAATACATTCTTTGAGTTTTTCCTTGTCCGGCATACTCTTTCTTCTCAGTCTATCTTGATAGATAATTTGGCTGGATAGAGGATTCTCGGGTTTGCATTGTTTTCTGCCAATTTTGGAAGCTGTAACTCTACTTTCTCCTCTTCTTCGTGGTGTCTGCTGATATGTCTGAGCATATTTTTATTTGGGTACATTTATAGGTGACTGCCTTTTATCTCCTAGCTGCTCTCATGACTTTATGCTTTTCCTCAAAGTTGGATAGTTTAACTATGATATGCCTTGGCAAATTTGTCTTTGGATTCAGTCTAGTTGGTGTCCTCTCTACTTCCTGGATGGTCACCTGATTCTCATTCATTAAGCTGAAGAAGTTTTCATGTAGGAATTCCCTTGCTATTTTTGCAGTTGACTGCTTTGTTGTGTCTTGTTCTGGTAGTTCAATTATTCTAATAGTGCTTCTTTTTATAGCATCCAAGCATAGTCCTCAGGTTTTCTTTGGTCACTACTACAATTCTCAGTTTCCTCTAGTCTGTTGTTTAAGCCTGTTTTCTTGTTATGTGCTTTTGTTACCTCATCCCTTAATGTGTATTTCCCCTTGGTGTGTGGTCTGCATGTCCTCTATCCTTTCATTCTTTGTATGTAATGCTTCCCTCATAACCTGTATGTCTCCAAGCAGCATTCTGAAGAGCTCTTTCTGTGGTAACTCAACTTCTGTTTGTTCCATGCATGTTGCTGTTATTATTGGTGGTGGCTGTCTGCATGTTGTTTTGGAGGAGCTTGGTACCATTTTCTAGGGAGTCAAGTAGCCATGGGCTCTATATTTGTGAGGCTGGTAGGAATGCTTCTGCAGGCTGCCTATAGCCAACTGTGCTGGGTGGCTGGGCTACTTCTTTATCTCACTAGGGTTTTGCTCTCCATAGACAGCTGGGATTCCCTAGTTAGAGGCAGGTCTAAGTGTCCTCTCAAGTCTGGGAGTGGGGACTGCCATACAATGATGGGAGATGCCTCAAGCAGGTGCCAGCTGAAGACTGGGAAAACCCCGCTTCCACTGGTGTAGGTTCCAGGCTATCCTGGGGAAAGGCTCACTGCTGTGGGTGCAGGTGCTGGGTGAAGGCAGGAAGGCCCTGCTAACATGGGAGGGTATGCAAGGCGAAAGTAGGAAAAGTCCCTCTGTGGCTGGTGGTGGTGCAGGGCTACCATGGGGAAAGCCTCATTCCCACAGGCGGAGGTGCTGGGAAATGGTGGGGAGAACCCTGTTGCTGCAGGACTGCCAAGTGACAGTAAGAAAAGGTGTCCCCACTCTGCCACAGGGTGGGAGCACCAGGTGGGGTGGGAGAAGCTGGTGCTGCTGCAGGAGTGTGTGTGTGTGTGTGTGTGTGTGGCAATAGTGGTGAGAGCCACTGCAGCTGCAGGTTTCTAAACTTACTGTAGGCAGACTGCAGACAGTGTCTAGCCATGGCAACTTGGGTCACAGGTGGCTGGTGGGAGGGAACCAAGCTCAGCAGTGGGACCTTTCATCATGTGAGGAGAATGGAGCCTCGAGAGAAAGGAGCAGCTCACCATGGGCAGAGTGCCAGGGGTGGACAGTCACTGTGTGAGACAGTTGTGGAGGACTCAGTGAGGCAGCTGACTAGCTTCAGGTGTGGCACTCAGGCTGAGCCAGGGTGGGAGGGTGGGGCAATTGGTGGGTGGTGACTGTGTTGGGGTCTGAAGTAGTGTGGCTGTCATGGGTTGGGGAATCCCTGGGGCTCCAGCGAGGCTAGATGGGTGGGGGGAGGTCTTCTCCCCGACCAAGGAAGTACTCCAAGTTGTTGTGGGAGTCTTCACTTACCAGAATCTCCCCACTCGTCCTTCGGGACATCGGGTTCACTGATTACCACGAAGCTCATAAAATAGGCTGATAAACCTGAGTGCCATCTTGCCAGGTCATAAGGTTTAATTAAAACATTTTAAAATTAAAAGCCTAATTTATATAAACAGGTCACCAGAACTTTCTGTCTAGTGCATCTTATTCTAGAAGCTCTTCTGAAATCTGTTTATTTGTAGCAACAAACCTCCATCTCAGGAATAGAAGACAAGAATTCTACAATTGGACCCCCCTGGAATTGTAGGAAAAAAATCACCATCATCTATACCAAGCCTGCCTTCCACTCACTCTGTTGCTCCTGTTCTGTCTCTTTCTCCACCTCCCTGTCACACACACTGACACATTTTGACGCAAACTCTCATGTAGACATTTGCAGTAAAATCTAAAAATAATCGCATTTGAAATGAATTCAAATATTTCATTGCCAGAATACGTTTTGGGATCATATGTAAAGTATTAGTTCTAAGCTCATTCAGTACACCTGACATATAATATCATATTTAATCTACAATAAACCCAACAAACATTATCTCTGAGGAAGAATTTATGTTCAGAAAGGCAACAGTCATCTCAATTTGACTTTAGTCATACCTTGGATTATTTGTGTTCTCTTGATTAAATGTCTCCTGGCTCTAAGTATGTCTTTTTAAATTTCTACTGAAAAAAAATAATGCTTTCATATACTATTTCCTCTTCAATAAAAGCATTCAGGTGGTATTGATTTTTCCAAACTGTTCTCAACCTGTCCCAATCATTTGAAGTTCTAAAAATATTCTTCATCTGAAAACCCAAATATTAAGCTTAAAGTAACAAACTATGCTGTTTTAAAACTCTATTGATATTGGGTTTTAACGGAATTGATGATTCTGGTACTTTAAAGGAGGTAAATAGGCTGGGGAATACTACAGTAGAATGTGAGCGCTGTATGTTTAGAAGACTTCTCGCTCTCCGTGTCCTGCGCAATTATGCACAGGTTTGTCTCCTCTTAGGTGTCATCCATTCTAACCCAGGCTATCCTTTAAAAAAAAATAATAGCTATTTCATCAAAGAAACAACCACCAGACTATTCATTTAAATAAATGAAGGACTTTTCTGTTTATTTATGACCTCAGGGAAAAATCATGGCAGAGAAGCCCTACTTTTCTCGAGATTCTCATTTCAAAATTAATTCTGGTTTAGTTAGTGTACATTAAGCTCTTAAATTATTTTTAATGTCCTAGCGCGATGTAGGTCTTTTGAAACTTAGAGATGAACTAATATAAAATATTCATTGGTTGTGAATAGGATTGAACAGTATCATCCCTGTCCTACAAGTTTAATAAAGGACACCAAATCTCCATAAAGCCTGTAGATGCCACTCTGACTTATGACTCTTGGGGAAAAAAATGACCTGATACTATTTACATCTGTATAATCATGACTATTTTTGTAGGAACATTTATTATTGGTTGAAGTCGTTCACAGATAATAAATTAACTCCGAGTGTGACCTTCTAGACCCAAAGCTATAAATTGTAGTGCTAATCTTGCAGAAGTCTTTCAGACGAGGCTTTAAATACACACCCAATTGTTTAAATGATATGATCTACACACATTATTTTTCCCAATAAAACAAGTAAAATAATTTTTCCAATAGACTAGACTATATAATTGACACTGTATGTGTATTTATGTAAACATTTATACTTACATATATATGTAGACAAAATGGGGCTTTGAAGTTGATGGACAAATTATATCACCTTTTAGCTCCATCTTTCCACAAACTATTTGAATCCCTTTCATATGTGGTGTGCATGTATGTGTGTTTCTGTGTGTGTGCTTGCATGTAGACAGACAGAATAGTAGATTCATTTCCATTCCTCAGAGGCCACTAAGAACCATAATCTAAGAGGTTCCACAGTCTTTACCAGAGCAGGAAACCAGGTCTTTTTTTTTATTGTTTTGAATTCTGTTCCACAGTTTTCTCCAATCTAAACAGTATCTTCCAATGTGATACTATTTACAGCAGTTGGGAGTGGTCGTCAGGCACCATCTACTTGGTTTGATCTGAAGAGTCTGGATTCTTCAGCAGTTATGTATATTCCCATGAAGACTAAGCTCACACCGCGTGGCTCCTATGTGACCCCAGTGATCACGGCCACACTGCTTACCTAAAATAAGCCTCTGCTGCTGCTGCAGGGCCTCTCAATTTGAAGCAAACAGAATTCTCTGAGAGACATGGAACAAGTTACTTTTCAAAAATATCACTAAACAAGAACTCCTGTTTCTCTTACAACTCCTGTCAGGTATAAAGTCAGAGCAGGGTGGGAGCTTTCCACGCAAAGTACCTCTGATGAAAGGTACAATGTAGTAAGACAGCTATGTTAGAGAGCTTCCATACAAAACAGCCTCCTGGGAGCTACAAGGAACAGGCAGACTGGTGGTCAGTGCATCTTGTTGAGAAGATGTCTCTCCATGAAACAGGGAATGAGCCACTTCTATCCAACCTGAATATGATACTTGTGTCATTATATACTCATTTACATTGTGGCCAGTTCATGATTATAACTATATTAGATTGAATCATGGGTAGGAGCATGCACAAACGTCCATTTTTTATGTAATCGTGCTTGGTGCCAATCATTAGAGAATCTGCTCTGTGTCCTCCTCAGGATGGATCAAAGAGAGGTTCCCACCGGTGGACTGTTAGCTCATCGTGCCCTTCTCACACCCGGAGGTACCCATTCTCTTCCCCAAGAAGGGCCTTTGCTGGTAACACTTGTTTAAGTGTTACTGGTGTGTGTTGTGTTTCAAGTTTGCTTGGGCAATGGCTCGCCTGAGGGTGGCATCTTTGCTGTAACTGTGACTCTTTAACGTGGCAGTGGCAGGACCGGGGAAATCTGGGAGCAGCCCAGTAACATATTCTTGTGCCTGAAGCTTGGGACTAGAGGGGAATGTGGGAAAATGGGAACCACTAGAGAAAACACCCCAGCGGGGGTCTCCTCTGTTGAAGGAGTTTTTAGGATGTACAATGTATTAGTCTAGGTACTTTGGAGAAACAAATCCACAGCAACTCATGTATAAGAGAGAGTTTTATGCAAAGAAAATGTGCATCACAAAAACATCCCAACCCAATGCTGCCCAAGCCCACAAGTCCAACATTAACCCATACCCAACACCAGTCCACAAAGTCCTTCACCTCACAA
>NW_022103900.1:36892818-36920331 GCF_000313985.2 Echinops telfairi
TGTCTTGTAGGAAGTCAATCTTGCAAGCTGAAGCAGGGAACTGCTAAGGCAGCTGCACCCGGTGTGACCATCACAAAGCAAGAGACCCGAAAACTAGAAAGGCGAGGCTTCACCACCCATTTATCCCTCCGCTTTTCAACCAGCACCACATGTGATTATCGGCCAGGCTGGCACAATTAACTAACTCATACAATTAGAGGGGGTGACAGATGTCTCATGGATGCTAGGCAGTGTCTCTGCCTCATTGCTTAGGGGACTAGATTAGAAGAATGCATGTGTAGACCCATTTTAAAACTCCTTAAATTTGATTTTTTTAAAAAAAGAAGAAGAAGAAGATGAAAGAGAAATACACATGCGTTAAACTCCTGGGGAATTTCTTCTGGCATGGACCAGAGACGTGAACAACTTGCTAACATGCAGAATGCATTGGAGAGTGGATTGTTTCAGATGCAGTTAGGTTAACATTTAGCACCCCATCATTTTCTATTCCTTATGACCCATTTAAATTTGCTCTAGTTTTTATTATTTTCTCTTTCTTTTTGATTGAGGTTTTCATTTTTTCACTTTGTTAGATTTGCTAGTTTTCATTTTCATTGTTGTTGTTTGGTTGTTGATGTTTTTCTGTATATGAAATCAAGAGTAGGTAAATCTATAGAGGCAGTAACTGGATTAGTAGTCCTTTGGGTCTAGGGTATGGGAGGTTTCAGGGAATGGGGAACTAATAATGATGAGTACAAGATTGAACAAAATGTTCTAAAATGGATTGTAGTGATGATTGTAGAACTCTTCATCACTTGATGTGATCGAACTATTGATTGCATGATATGCAAATTCTAGAATAATAAATCTGATTGGAAAGGGGGTGATAACCAAGCAGGCATTGGGGACACCAAAATAGAGGTGGGGGGTGAAAGAAAAAGAAACACTTTCACTGGAAATGACGATGGGTTGACGTGGAGAGAACTGAGTACGTGGCTGCAGGTACTTTACAAGATAACTATTTTTCAGGCTCTTTTTTGTGAGGACACTTGCCTGGGTGGGCATGAGTTAGTCTACAGTGCTAGATCCCCAGGATGCAGAGTGCTTCACTTCTTGCTTGCAACCTTTGGCCTCCTCCTTTTGACTGTGTCTGTACAAACGGTGGGTGGGTTTCGGGGACACCGCTGTTAGTGCTGTACAGTTATAGAGCAAAGGGGCACCATGAGCAGCAGAGGTTTGACCTTAGAACCCGAGCTGTTGGAAAGGTTCATTTTATTCCCACAACAAAGGACAGAGACAGACCAAAACAGCTTAGTCAACCAAACAGCGGCTTTGTCCTTGTGGGGATAAGAGAGTTGGCACCTCCAGAGATCTTAGGAAGATGCTCAGAGTTATGGACTTCACCCAGAGATAGGGGCTATCAGAGTGTAACACCAGTTGTACCAAAAGGGGAGCGAAGATGAGAGGAATTGGGACCCTCAATAGAGGGACACAGCACAGTCCATAGACCTGCTTTCTGTTTACAGTTTACTGGCCATTTTACCCAGGATAGGAGTATACACAGGGGATGCCTTACACATATATTCCTCAACACAGATCTCAAGGGAACAGAAGACTCCTAGTTGAGAAACTCTACTCTCCCCTCTCTCTCCAGCTGTCATGGGGCCAGAAACATCTAGTACCCCAAGAGCTGTCGTTGAAAGACGAAAAGACACTGGGTTTGTGATGACTTGAGAAAGAAGAAATTAACCTTTCTTGTGAAACAAAGTCTAGACACAATACTCATTGGGTCATCAAGTACCATGGTCAAGAAATAGTAGTTTAAGTTATCGCACAATGATTCAATTAGATCTGTTTTGCAGTAGAGAAAGAAAGTTGTCAGAAGTGCTATATCTACCAGCATGCAAATATTTTAGGGATAAACCACTGCTGTGTGGTAGGTAAATAGAAAACAGGGAACTCCCATAAGAGTCCCAGAAACAAGGGAAGGACCCCCAGAACCACAAGCTCCTCTGCCTGCAGACTATGCTCCACCCGACAAGAATGAAGCTTTTACAAGAAGTACCTGGGGCAAGTGGTCAGTTGGGTTCGAGTCCGCACTTCCTTTTTGTTTCGGACCCAGGTCTGTGTAGAGAGAAGCTGGATGGCTTCTCAGAGAACCCTGAGGTGTTAAAGATGAATCTGTGATGCTGAAACTTAACTTTAGCTTGACCTGTGAAGGTGCAATAGTTATCCTAATCCACTGCTGTACCACGGATGAAAAGCAAGAACAAAAGAGAATTCTGACTGAGACAAGAGAACAGACAAAAACAGGCACCTATGCTTCCTGCAGAACGAGAACCAGAACCAGGAAGCTATAAAAAAAACAACCAAAGCCATGATTTAGACAGCAGATGAAATCCTGAAGTTTTTCTTGCCAGAATGACAGAAGCCTACAGAAAATATACCGACACAAATTCCAAGGGCACATAGGGAAAGCCATATGCATTTTATCACTTAATGTGTAACAGACATGAAGAGAAAATTACAAGAGCTAGACACTGAACCCCAGACCCCACACTTCAGAATGGTAGAAGTCGTTCGGGCTTTTCTGATGGAAACGGACAGCCTAGAAAAGCCTGGTTGCTGGCCATAGCTCTCCATGACCCACTACAGGTAACCTTGTTGGTGCCCATGGCCTTGAACCTGGATTGGAATGACGCCCCCCTCTATTGGCCAATAAGTATAGACCCTGATCAATGTTGATACACAGAGGCCATTGAAAGGCCCAGTGTCCCTAACATCCTAGAGGACAGTGGCTAGTTAACACCCCCATCAAGGCTCAGTCCCACTAATTGACACAGTGCGTGGCATCCCTTTCTGAGAGGAGCAAAGAAGGGTAATCTTGACATAAGTATTAGTGTCCCTATCAATCGGGCTCACTCTTTGAGGCTGATACTCCTCAGATGTCACATATTGCTACCATTATTTTAACTTGCCTGAGGTTATTATGACAAACACTGGATGCATGTATAAATGGCATATAATGAAAATGCATAAAGTTAGTATCCCCATATCTTTTGCTGGCGCCTGGTAATTCTTTCTTGCCCACCGCCCCCCCTGCCCCCCTAAACTGAATCCTTTCAGCTTCCACTAAATCATTTCTAGTGTGAGTGATCATGCATGACATTAACATCCAAAAGCATTTACTGAGTGAATGAATGTGAATGCAAATTGTTCTTCCTAAGCAAAAACATACCACCTAGAACCATTCACCTCCCTGTCTAATGCCAGGTGGTAAGTTAAGTGCAAGAATATATACTTATTTTACCTGCTCTTACCTGTGAGAGGGAAAACTGTAAGATGGTGGGGAAAATTAGAATGATGGATATGGTTCTACTTTTGATGTTTGATTCAGAGATGAGGTGGTGTAAATTTGTATAAGATAAAGAAAACTTTCTTTACTATGGGTTGGAATAATTAAGGAAATTAAACAGCTATTTATTGAGCATTTGATATTTTATCTGTAAATGACAGTTACACTGCAAATGGCCCAGACCAATTATTCTTTCCATTCAGAATTGCACATGTAAGAAATTTAAATATTAGAACTTTGAAACACATTGCTAAACACTATCACACTTATTTTCCACAACTCACATTGCATTCGTAAAACTTCCCCATCTTGGAGGTAAAAATCTTAGGCTTTGAAAGAAAATTTGAGGTAACATCGCAGGATAACTCATGAACTCAACTCACCTGCTGCCATCTAGTCAAAGATGTCTCCTAGCGACCTCCTGTGTGTTTCTGAGACAGTACCTGTTTATTGAACGAGAAAGTCCAATCTTCTTCCTGTGTAGCTGCTACTGGTTTTGAACTGCTCACCTACGGATTGCAGCCCAACAAGTAACTACTACACCAGGAGGGCTCCATATGTATATGTGTATGCATATGCATATGTGTATAAAGGTATATATGTATATACCTGGTGGATTCAAACTGCCCACCCAGTAACCACTATGCCACCAGGACTCCACCTAACATGATGAGTGTTCAAAATCTTTATGGAAAACGGGGTTACAAGATAGGGAGAGTTTCTCATGAATTCTATGAAGCCCCTTCTTACATGATTTTAATTGATGTGCCTTCTTCATTGTTCATATGCAGAGAAGAATTCAAGATGTTGAATTGTGCTCGGGGGAATAGGACACACCTTATAAATGGTATAAATTCAAAGAAGAAAGAATCACTAAATGACAGAAAAATTAGAAAAGAGGAGACAAATCATAGATAAATATTTAATATGCTATGCCCAGTACCATCCATCTAATTAATTCTAAGTCATGGTTTCTGAGACTAAATATTTATCAGAGAAACAGCCTCGTGTTTCTCCTTTGGAGCAGAGGGTGGTTTTGATCCATAGACCTTGTTATTATTAGGCCAACACGTAGCCCAAAATATCACCAGTGCTCTTTACCTAAGAAATAAAAGTTAAGAATTAAAGCAGAGAAACCAGGAATTCCAAGTTGATGAAACAGACCACCCAGATGACCTCTGCTGGTAATGATGCAGAGAATGAAAGAGTTAGCCTGTTGGTATTCAAAATCCTAGAAATATAACATAATTTAAGATTTAGTCATTTAAAAATCCAAATTGTAACAGCTCCACCTTTGCAGTAAAGTTTCCTTTTTAGCAGGGATGTCCTGACTCGGGAAGGAGTAAACAAGGGCACATGAAGTTTCAGGGGATGATGATCTAATGGCCCCTGGAGAAATACGGGTGTAGAAAATGTCCTAATAATCATTGCAAAACCTGCCTTTTTTAGGCTAGCAATTGAATCCTGTGATCATTGTAAAACACTTTCTTGCCACATAGTTTAAAGACTACTGGCTTGCTGGACAAAGACTGAACTCTAAAACAGGCCAGAGCGCCTTTCCTTCTGCAAGCACTTGCAGGAATAAACTTAGACAATCTTGAGTCAACCTGGTTTCTGTTTTTGGCTAATACAGTGATCGGCTTCCCAGGCTCCCCTTGCAACTGGAAACACAATAGATGATTTCAGGTAGTAGAATCCCAATCACAACAGCTAGATAGTTATTCTAAACAACCACCTTCTGTGACACAGTCATTGCTAATGTATATAAACAGAGATGATTTAAGAACATGCCAGTATATGCACTGCACAATCAGCAGGCTCCAAATCAGTGTGGCCATGAAGAAGTTTTATAAGTGACATTTTCTGTGGTGAAGTGAAATTTCTTAATGTGAGTCTTCTACTTATTTGTTTGTGTAAATAGTGTCCAGTAACTTAAGAGTTTAATCTGTACATATCAACTTGAAATTCATATATTGCAGTCTGAAGCCAGCCTATACTTATATAATTTCCTTGTTCTCAACAGTTTTAAAAATTCTGTATCATTGTTAAATTAATGACACTATCAAAGGAATTACCTTATGCCTCAGGGGGATGATTTCTAATGTTCACTATCATAAAATGATAATGTCTCTAAAGTGGACCAGAGACATATATAAACCATAGACATATTAATAGATTTGGGGCTTACACTTAATTCTAGCTCCAATCTAAGAACAATTAGTTCTTATGACGTGGCCCTGGCTCAGTGTTTGCCCTCATAAAGGGATCACCAAAGATAGGGCTTCTATAGAAAAGTATGATGAAAATAAGATGGCACCTAGCTAACAGAAAGAATAGCATCTGGGTCTTAAATGCTTATCTTAAAATAAGCAGCCAATTAAATGAAGTATCAGTTAAGTCTACATGGAAAATGCACATCAGCCTTTGTGATCCAAGGATCATAAATAATAAAATCCAAGTCCAAAAGAAAGGACAGTACCAGAGCTTAAATCGTGAACAAGCACTTTGCAGAAGGTTATGGATAACAATGGAAGCCAAAAATCCATTTTCAGGGTCCCCACGTGGATTAAGACTCCAGTGAATTCCCGCTGTATAGTTGAAGAATGTGGATAGTCTTGTAATCAGACAGCATGGTTAAGTCAATGACAGCAGATGTAGGTAGGTTAAAGTGTAATAGCTTATCAATTGATCTCCCTTTTGACCAACTTTAAATTTGTTTCAGTTTTTAATATTTTCTGCTTTCTAATCATTGTTGTTGGTTTCGTTTGATTCCTGTTTGTGCTTTGTATGATTTTCTCTGTATGAAATCTAGGATAGGTAGACTTCTGGATACAGTAACTGGATTGATAATTGTCTAAGGTCATGGTGGGGGAGGATGAGGGAAATGGAAGCTAACAACCTAAGTATCAGAAGAAAATGTTCTGAAATTGATTGTGAGGGTGCTGCTTGCAAAAATCTTCTTAATATGATTGAAGGGTTTAATTATATTTCCTGTAAACTATATGCCAATAAAACTGAAAACTAAACAAAACTGTGTTTCTCTGTTCAGACAAATCTCTCTGCAGTATCAAAGGCAGCTGAAGAATGCTCTAGAAAATCCTCCCCCACCACCTCCACACACTTTGAATCTGTTGATCTTAGCAAGGGATTCCTTTCTATGTCTTTCAGATATCTATATTGTCAATACCCCAGAATGTGTTTATTCACATTTCCCTCGTCTGAGCAATTTTTGCTGTGATTTGAAGACCTTCCCAGATTTGGAATGAAGTTGTACTGCTTTTCATATTCTTAATAGATGGCCTTTTCTGTCACTACTTCTTTTTGTTTTCATTTTCTTTAGACAGAAATCCTTTTGTTCTCTAAAACAGTAGTTTTCTGTCTGAAATCTACACAGCAAAACCCACCCATTCCATCATGTCTACATATACAACCAAGGGACACTGATTACATCCTCTGAGTAGAGTGACAATTCTCATTCTTTTATCCTGAATTGTATCTCCTCCATTAATGTAAACAAACTGCCCTCTCAAGTATTCTAGCTAACCTTTCCTGTTGCTGTTACCACTGCGTCTCATATAGATAGGTCTTAAGTTCCTGACCATGATTTTCAAGAAATATTTTTAAAATAGTCTAGCTAAACTATTGTGCAGTTTTTAAAAGAATTCAGGACGTTTTCCATTTGCTTGTTTGTTTGTGATTTAAAGATGACCCAGGGCAATTCTTTCATCTAGCTCCAAGGCTCCAGGAGTCTGCCAATGAGAATTGTGACTTCTTTTCTGAACGTCTCCCCATTTTGATGAGCATTTTTGTAAAACACTGTTGATCAACATGTTCAGTAATTGGAGGTGGGCACCATCCTGCTTCTCTGGTCTCAAGGAAAAGGAGAGAATCGTTCACGGGGGCAACTAGTCACACATTTCATATTCTCCTTTTTGTGACTCTCATTTTGCCTCTGCAAACCCATGCCTAGAGAGACAGTGTCATGCCACTTGAAAGCACTTAAGACCAATGTACTGCGCAATAACACAGGAGCAGAAGTACTAAATACATTATTAGGCCAATTAACGTGCGTATCTTGTGAAACCATTACTTTAAATCTACAATCCAGGAATTAAATCCAATGAAGATTTTGTATATAAGCAGTTTCAGCAGCTACTCTTTTTCTTTGTTATTCATGTAAATATATCCATCACACAACTTTTGCAAATCCAACATTTTACAGATGTATAACTTTTTTAAAAATAATTTATTAGGGGCTCATACAACTCTTATCACAATCCATACATACATCAATTGTGTAAAGCACATTTGTACATTCATTGCCCTCACCATTTTTTAAAATCATTTTATTATGGGCTCATACAACTCATCACAATCCATACATACATCAATTGTGTAAAGCACATTTGTATATTCATTGCCCTCATCATTCTCAAAACATTTGCTCTCCACTTAAGCCCCTAGCATCAGCTCCTCATTTTCCCCTCCCTCCCCATTCCCATCTCCCTGATGAGCCCTTGATAATTTATAAATTATTATTTTGTCATATCTTTCACTGTCCGATGTCTCCCTTCACCCATTTTTCTGTTGTCTGTCCCCCAGGGAGGAGGTCACATGTAGATCCTTGTAATCGGTTCCCCCTTTCCAACCCACCCTCGCTTCACCTTCCCAGTATCGCCACTCACAGGACTGGTCCTGAAGGGATCATTCGCCCTGCATTCTGTGTGTTTCCAGTTCCTATCTGTACCAGTGTACATCCTCTGATCTAGCCAGATTTGTAAGGTAGAATTGGGATCATGATAGTGGGGGGAGAGGAAGCATTTAGGAGCTAGAGGAAAGTTGTATGTTTCATCGTTGCTACATCGCACCCTGACTGGTTCGTCTGCACCCTGAGTCCCTTCTGTAAGGGATCTCCAGTGGCCTACAAATGGGCTTTGGGTCTCCACTCCACACTCCCCCACCCTCATTCACAATGATATGATTTTTTATTCTGATGATGCCTGATACCTGATCCCTTCAACACCTCATTATCACACAGGCTGGCGTGTGCTTCTTCCATGTGGGCTTTGTTGCTTCTGAGCTAGATGGCCACTTGTTAACTTCAAGCCTTTAAGATCCCAGACGGTATGGTATAACTTTTGATAGCCAGGCACCATCCGCTTTCTTCACCACACTTGCTTATTCACCCACTTTGTCTTCAGTGATTGTTTTGGGAAGGTAAGCATCATAGAATGCCAGTTTAATAGAACAAAGTATGGCTGCATTGAGGGAGTACTTGAGTGGAGGCCCAATGTCCATCTGCTACCTTAATACTAGACCTATAAATATATACATAGATCTATTTCCCCATTCTCATATATAAATATATTTGCATATGTACCTGCCTTTATCTAAACCTCTATAAATGCCCTTTGCCTCCTAGCTCTTTTCTGTATTTCCTTTTACTTTCCTCTTGTCCCACTGTCATGCTCAGTCTTTATTTGGGTTTCAGTAATTCCTCTTGGTTACACTACCCTTGATCATGCCCTACCAGGCCTCCTATACCCTCCTCACCACCGATTTGATCACTTGTTGTTTCCTTTTTCCTGGGTTTGCCGACACCACTACCTTTCCCCCCACTTCCCCCTCTCCCATGTCCCCCCGGAACTGTTGGTCCCGTTGTTTTCTCCTCCAGGTTTTTGCCCTCATCATTCTCAAAACATTTGCTCTCCACTTTAAGCCCATGGTATCAGCTCCTCACTCCCCCCCTTCCCTCCCCATTACTACCCCCTCATGAACCCTTGATAATTTATAAATTATTATTTTATCATATCTTACACTGTCCGACATCTCCCTTCACCCACTTTTCTGTTGTCTTGTCCCCCTGGGAAAAGGTTATATGTAGATCCTTGCAATCGGTTCTCCCTTTCTACCCCACCCTCCCTCCACTCTCTGGATACCGCCACTCTCACCACTGGTCCTAAAGGGATCATCTGCCTTGCATCCCCTGTGTTTCCAGTTCCTATCTGTACCAGTGTACATCCTCTGGTCCAGCCAGACTTGCAAGGTAGAACTGGGATCATGATATTGGGGGTGGGGTGAGGTAGGAAGCATTCAGGAACTATAGGAAAGTTGTATGCTTCATACAGATGTATAACTTATTGTCTTCAATGAAAATAATGGGCTCTTAAGCAATATGATTTTCCCATCACTGTTAATACCCGTTTCTCCTTCCTCTTGTCCCTAGTATTCACTTGTGAATTTTGCTTTCTATACATTTCCCTTCTTTTTTATATAATGAGGTGATACAATATTTGTTCTTTCATCTTTGGCTTCTTTCATTAAGCATAATGTCTTCAAAATTCATCCATATTTTTACATGTATCAAATCTTTGTTTCTTCTATTGGCTGAGTAGTCTGCCACTGCATATATGCACCACATTTTGTACATCCATCTATTCATCTATTGAGCATTAATTTTTTCCCATGATATGGCTATTGCAAATACTACTTCAATGAATAGATAACGACTATAATCCAGTGGGAACTTTCTAAGACACAATAAATCCTAATTCCTTTCTTAAAAATTCTTCACTGATGTTCTATTCTCTGAAGGATTTATCTAAAGTCCTTAATTTGTGCTTCAATGCACTTTATAATCTGACTCCTGACTGCTCTCGCTTCTTATCTTAGGTGTGGAACATTCTGAATCACACTCATTCACAATTCCCAGCGAATATATTGTTTTTGTTTCCTTTCAGGTGTCTGTCGTCTGTCAAGAATTTCCTTTCATATGAGAGAAAGAAATTTTAAATTGGTAGTAGATAGAATGCTAAGATAACTATCCTTATATAGCACCCTGTGTTCCTAATGGCATTCAAGGTACTGAAAAAGTTATATTTTATTTTCTAGGAAACTAGGTGTAAAAATTAGATTGATTTCCATTTTAAAAGAGTAGAACAAGTTATTGTAAAATGAAAGATGGTCCATCTATTTGTTCAATCTCCCAGTAATGTGTTCATAATAGAACAGTGATATTTAGAAATAACTGGCACAAAAATGATATTTATTAACCAACAACCAAACCCACATTTTCCATAACTATATTGATCCCCTTTTGTAAAAGTTACTAATAGGGATTTGGGTTGGCATCATTTATCTCCACATAGTGATTCAAAAATGTAAGTCACTTTCATTGTAAGTGTGAAATATTTTACTGTCTCAAAGTTCTTCACATACAGTTTCACATCAAGAAAGAGTAAGTATGAGCATGGAAACACCAGTATTGTAAAACTATGTTAATTGCTTTAGTGAAAACATATAGGACCAAAAATGCATGCAAAGAAAGAGTTTGAAAAGACATATGTCTACTGGAAAATTTCTGAACAGAGACAAGCACTAGAGACGAGGATGTATAATATTATTCATCTATGACATCTATGTTGAACTCTAGGTCATATTTTTCTTTTTATTTATTTTCCCAATAGCATTACCTCTGAAAGTTTTTTTACCTAAAACGTATTTCTTTACTTTTGTATACTGCAAAAAAAGTTAGTTGAGTAGGGGAAATGTGTATGATTATAGAAAACATGTATTACTTATACAGTTGAGCATAATTATCTGCCTTCTTTTTGTTCTTAAATCGGAGTTGGGGTTGGTGAGCCTTTCCAGCCTGAAGGTGCACACCCTCATTAGTCTAAGGCAATTAACCAGCACCACAGCCTAGGTGGCACATAGGCCTCAGTATGGTCACATGTCTCATTTCTGGCCACGGAGCATCAGGCCTGGGTTTTATTTCACTTTTGCATATGGTGGAAGGTTGCATTATTTAAAATTGGTCATGGAACAAAGAGAGTATAAAATACAAAACTGGTGTAAATGTTCTTGTCACAAAAGGACAAGTAATGTCAGCAAAGAGAAAGTGAAGCCGAGGGGAAGAAAAGGAGAAAAATCAGATGTTGTTGACAAGCTTTGAGTTTGGAAACAGGCGCACTTGAAGTCCACCCCTGAAAATGTATGTTGCTGAGTAAATAAATTCTAATTTTGGGTTCAGCCCATTTGTGTTTCTTTATCTGTCATATGCAATGGAAAAAGTTAGGAATCAACAGTGTAGGATATATTAGGACTGACTCATCTCTTGAAATATACATAAAGAACTGTCACCTACCCAAACGCAACACAACAAAATTAAAAATTTTAAAATACCCAAACTAAAAAATATGTAATATTTCACATAAGATTGGTAATGGAATTTGTTATTGTTATTTAGGTGTCAATGATATTTCCATTTGAGGAAAAATACCGATGAATTTCCGGACCCCCACACCCACCTTCCTCCCAAACCTAGTAGGAGCAAAACGATGAGCAGTATCTGGGCATTATCCTACAATAATAAGAAATAGAAATAGATGTTTCATACCTATCCTAAGTTTATTTTAGACAAAGCTTTGAAGGGGCATAATTAACTGGAATACTATCAAATTAAAATTGCGCAGCATTGTGTGTATGTATGCCTATAAAGAGAGAGATTTATCACTATGATACAGATAAAGACACAGGATTAGGTGTATTTATAGATTATTCCTAAAAATAAGTATGGAGTAGCTTCATCATATTTACTTTGGATGCAGCATCAGAAGGGATCAATTGATAGGTAAAGACATCATGTTGGTAGATGTTCAGTGAAAATGAGGAAAACCCTCGTGGGGATTATTTGACAGAGTGGCTATCTCAATGGGCACACACATACCAAGCATTGTGAAGAAGGTGCAGGGTCATACACTATTTATTTCTGTTATACATGAGGTCCCTCTGAGTCAGAGCGGACAGATCAGTGCCTAACAACAATAGACATAAATATGCCTATGCTGTTATTGTTGGGCATCATAGTGTCAATTCTGATGTATGGTGACCCTAGCCAACAAAATGAAAGGCTTCCCTCCTCACAAATGTTGCTATAAGAGAGGGTTCCTGAAAAAAAAGGAACAAATCCTCTGGGAGGAGATTTATAGTAAGTATGCATTTTCCCTACTAGACGAGCATCAAGCAACTTACTCTGAGTTAGTGCACCCAGTGGCATCACCTGGGAAGGTTCTATCTGGTCACAGTGAATTTTTTAGTAAAAGCAGTTTCACTCAAACCTTGTGTTCTTGTGATGGCTGATTTAAAAAAACAATGTGTGGCTGTGAAATGTTGTTTCCTGTTTGGGAAAATGCCACAGAAATGGTTGTGATGTTTAACGCAGCTTACAAGGATAGCTCTATGGAAAGAAAAAAAAACTCATGTGTACGGGTGGTTTTCTTGTTTCAAAAAAGGTGAAATGTCAATTGATGGAAAACTTCATTCTGGCCTGTCAACTTCCCAAATGGATGAAAATATTGACAAAATGTATGCACTTGTGCTCAGAGACTGAAGACAGATCATTGAAGAGATGGGGAAGCTATCTGGATTATCAACGAATTTTAATGGAAGCTTTGGGAATGAAAAGGGTCACTGCCAAATTTGTGCCTTAGGTTCTGACTGACGAGGAACAAGAGCATCGACGAGCAACATGCTATACTTTGAAAGAACAGTTCTGGAGTGACTCAGACGTTTTCTTCCCCAAGGTCATTACTGGTGACTGGACATGGTGCTATTCTTAATTGAGCAAACAATTAACCCAGAAGACTCCATGATCACCTCACAACAAAAAAGCTTGTCCATGAAGTCAGAGATCAATACAATGCTCATTTTTTTGTTTTGTTTTTTAATGTGACGGTGATAGTACATTTGGAGTTCATTCCACCTGGTCAGGCTGTTAATCAAGCTTTCTATTTGGGGGTTCTGAAAAGATTGTGTAACAGTGTGTGACATTAAAAGGCCTTATTTTTGGCAGGCAGGGGACTTGTTTTGCCACCATGACAATGCACCTCTTCTTATAGTCATCTCAGTGGCCAGTTTGGGGCCCCAAACCAGCAAGCCTCTCTTGCCCCATGCACCTTGCTCACCTGACCTTGCTCTGTGTGACTTCTTTTTGTCTATGAGAATGAAGAGGGACATGAAATGACAGTGAGTTTATGATATAGAACTAGTGATGAAAAAAAACAAGGGAGGTGCTGTCAGATGAGTTTGAAAAATGTTTCCAAGAATGGAATCGCAGATTTGACCAATGTTTTAAGTGTAATGAAGCATACTTTGAAGATGATAAGGTTGCTTTGAAAAAAAAATTAAATACATTGCTTTGGGAAAATTTTTATGCTATTTTTTGGTACCCCCTCGTAACTGTGCCTATTATTGCAGCTGCTATGTGAACTCATTCATCTCAGGATCTTCCTGTTTTTCTCGGGTAACCTACCCTGCCAAGTATGATGTCATTCTCTAAGAATGGGATATCAGTCACTTCTGCTAGATCACATTTGATGAAGATCATGTGTGTTCTGACTGTTTTTGAATTCTGAATCAGAGAATAGGATTTACTCATTATGAAAAAAAAATCCAATCATGGTTTTACCCACACTATTGAATAGATTGGTTGCTCCTTTCCTGTTTCACCCAGGAAATAAACAGCCTTGACTCCAGTGGTGTCACACAGAATCACTGCATTTGCGGCTGTCTAAACCTTGGTTCTAATGTCTTAATTTGCACACATGCCCTTATCCCCATTCTTGTCACTGACACTATTATGTGAAAACACGACTATTCTTCATTTACCCTTCAAGAACCATGCCTTGTGCCTTCGCCCTTGTCATTGTTGTTGGGTAGCATAGGGTTGCTTCTGCCTCCTGGCATTACCCTGCACAGCAGAATGAAATGCTACCTGGTTCTGCACCAGCTTACAACTCTTGCTAGGTTTGAACACCTTGTTGCAACCACTGTGTCAGTCCATTTTATTGAAGCTCTTCCTTTACACCAAGCTTGATGTACTTCTCCAAGTATTGGTCATTCCTGATAACATGGGCACAGTACACACCATGAATCACCCTAGCTGACGTGTTACTTGTTTCAAAACAGAATTCTTCACCCTTCTGGCAATTCATGTTGTTGTTGTTGTTGTTATGTGCTGTCACGTTGTTTTTGACACATTGCCACCTCATGTACAACAGAAAGAAACAGCATCCTGTCCTCACAATTATTCTTAGTTTGAGGTCAGTATTGCAGTCCCTGTGAACAATCCATCTTGTCAAGGGTTTTCCTTTGTCATGGCTCCTCTATTTACCAAGCATGATGTTGGCAACAAGGACTGATCTTATTTGATAACATGTCCAAAGCATGTGAGATGAAGTTTTACCATCCTTGGATCTAAAGACTATTCTGGTTATACTTCTTCCAAGATAGACTTGTTGATTCTTTAGGCAATCCGATTAATTAATTAAATCATATTAAAAAGAGGGATGGAACCATGACTGTAATAAATTTCAGAACATTTTCTTCATTCTTGTACTCGTTGTTATTAGTTCACATCATCCCCCACACATAATAAACTAAACTAAAATAAAATAAAATAGAGAACAACCATTAATTGAAAATAGAGCAGAAAATATTTTAAAAAATCAAATTTAAAATTGGTCATAAGAGAGATAAAATAAGGTGTCATATTTTTACCTATGTCTGCAATAATCTATTTTAAATCATATTGTCTGATGGCAGGGTTATTCATATTTCTAGTCTATGGTTATAGCGGATTCAATGGATGCTGAATCCATGTGGTGACCCTGCAGATTGATTTTGGGCTTTCATTATCATCCATAGCCTTATGCAGAGTGAGTGCTCAAAATTTAAGCTCTAATACTGTTCCCTCTTCCTGTCTTATTTAAAGTATTGACTCACACAGACCTGTGCTTCTACGATATGGACTTAGCTGACCCCTCATTCAGATGGCTGCTGGTTTTAAAAACAAGTCTTTAAGACTCCATATGCTATTCTTTCTGATAGCCATATACTGTCTTACTTCTTTATCACACATTGCTATAGCACCAATATCTTCAGTGATTTCTTCATAACATTCTTTATAGGCAACAACAGGAGGATTCCATTTTGAAGCCCCACTAAGTGAACTGAACTTTACCTTTTGCCCCTAGTAGCAGACATAAGGAGTTGAGATACTCCTTGGGCTTAAGGCTGAAATGAGAAGCAGATGACTGTCCCCAGGTTATGGAGTTTAAAGTCATTGGGACTTGGTTGGGACCTCTTGTTTTGAGGGTGCTCAAATTATGGCAGCACAGGACAACTATATATTTTCTATTTTCTTGGGGGCTTTTTTTCGTCCCATTTAATGACATGTCTTAGTCTAGCAGGCATGGGATGTTTCTGTTCTTGTGAATGAGGACTGTTGAAAGTTTTGGCCTATCTTCAACCCTCCTTGTGTAAATAGGTCCAGTCACTTACATGTATACTTTTATCAACAATGTTTTCAATTCTATACCACTGGCTAAATTAATGGTACTAATTACCATATGCCCCACTGGGATGATTTAAAATGTCCTCCAGTAAAAGGACAATAATGTTTCTAAAGTGAATCAGGGACATATATAAACCATAGATACATCAATGTGTTTTGAACTCCCACTTAATAGCAACCCTAATCTAAGATCAACTAGTTCTTTTAGCATGACCCTACTTGATATTTGCCTTCTGTGTTGTGTTTTGTGTGACTGACTTATCTCAGCATAATATACTTCAGGTTCATCCATGTTCTGAGATGTTTCACAGATTCATTGTGTATGTATGCATGTTTATTCATTTGTATTTTGAGACATTAGGTTGTTTCCTGCTACTGTGAATAATGTTGTGATGAACATCTGGGTGCATGTATCTACTTGTGTCATGAGCCTTATTCTCTAGGGTGTGTCTGCTTTTTAAAGATTTATAGCCTTGGAAACCCAATAAAAGGTCACAGCTAGAATACATTCAGCAGCAGTAGGCCTCCATTTGATTTAGTTGTGGGATTTCTGGCAAACCTAGTGGGGTAGTGGTTTATGTGTTAGGCTGATAACTATAAGGGTAGTAGTTGGGACCCAGTAGCCACTCCTCAGGAGAAGGGTGAGACTTTCAGTTCTCATAAAAATGTAGGGTAGAGGGAGAATGGGTTGGAAAGAGGGAACCGATTACAAGGAACTATATGTGACCTTCTCCCTGGGAGACAAACAACAGAAAAGTGGGTGAAGGGAGACATTGGACAGGGCAAGATATGACAAAATAATAATTTATAAATTATGAAGGGCTCATGAGGGAGGAGGGAGTGGGGAGGGAGGGGAAAAATGAGGACCTAATGTCGGGGGCTTAAGTGGAGAGGAAATGTTTTGAGAATGATGAGGGCAATGAATGTACAAATGCGCTTTACACAATTGATGTATGTATGGATTGTGATAAGAGTTGTATGAGCCCCTAATAACATGATTAAAAAAATGTAGCTGTAGAAAACCACAGCGGCAGTTCTACTGTATGCTATAGGGTCCTATGTGTCAGAGCCAACCCAATGGCAGTGAGTTGAGTGTGACTAATGGATGATACAGTATTTCTATGTCCATCAAAACATCATTTTATTGGGGGCTCATACAGCTC
The DNA here is from genome assembly GCF_000313985.2 of Echinops telfairi. Taxonomy (NCBI): domain Eukaryota; kingdom Metazoa; phylum Chordata; class Mammalia; order Afrosoricida; family Tenrecidae; genus Echinops; species Echinops telfairi. The sequence goes on from NW_022103900.1 coordinate 36,909,671, forward strand.
TTATCACAATCCATACATATATCTATGTGTCAAGCACATTTTTACATGTGTTGCAATCACCATTTTCAAAGCATTTTCTTTTGACTTGAGCCCTTGGTATCAGCTCATTTCACCCCTCCCCTCCCCTCCCCCATGAATCCTTGATAATTTATAATATTTTTTTTTCATGTCTTACAATGAACAATATCTCCCATCACCCACTTTTCTGTTGTCCATCCATCTGGGAGGGGGTTATATATAGATCACTGTAATCAGTTCCCCTTTCTCCCCCCATTTTCCCCTTACCCTCTTGGTCGCTCCTCTCATTATTGGTCCTAAGATGTTTGTCTGACCTGGATTCCTTGTGTTTCCAACTCTTATCTGTATTAGTGTACATGTTCTGGTTTAGCCTGTTTGTAAGGTAGAATTGGGGTTATGATGAGGGTGGTGGGGAGGAAGCATTAAAGAACAAGAGGAAAGTTGTATGCTTCATGTATGGTGCTATACTGCGGCTTGTCTCTTCCTTGTGACCCTTCTGTAAGGGGATGTTAAATTGTCCACAGATAGACTTTGGGTCTCCACTCTGAACTCCCCCTCATTCACATTGATATAATTTTTTTTGTTCTGGGTCTTTGATGTCTGATGCCTGTTCCATGGACACCTCATGATCACACAGACTGGTGTGCTTCTTCCATGTGGGTTTTGTTGCTTCTCAGCTAGATGGCCACTTGTTTATCTTTAAGCCTTTAAGGCCCCTAGATGCTATATCTTTGATAGCCGGGCACATTCAGTTTTCTTCACCACATTTGCTTTTGCACCATATTTTCTTCAGCAATTTTGTTGGGAAGGTGAGCATCATTGAATGCCGGGTTATTAGAACAAAATGTTCTTGCATTGGGGGAGTACTTGAGTAGAGGCATTGTGTCCATCTGCTACCTTAATATTTAGCATATATGTACATAGATCTATTTCCCTACCATCATATAAAAATGTATTTACATATGTACATGCCTGTATTTAGACCTCTATACATGTACTTTGCTTCCTAGTTCATTACGCTATTTACTTTTACTTTTCTCTTGTCCCACTTTCAAGTTATATGTCCAAATTTTCAAGGAAATAATAAAACTGTATATACTATGGAAACAAACTGCTACATTTTTTCTCCTATCGAATGATTGGTTGGTTAAAACTTTCAGTTGTCGGCCAACTGCTTTAACTTCTGCACTTCTAAATGTATATATGTATATACAATATAGAGATATATAATAAGTATGTGTATATAAGACATAGATGGAGGTATAGTGTATAAAACACTAAGAACAACAAAGTCTGCATCATCAAGTTGATTCCAACTCATATCGACCCATAGAACAGAGTAGAACTTCCCCTTAGGGTTTTTCAAAACTCTCAATCTTTATGGGCAGATAGCCTAACCCCTCAGGTAGTGAATTTGAATGGCCAACCTGTGGTTAATAGCCATCAATAACCCAAAGTTCCACGAATGCTCATATATTGTATCTAAATATAAATATATGCACATTTATAGACACCTATATAAAATGATAGTGAGCAAATAACTTACTGTCAGTCTATGCTGTCTATGCCGACTTCAAGCTTCTGTAAATTAAAATATTTAAAGAGTGATATAAAAAATGTTTATATAATACAAGCTGTAAATCCATGGCATGTATTAGTACCACAAATATAACTTTAGAAATATTAATATCCCCAACATTAAACTGAGGGAATAATAATTTTAGCAGACTAGGGGGAAAAGCATTTTCCTTCTAAAAGTTTTGAAAATTCTTAATAAAATCCTAGCCAATAGAATTCAACAATATATCAAAAGAATACTACATCATGATCAAATGGGATTCAAATCAGGTAGCTTAGAGTGGCTAAACATTAGAAAAACAATCAATGTTATCTACCACGTAAACAGAACAAAAAATAAGAATCAGCATTCAGTGCAGACAATGCACCCAACATTACCAAACACTCATTCCTGATTTAAAAAACACACAATAAAATAGGGATAGAAGGGAGATAATCTCAATATAAAAATCCCATATATGAAAAACCAGTGACCAATATCTCACTCAACATGGAAAAATTGGAAACATTTCCCCTGTGAATGCAAACCAGATGAGGATTCCACTCTTATTCAACATTGTGCTGGAATTCTTAGCCAAAACCACTAGACAACAAAAAGAAACCAAAGGAATTCAAGATGATATGATTTCATCTATAGAAAATTCAAAGAAAATCAAGAAAATTGTTGGAAACAATTGAATGATTTGTTGATGTGGCACGACAGGGAGCTACGTGTGGCCTCCTCTCTGGGGGATGGGCAGCGGAGGGGTGGGTGAAGGGAGATGCCGGACAGTGTAATATAAGATACAATAATAATTTATAAATTATTAAGGGTGCATGGGGGAGAGTGGAGGAGGAAGGGAAGGGGAGGGGGGGAAAAAAGGAAAATTAGCGGGTTCCGGGAACCCAAGAGGCAAGCGAATTTTGGGAATGATGAGGGCAACAAATGTATAGATGTGCTTTACACAGTTGATCTATGTATTGTGATGAATTGTATGAGCCCCAATAAATTGATAAAAAAAATTAACAAGCAGAAATCAATAAGATTTCTGTATACTAGCAAAGAGAGCTCTGAAAAAGATATGAAAGAAACAATGTCCTTTACAATTGCCACACAGAAGATGAAATAATTAGGGACAAATCTAACCAGAGGAAAAAATTGCCTGTACAAAGAAAACTAAAGAACATTATTATAACTATTATGATAGACCAAAAGTTGTTAGGTGTCAACAAGTTGATTCCAACTCTTAGCAACCCATGCCCAACAGAACAGACCACTGACTGGCCCTGTCCCAGCCTCACAGTGTTCTTATGGCTGAGCCAGAAGCCCACAGAGACCTAAACAAATGGAGTGATATCCCATTTACATGGACAGGAATGTTTAATGTCATAAAAGTATCAATATTACCCAAAGCAATCTACAAATACTATGCAATTCCAATTTTAAAAAAAAACAACTAACCTCCTTTTTTAAAGAAATGGAAAAGCTTCATATGGAGAGGGAAATGACCTAGGATAAGAAGAACAAAATAGAAGAGCTTACACTATCCACCTCAAAACTGATGACACAACCCCAGTAGTCAAACTGTACAACAGAGGCACAGACCTATGGAACAGAATAGAAGACCAGAAATAATTCCATCCACCTACAGTCAACTGATCTTTGACAAAGGGCCAAAATACATTAAATCAGAAAATGTTTCTTCAATAAAATATGGGGACAAAATTGGATCTTCATCTACAGAAGTGTGAAACAGGACCCACAACTTATGGGAAAAAATAAGCTAAAAAGGATTAAAAACCTAAATGTAGACTGCAGAATCATAATGATCACCATTGAGAAAATAGGGACAAATGTAAGGACCCTATTGCAGGGCATACAAATACTATCAAATCTAATCAAGAAAGCACACACAATAGAGACAAAACAGATGTCTCAGACACACTAAAACAATGATGTGCATCAGAAGACTTCTTCAAAAGAGCTCAAAGAGAATCCATGGGATGGAAAAAATCCACTGACACAATGAACAAGGGACGACTGTATAAAATCTATAGAGTACTGTAAGATATGAGTACAAAAAAGAAATCCAATTTAAAAGTGGACAAAAGATATGAACACAGTTCACCCCCAAAAAATGTCATTCCAATTGCTAACAAATAGATCTCATAAAAAATTCTTATAATCACTAGCCACCTCTTAGATGCAAGTCCAGGCAACAATGAGGTATTATCATACACTGACAATGACGGTCAAATTTAAAAAGAAAAGAAAAGAAAACAACAAATGCTAAGGAGGGTGTGTGGAGAGATTGGAATTCTCATACACTGCTTGTGTTCCTGTGAGCATGCACAACTGTGTTAAGCTGGGTTGACTGGAGAAACAAATCAGTAAAACATATACGCATAAGAAAGAACTTCATATTAAGAAAGCATCGAGGGAGGGAGAAAGCATGAGGAGCTGATACCACGGGCTCAAGTAGAAAGCAAATGTTTTGAGAATGATGATGGCAACAGATGTACAAATGTGCTTGACACAATGGATGGATATATGGATTGTGGTAAGAGTTGCATGAGCCCCCAATAAAATGATTAAAAAAAAGAAAAGAAAACAGCCCAGCCCAGCCCAACTCAAGTCCTTGGATCCAATGTTACCTGGAACCTGCTTCAGATTCCCATAGCCAAAGGCCACTGATGCAGGATGGTGAAGCTGAAAGCAGGGATAACATAGATTGGTGGCTGCAGAGTCATGTGAATCCAGGGTAGGGGGAAGTATGGCAGGGCACCAGCTCAGAGGTTGGTTCTCAGGTCAGTGGCCCACATCAAAATGCTCCTGTTGGCAGACAGAGTTCTCACACAGGCGCATGTAAAGGGCAAGGGAGGAAAGAGAAGTTCTTACTGTCTTATAGAAAAGACCACGCCCACAAGCAGGTATCACCTGATTGACAAGTTAGACTCCACTCCTGCCTCCACAAAGGTACTGTCAGGTTGACAAAAATTTAACCTCCACAACAACCACTGTGGAAAGTGATATGGTGCTACCTAAAACAACTAAGAATGGAAATATCATGTGATCCAGCTAGTAGTATGTACCCTAAAGAAGCAAGAAATGTAACAGGTAAAGAGGTACACATTCCCATGTTCATGGCAATGCAATTCACAAGAGCAAGAAGTTGAAAACAGCACAAAAGGCCATCAGTATAAGAATGGAGTTTTAAACAGTTGGTACATATACACAAGGGAATACTATGCAGCCGTTAAAAGTATTGATGAATCCAGGGCTCATGTGGGAGGGGGGGCGGGGAGGGAGGGGAAAAATGAGGACCTAATGTCGGGGGTTTAAATGGAGAGAAAATGTTTTGAGAAATGATGTACAAATGCGCTTTACACAATTGATGTGTGTATGGATTGGGATAACAGTTGTATGAGCCCCTAATAAAATGTTTTAAAAAAAAAAAGTATTGATGAAACTACAAAGTACTTCACAATAAAAATAGACCTGGGAACTTTCTATTGAGCCAACTTAGTCAATCACAGAAGGACAACTATTGTATGAGACCATTGCTATCAAGACAAAGACATCTGTTCTCGTCATGTAACAATTTAATCCGATCTCCCAACAATGTGGTGGTATGTCTTTCTAATGCTTATACTCCGTTTATCACTCCTTTGTACATCTTAAAATACACTTCTTCAGAAAAGGCCTCACCTCTGTCTGGTCAGGTTTTTTTTGTTTGTTTGTTTGTTTGCTTAAGGAGGACAGGGACAGTGCCAAATAGTTCCTTCCATATATCATTGTCTCAAGGTCACTTTAAATGAATAGTGCTCCTATAAAAGTGATCAGTAACTTTCAATGAGAATTCATAATAAAGGGGTGGGGGGGTAATGTCTGTCTCTGAGAAAGCAATTTCACTTCTGTTGGTTGGTAAACCCAAGAGGGGCAGCCTGTCCTTAAGGAAAACACTTAACATTACTTATAGTCTCCTAATGGGAGAATCTGTCCACTCTTATGTTGCTAGTAATGCATTTTGACCCATTTTCTTTTCAGTCCTTGGTGGCCTTGCCTGTGTGTGATAAACTACCTGGGTTTTAGATTTTGTATTTTAGAGGTGTAAAACATTCTTCATAGACCACATAAGAATTATGAGATATGGAAACCCCACTAAGGGAATGGGAGTTTACATTACACACATCTGTTGCAGAATAAAGAACTAAACTACTCCTTGGGACTTGAAGCTGAAACACCCTAGGGTGAGAAGAAGCTAAAGACTCCTATCCCAAGATTATGGATTTGGAAGTTAGTGAGCTTTGCTTCAAATCCCTTGCTTAGAGGTTGTCCAATAATTGGCAATTGAAAGATATATATTTGTCAGTTTCATAGTTCTTTCCTTTTTTGTTAACATGCCTTAATTCTGTAGATATAATTTATAATTAATAAAAGTGTTATTGAAATTTTTGTCTCATTGTTTTCTTAAACAGTATTGTCACCTAAGTTTTTAACCTGTATAAGTGAACATACCATTTATTTTAGACTAAAAGGCTTTTTTGTATATGTATATTTCCTTTTTCAATAGTTCTTTAAATTATATACAGTTGCCTAGATTAATGATACTATTGCTAGAAGTACAAAATACAGAGGTTATTTGAATTATTTTTATCAACTAGCTGATAGTGCTGCCTCTGAAGTGGACCAGGGATATATACACACTTTAGATATATGAGTCGATTTTGAGCTCACAATTGAAGGTAAAGCCTAATCTAAAAAACCTGATTTTTACAATGTGGTCCTACTCAATACTCACTCTCATGGAATGACTAATGAAGATATGGGTGCTATAGTAACACACAGTGAAGAACTTAGATGGTGCCTGGCTAACAGGTAGACTAGCATCTGTCATAAAACAAGCAGCAATCTAAGTAGGTGTCAGCTAAGTTCACACAGAAATTGCACACGGATCCATATGATTCACTGGGTGTAAATAATAAAATCCAAGATCCGAGGAAAGAATTGCATTAGAGTTTAAATTCTGAGAACCCAGTGTACAGAGGCTATGGATTAGAGTGAAAGCCTGGAATCCATTTGCAGAATCTCCACTAGGATTAAGCCTCCATTGAATTCCCTCAGACAACCAGGGATATAGATAATCTTGCCTCAGACAGAGCTCACTGGAAAGTGAATTACTGAAAATACCATTAAGTTAAAATTTAATATAGTATCATTCCCCCCATTTTGATCCATTATTTAATTTGCTCTGGTTTCTACAATCCTCTGCTTTCTCTTGGAAGCAGATTTTTTCTGTTTATTTTGTTGTCATTGGGTTTTTTCATATGATTCTCTGTATGTGGAATCCAGGTTAGTTGAATCTAGAGATAGTAACTAGATTAATAGCTTCTTAAGATTTTGTCAGGAGAGGTTTGAGGATAATGATGAAGAGCTAAGGATGAAGAAAATGCTGCCATGATGACTATACAGCTCTTTCTAATATAGTGAAACCATTTAAGTGCATGATACATGAATTATGTGTCAATAAAACTAGTTTTTAAAAAGATATCAGTTGGATTTCTATGCACCAGCAATGAGAAATCTGAAAAAGAGATTAAGAAAATAGCTTTATTTACAATGGCATCTAAAAGAATATATTATCTATGATTAAATTACCCAGGATGTGAAACTTTTATACAATGAAAATTATAAAAACATTATGAGAACAAACTGACGATCCAAATAATTGGAAAGTTGTTCTACATTCTATAAAAAGATTTAATATATGCATGATGTTAACCTATCCACAGCAACCTAATTCTATAACACAATTCCAATAAAAATTCTAGCAGTATTCTTTGCAGAAAGAAAAAACAAATCAATTTTATAAAATAAAATAGAGCTCAAATATCCAAAGAAATTTTGATGAAGAACAAAGTAAGATGCCTTGCAGTTTGTAAATTCATAACTTCCACAGCTACAGTAATCAGAACAGTCTAATGCTGATTGAATCATAACCACCTGGTGGTATAGAGGTGATGCATCAGGCTGCGAACCTCACGGTCAGCAGTTTGGAATCACCAGCAGCTCTGGGGACAAAGACAGGCTTTGTATTCCTATCAGAAATGACATGCTCAGAAACCCACAGAGGATCGCTGAGTCAGCATTGAGAGGAAGGCAGTGAGCTTAGTTTGGGTTTCTACAAACCGAAAAGTGGTGAAATATATAATTTTGAACATCAGAAAACAGCCAAAATGTGTGTGCAGATGTGAATGTATATATGTCCTCATATATTTGTATGAAACCAAATTCACTGCCATCAAGTTGAATCCAACTCATATTATATAGGTATGTGTATATATATATATATATATATGGTCTCCACATATATGTGCATCTATGTGACTATATGCACAGATAAAGAGGTTTCAAAGAGTTCATGGGAATTTTCCATTATCTTCCATTCCTTCAGTCAGCTTTTCCATGAACTTTTTTGAAGCCCCCTCAAATCTATAGGGAGCCTAGTTCTGGACAACTTTTAGATATAATGAAACACTTCCTGGGTTTGATTAGAACCATAGTCTCTTGGAATATCTTGATCAATTGTCATAATACAGTTAATAAAATTATGTTCCACATCCTAGTTGAGGGATTTGTATCTTAAGATTTATATATGAGCATCCATCTAAGACACTAATATTGGTCCCTTCTAGTGAAGGCTAAAAGGGACCAAATACTCAAAAGATAGTACTAGACTGCAAGATAAGTTTACAGTACTAGACTACACAAGAGTACAGTGCTAGACTGCATGACAAGTACAGTACTAGACTACAGGACAAGTCTACATGAACCACATCCTCAAGCCCACAGATATCAGAATAACTACATGGTGCCTGGCGACTATTGCCTACCATTCAATCAGGGCTACAATACAATGTATACAGAGAAAAATTAATTTAAAAAGAAATGAAAAGAAATCCTGTTGAATTACTTGAGACCAGAGAACTACCGTAAATGACAGCTCTGTCATGCTCTGAAACCCAGAACCAAAACTAAGACATAAGGTAATTGTGTAACTAAACAATAAACTGGCTAAATATAAATTAAATACTACCCAGTAGATCTGTACTTGTTTAAGACATTATCTATATGAGATCAAAGATTCAAGAATTACCTTAAAATAAAGATGAAATGTAAGGGAACAGGGAATCTGGACTTCCAGAGAGGAACAATCAGAACTGAAATAATTACAATGTTCCGACATTGTGAAGGATGTGACTAATGTCACTGAAGAACTTGTGAAAAAAATGCTTAATGGGAGGGTAAATTGCTGTATAAATCTTCATTGGAAACTCAGGAGACACTTTAAAAATTAAAATGGCTATTGTATTGCTCAACTAAATAACTTTAATTTACTGAAAAATTGTGCTTTGTGCTTTCCAAATAATGTTGTTAATCATTACATAAGAAAAGAATGATCTCAACAAATGCCATAAATTTTATTTCAAATGTAGATTGGCTGATGACTGTCAGAACCACAGTATAAAAGCTATAAGTATTTTCTGTCTAGTAAGCAATGAAAGCTAAATTTAAACTTTGCAGAATTTTTTTTTCATCTGGGACTGGGGCAAGCATGAAATAAATCTTTTGGTGATACCAATGTCAACCAAGTGCTTTTCAAGTAATCCTGTATATACAAGGGGGTACTCCCCCAAAAAACAGGAATCCACCCCCCACCAAAGCTATCTAATGAAATTATTTTACAAAACAACCTTATCACTCTCAAAAGTACTCTCCATTACACTTAATGTTTTTGTCAAATCTGTAATTCCATTCTTGGAAATGTTTTTCAAACTCAACTATTTGGAAGGTTGAAAACACCTCCTTTGTTTTTTTCTTCACCTTCTCTAAGTCACCAAATCGCTGTCCTTTCATGTCCCTCTTCATGCACAGCGACAAAAAGAAGTCACATGGAGCAAGATCAGGTGAGTAAGGCACAAGGGGCAAAAAAGCCTTGCTCTCTTTTGCCAAAAACTGACACCCTGAGATGGCTGCATGAACACGTGCATTGTCATGGTGACAAAACCAGTTCCCCATTTGCCACAAATCATGCCTTTTTGGTCACACATTGTTGCACTTATTTTCAGAACCTCTAAATAGAAAGCTTGATTAACAGTGTGACCCAGTGGAACAAACTCTGATTGCACTCTGAGTAAATATTTTTGTCTGTTCAGGAAATTGACAGACGTCCAGAGCAAGGTTTGTCATTAATCAACATTTCACCTGTTTTCAAACAAGAAAATCACTCATACACTTGAGTTTTTCCAATAGTGCTATCCTTGTTACCTGTGTTCAACATCGCAACAGTTTCTGCTGCATCTTTCCTGAGAAGGACACAACATTTCACAGCCACATGCTGTTCTCTTAAATCAGACATCACAAAAAACAAACAAACAAACAAACCGAGGTTTGAGCAAAACGGCTTTCATGAAAAAATTCACGGTGACCAAAGAGAACCTTCCCATGTGACGCCACTGGGTGCATTAACTGGGTGAGTTGCTGGACGCTCATCTAGCAGGGAAAATAAGTACTATGAAAGCTCTGTCCTGTGGAGTTTTTTTCTATTTGGGTGGAGGTACTCCCTGTTATATTGTCCATGGTTGAGTCAGATATTGATTTAAAATATAGGTTTATATATTTTTTAGTTATTTTTGTGTGGATTGTGTGTGTGTGTGCTTAATGTATATATGTTACCTATCCAATATTGCAGTCTTGGAATAGCTGTATGTTCTTATTTAAGCAATTATTCCTGAGAAATGAGAAGTTAAGGGGAAAATTACCAGAGAAAGCAATGAAGAATAGTCCCTCCTGCTCTGTTACGACTATTCAACCAGTCCTGGAACTTTAATGACCTGAATATGATGTATTTAAACATCAGTATTGTGTGAGGTAGGTGGGGGACTATATTACATAGGATGAAGTTTTCCCTGAAAGAAATTGGTATTTCTGGGCTATCTGCTTTGGTGTTGTGGAGGTTGGGCAGAGGTTCCTGCAACAGCTTGGAATGGTGATGAGTGTTGGCCGAGCTGCCTTATTCCCCCAG
>NW_022103900.1:36922392-37003683 GCF_000313985.2 Echinops telfairi
GGAGATGTCGGACAGGGCAAGATATGACAAAATACCAATTTATAAACTATCAAGGGCTCATGAGGGAGTGGGGAGCGGGAGGGAGGGGAAAAATGAGGACCTAATGTCAGGGGTTTAAGTGGAGAGAAAAATTTTTGAGAAGGATGTACAAATTCGCTTTACACAATTGATGTGTGTATGGATTGCGATAACAGTTGTATGAGCCCCTAATAAAAATTTTTAGAAAAGAAAAGAAGCCATGTCTTACTTATAATCCTCAAGAAGGATTCACTGAGTACAGGGAATCAATAGCAGAAGAATAAAAACTGTACGAGTCCTCTATTATAAAAAGTCAAAGAAAGATTTACACACAGGTGGCAAAGATGGCTTTTAGGGAAGGGAGCACACAAATCAGATAATAGGTGCATATTGACTCGGATGCCGTGAAAGGTGGGGCATAATGAAGGAATGCTCAGCACAGTTACTCTAAAGAAAAGGAGGCTATGCATAGGTGCACAAGAATGACTGACTGCAAAGGTGAAGACCATGATGAACACAAGTCAACAGTATATAAATCTAGACATAGATATGTAAACACACAGACCAGAAGCATAGCTATGCATCGGTCAAACGGACTACACTCATGACCATATACAGGTGTGGTGGACTACACTTCTACACACATATTTGTACTTGTATGTGCTACAAATATATCTATGTATAGTGTTAATGAGGCAAAAGAAAGTGAACTTCTTGGGCTTTATTAACAGCATGATACTTTCCTAGGACCGGAGGCTTAGGATCATGCTTGAGGGACATCGAAGTTATTGACCCAGCAGAGCCTACAAAGGCCAACTTCTGCATCCTACTTTCATGAGCAGCAACTAAGATCTTACAAGTTGGTGAGCAACCAGGCCATCGAAGACCACATGTTGGTCTTTCCCATCAGAGACAATGAAGAGTGAAGAAAATCAAATATGTATGGTAACAATTTCGAGCAAAGGACTAAAGGATCACTTGCACCTCAGCCTCCATGCCCCCGGGATGAGAACCACCACCGCTAACCCCTCTGAAAATGATCAAGGTAGAGCAGGAGAAAGAAATAGAACAAAACTCAAAATCATAAAAACTAGCCTTACTGCTCTGACAGAGACTGGAGGAACTCCCACGGTTGTGCCCTTTAGTCCCTTGGCTCAATTTTCAGCCAAACAACAGACAGATCTAGAGAGTGAACAATAATACCAGCAAGCAATCCATCATAGTAAATGAAAAGGGCAGCATTTACCCAGGAAAAGAGTTCAGGGGGACGGAAGGGATAACAAACAAAGAGAAATGATAAACTCAGGGAGAAAGTTGAAAGGGTGGGTTAGCTTGCGGAGATAGCAATCAGCATCTTGAAACACAGTACGTGTGAATTGTTGAATTGATCATCAATTTGCTGTGTGAATTTTCACTTAAGTGACAATAAAAAGTCCAATACTTATATCTTTATATATACATTTTTTGTTGATAGATGCCATTGAGGAGTTTCTGACTCAGTGACTTTATGCACAATAGACCCAAACACTGCCCAGTCCTTTGCCTTCTTTATAATCGCGCTTGTATTGTTACAACCACCATGTCAATCCATCTCATTCAGGACATTTTAAACAAGGTAACATATAATGAATGTAGTTTATTTTTTAATGCACACTATTTTTAATTAGAATTTTTTAATATAGTCAAGTACTTTTTAACATCATCACATAAACTGTTTCAGTTGCAGAAGCAAAATGCATCTGGGTATGACAACGGTTTATATATTAATTTTTACCTTCCTCTGATGAGCAGGAAAAAATGATATTAGTCAAATGTCATTTGTCATTTTGTATCTACTCAGTCTGTTGTCAGGAGCTGTTGTGTGAACTTTCCTATCACCGTGACTCACAAAGCCCTGGTGGCACAGTGATAAAGCACCCTGCTGCTATGGAAAAACCCGTGCTTGGAACTCAAGAACCAGCAGCTCTGTGTGAAAACTATATGGCAGTCTGCTTCTTAAATCAGACATCAAAGAACTAAAAATCAGATCAGTGGGTGCCCACCTTCCTGATACGATCACAGAAGACAAAGGTGTGCATAAGCAAAGGTGGTGAAGAAAGCTGATGGTGCCTGGCTATCAAAAGATATAGCGTCTGGGGTCTTAAAGGCTTGAAGATAAACAAGCGGCCAACTAGCTCAGAAGCAACAAAGCCCACATGGAAGAAGCACACCAGCATGTGTGACCACGAGCTGTCGAAGGGATTGGGTGTCAGGCATCAAGGAACAAGAAATCATGTCATTGTGAAGGTGGGTGAGTGCAGAGTGGAGACTCAGAGTCCATCAGCTGGCAACAGAACACCCCCCCTGCTGAGGGGTTTTGGGGAGGAGGTGAGCTAATCAGGGTGCAGGATAGCAATGATGAAACATATAACTTTCCTCTAGTTCTTAAATGCTTCCTCCCTCCACTATCATGATCCCAATTATGCCTTGCAAATCTGGCTAGACCAGAGGATGTACATTGGTACAGATGGCAACTTGAAACACAGGGAATCCAGGATAGATGACTCCTTCAGGACCAGTGGTGAGAGGGGCAAGGCCTGGAGGGTGAAGGGAATGTGGGGTAGAAGGGGGGAACCAATTACAAGAATCTAAGTATAGCCTCCTCCCTGGGGGATGGACAGCAGAGAAGAGGGTGGAGGGAGACATCGGACAGTGTAACTTATGACAAAACTATAATAATTTATGAATTATGAAGGGTTCATGAGGGAGGGGGAGTGGGAAGGGAGGGGGAGAATGAGCAAATGATATTAAGGGCTAAAGTAGAGGCTAAATGTTTTGAGATTGATGAGGGCAACAAATGTACATATGTGCTTGACTCAATGTATGTATGTATGGACTGTGATAAGAATTGTATGAGCCCTCAATAAAATAATTTTTAAAAAAAGAGAATAATGAGGGTAAGAAATATGCAAATATACAAATGTGCTTTAACTAATTGATGTATGTATGGATTGTGATGAGTTGTATGAGCCCCCAATAAAATGACTTAAAAAAACAAACAAGACTGCAGCCTTTGAAACTCTATGGAGAAGTCTTACTCTCCCATAGGGCCAGTACAAAACACAACCGACTTGGCAGAAACGGGCCAATTTTTACAGGAGCACAGACATCATAAGATCTTTCTTCTGCAGAGATTTTTGGTAGATTTCAACTGTCAACCTGCCAGTTAGCAACTGAGCATGCAAGCAATGCATCCCAAGTTCCTCCTAGGACTTGTCCAATCACGTAGATCCAACTTACAGCAACACCATAGGACCGAGTAGACCTGCCTCATATTGTTACCAAGGCTGTAAATCTTTCTGAAGCCAAATGCCATGTTTTCTCCCACAGAGTCATTGGAGGGTTAGAACCAAGAACTTTTTGATTAGCAGCCACTAGACCTGATGGGCTAAGTGTTGGCCTGTGATTCAAAAGGTCAGGAGCTTGAAACACAATGAAATGGCATTTGACTCCCATAGAGTTACCATCTTGGAAACTCACAGGGCAGTTGTAGCCTGTCCTTTCAGGTTCACTGTGAGTCAGTCTTGATATGATCGCAGCAGGGTTGGTCTTTTGGTTGTCAGCCACTCCTCTTCTGGACTTCATTGCAACACATCAGTTCCCTTAGACTTATATTGCTATCTTCAAACAATTCTCAAAAATTCTGAGACATTCTAGGGAAAAAACGTGTGATAGGTTGAAGAGAAAGTACATTTTTCTCAACACAATTAATGGTCATGCATTTTAACTTTTATTATTTAATCAAATATTTTTAAAGATTTCGAGATACGGCAGTACATTTTTTATGGATACAGCCAGGTAGTATCTCAGTATTTCAGAGAACAAACAAATTTTAATGAAAACAAATATTATATGCTCAAACTGAAAGGAAAAGAAACCGAGTTCAGCGGAGATTTCTCACTGGGCTTAAAGGGGTATGAAATTCAGGGCAGAGGTAAGCACATTAAAAGCTGTAGCTGTAGGATGCCCTCAGATGTGGTTGATGTACTGCATTTGGGCACCGCATTTCAAGCTGCTTTTTTCACCTCGTAAAGAACAATTTCCTTGTGGAGAGTTTTCTAGTGATTGCCAAAAGAGTTGTATCTAAATGTTCTTCTTTGAACTAAAAATTTACCCAAAGCTACTGTTTGCACAGAGTCTAATATTGACACAGGGTTCGCATAGTGTTTGCTTGTTTATACTTCTAATCTGGAAAGCAAGCATTTCCCATGTTAATTACAGACTCTGGACCTTCCAAATGACAATTGTCTTCAAAATGTTGTCTATGGTGGGTTTTAGCAACTCATTAAAACCAAAACCACACTCACCGCCGTCAAGTCAGTTCTGACTCATAGAGGCCCTACGGGTCAGAGCAGCACTGCGCTTGCGTGTTCATGACACGGGAACTCTTTACAGGAGGACAAAGGATCAATGATGCTTCGTCCAACTGCTGACCAGGAGATTAGCAACCCAACAAGTAACCACCATGCCACCAGGGCCTCTATCAATACAATGATATATGGACATTTTTTAAAAGTGCATGCGATTGTGTACAAGTAAATGCTGACATTAACGGAGATATCCCTATATGGTGTATATTGTTTATATGCTAGACTCCTAATCAGTGGTGGGATTCAGTGCGTTCGCACTGGTTAGGCAGAAAGAAACTATACCTATCTATATGTTGTGCTTGGGGAACTGGTTGTTAAAAATGGCTCCGTAATCAGGGTTCTCTCGACGGTGGGTGGGTGAGCGGATGTCCAATGTGGAAATCAATAATTTTCATTTCTTATTTATTTTTTAAGAATAAGAATTCTGTTATCAGCACAGCAGCATATTCTAAGTGCCCATAGTTATGTTCATTGTGTCCATAGGTGTAGCAAATTAGAAGTAACTATGCCTGTAACATTTAAAACTCATTATACTTTTGGTGAAATACTACATTTTTATTCCCTTGTTTTGTTACTTCAGTAAACACATAGATAAATTAAGAGAAAAAATACCCCAGATCCAGGGCATAACATGCTATAATTTCTTTCAGTTTTGTGTCACACACAAAATTCTGACAAGATATTCTGATAGAATTATCCAAATCCTGAAAGTGTTCAAAGAGCTAGAAATATTGTCAGAACAATTGCTGTAAATCTGGCAGAAGTGAAAGCGGTTTTTCAAACAAGAACATAATATGTTCAGAGAAGTTGCCTGTTTCTAATCTATCAAACACAGTAACAATTTTCTAATTGGCCTCCCTCTAAAGAACAGGATCCTACTCCAGCCGAGAAAATAATGTTAAAGGTAAATCACACAGCTAATGATGCTCAGAAAAAAGTGAAGAATATTGCAAGCAAGGATGCTAATCTATAACTAATATGGAGATATTGTAAATTAATGCTTTCTGATAACCTAATCTAGTTTTTGTACCTCTTTCATTGTTCTTAGTTAAGTATATACACTGTATGAAATAATAAACTAGCTTTTAGTATGTTTTTTTATACTTAAAATAGTAATTAAGGCAGCAGACTGGTTGCTAAATTATTTCAATCCCACAACTGCTACTAATCCATGGTTTTGGGTTTGAACTTACCTGGGAGTTCATTGAAGGAAATCCTGGTGATTTGCTTCAGTAAAGTTTACCACGAAGAAAATCTTACAAAAAGGTTAGAAATGAGCAACGTCAATGAACAGGCTTGGTGAACAAACCTGATTTAAGAAATAAATGATTCCTGTGTTGATAATAATCTATGTACTCTTAATTACAAGATATGATAAACTTGCTGATTTTAATGTTAGCTCTTTGGATAAGTCATTTACACCTTTCATAGACTCAGTTATCCAACAGTATCCTGAGCACTTACTTGCCCCTTGAGGTCCTAACACCAACATCATTTCCAAACCTCCTTTGCACCTGTTTATTCTGTGCAGGTTTCAAGGTCAAGTTGGGGTTTTGTTTACTTCAAAAAGCTTTTCCTGAACACAAAGAAGTCATGGTTTGATTGACAGCTATCAAGTCCATCAGACAATTACATCAGGAGATATGTGAAATAAGTGAGATT
This sequence comes from Echinops telfairi, assembly GCF_000313985.2. Taxonomy (NCBI): domain Eukaryota; kingdom Metazoa; phylum Chordata; class Mammalia; order Afrosoricida; family Tenrecidae; genus Echinops; species Echinops telfairi. The sequence goes on from NW_022103900.1 coordinate 36,928,482, forward strand.
ATAAGAATTACAAAATTGTATCAGAAAGCATGTTGCAATATTTTTAATGGTTATTTGAGGACACTTCAATAATGAATTGTTGGCATTATGCTTCCTAAAGTAACTGGACAACACATATTTGGAACATGTTGTCAGGAGAAACCGGTACCTGGAGAATGACGTCATGCTTGGTAAAGCAGAGGGGCAGCAAAAAACAAGACCTTTGACAAGATGGGTTGGCTCTGCAGCTGTGTTGATAGGCTCAAACATAAGAATTGTGGAGATGGCACAGATCTGGGCCGTCTATTGTACATGGACTCGCTATGAGTCCAAACTGACTCTATGGCATTTAACCAAACAAACACAATACAATAGGAGATATTACAACATGCTTTCTCATATAACTTTGTAATTCTCACCATTTCCTAAGGGTTAGTCATGTTACTCTCTGGTCAAAAACTTTCAAAACCTCTTCATTACCCCACTATTCATTCATCTGTACAATCTTATAAGTACCCATCTGTCTCAGTTTTCTAGAGCTGCTATAATAGAAACATAACAAGTGGTGACTTCAGCAAACATACATTTTCTCACAATGTAGCATTCTTGAAATGCAAATTCAGGGTACCTTTCTATGGAATGGGAGCCCTAGTAAGGGTGGGGGGGCTGGACTGTGATCTGCAAGGTCAGAAGTTCAAAACCACGAGCCTCTTTTGGGGAGAAAGAGGAGGATGTCTGTTCTTGTAGAGAGTTACAGTCTCAGAAACCCACAGGAGCAGTTCTCGCCTGTCATACAGGGTGGCGGTGAGTAGGCATTGACTCAGTGGCCGTGTATATTAAGTTCTCTAGGGAGAAGTGTTCTCTCTGGGTTACTTCTGGGAGAAGATTTTTGTCTCTTTTCAGTGTTTTTTTGGAGACCTTCATGTTGCATGGAATCTATATTCCCCTATCTCTGAGTTTTTTGTGTTTGTTTAATCAACTCTTTGTCTCTTAAGTGATTGATTTCAGACATGCCCTATATTCATGTTATCTCATTAGTACAGCAAAGAAAATCCATTCTCAAATAGGATTAGAATCAAAGCTTGAGTGTTGGGATCTAAAACCAAATTTTGGAACATAGAGTTTAATCCGTAACACCATCCATTCATCTACACACCTATTGTGAAAATGCTTCAAAGTCAAGGTTTTAGTTATGTCAATTGTTTGATTGCATCTTTATTTTTCAGATATTACTGGTCCATGCGCATGTCATACACTTGCCTCTCCCAATCTGGAATTGACCGTATATGAAAAGGCTTTTGTTCTTTTAAAAAAATATTAATTACTGAAATGCAATGGGTCCTCAATACTATGAGCTTGGTCATTATTTTTAGACCTTCTCAGTGGATAGAACTATTTAATATGTAGTATTTCTTATTAAAGGCAAAATATATCTGTGGTGTATTGAAATATTTGGTATGGATCACCTAGCCCCAGTATGTGTAATGCTCAGGAAATGACTGGGTGGAAACAGGCAAATGGGCTGTATGAGGCTCTAATTGAGATATTGGTCTGTTTCTCCATCTAGCTGGGTTTAAAATGAGCAAACCCAGAAGCAGGGATGGGAGATCAGTAAAGAAGAGCTAAGAAGCAGCATGCATCTTTTGAAACCTGAGACACCTGTGTGTTGAACCTCCTCCTTCCCGAGAGCAGGTGGTGGAGCATTGGTGAGGCGAGTGCCTTTGGCCAGGAGGCTTGATCACAGAGTTGGCTATCTCCAGGCATTTCATCTTGGGAGTTGGGTTTGCTTGCCCACAGAGCTAGAGTTAAGTTTCTTCAGACTGAGGCTTATGATAGATGTATTTATCTACAGAGATGAAGGCTCTATACCATTGCCAGAGCAGGGCAAGGCACTTCATGGCTGAGAGGCCAAGGACCAGAGAGAAGGACGCCTGAAGGCACCACTGACAGCAGGCACTCTTGGCTGGATGAACTATATACCCTGAGCATTTCACCTGTTAACTTCGCTAATAAGCTCCATAATCAAGAATCTATGAGCTCTGCATTGCTGTTGCAATGAATTCTCAAACCCAGAAATGCCATGGGATAAAAGATTGGTGTCATAATTGATTAAAAAAAATTAGAGAATATAGTGATGTCAGACCTCCCCCTCAGAAGAATTGAGCTTTAACTGTTGAGTTTGATTTTGCTCCTCCTTTGTGTGGTCAGAGAATATCAGACGTGGTCCCCATGCCATCCTTACAGCATCACAATTCAGTAATCAGTTGCCATGGCGTCAGCACCAAATAACAAGTGTAAGTGAAGAAAAGCACTCCACTGGGTATTTAAAGGTTGAGTTTCAAAAGCGAGTGCCATGCTTTCCCTCCTAAGTGCCGCTTGGAACTCTGACATCAAACCTTTCAGTTTTCAGCCTAGAGAATTCATCAGTTGTTCCGCTCCTATTAAAAGGTTAATATGGATAAAGATGTATACATTTTTATCATGTAAAATTCACATAGAGTATGTTTCCACACTAAAAGATGGTTTCAGAAAAGGATGTGTAATGTCTTTCCTTAGAAGCAGGGGTAATGAGACTTAATTTCACACACTTTGCACATATCAGGAGAGACCGGTCCTTGGAAAAGAACATCATGCTTGGTAACGTAGAGGGACCAGCAGAAACGAGGAGGAAGACACTCTTCAAAATCGATTGACACCATGGCTGCAACAATGGGCTCATACAAAAGAACAATTGTGAGGTTGTGCCAGATTGGGTGGTCTTTCACTCGGTTGTACATAGGGTAACCATGATTCAGAACTGACTTAAGGGAACTGAATAACAGCAACATACTTCCTTACTACAAGTTGGTTCAGAAAAGGATGTGGAATGAGGGATAGCATTGCTGATGGGTCTTCATTGAAAACACACACCAGTGAGATGTTTAGTTGTGTTTTATTGATAAAGGCATTTGATGGCAGAGATGAGAATATATGGAAAACTCTGTGAACCCTTAATTTTGCTTATACAGAATATGTACATAAATCTCAAAATAGCCTTTTAAAGAGTACAAGAGGATGCTGTATAGTTTAAAATCAGGAATGTTGTGTGTCATAGTTGTATTCTTTTACCATACTTATTCAATCAGTATGTTTAGTAAATAATATGAGATGCTAGCCTATATAGCAAAAATGTGGCACCAGGATTACAGGAAAACTCATTAACAACCTGTGATGTATATGTGACATAATATTTCATGTTGAAAGTTTAAAAGAACTGATGAAAAACAAAGACTATTGTCTTCAATATTCCATATAAGGAATAAGTAGCATCATGGTATGTGGAGAAAATACCAAAATTGTCAAAGAATTCATTGTTTGGATCAAAAAATATATGTTCAAGAAAAAAGAAGTCAAGAAATCAAACAACCTACTGCATTGGAGGAATCTGTTGTACAAGGTTTCTTTAAAGGGTTGAAAACAGAAAATTCACAATGAGGACTAAGGTATTTCTGGCAAAAGATGGTATGTTAATTCACCTCATGAGAAATGAATGAGAAGTTGGACAATTAATAAAAACGGGAGGAGAAGAATTTTTGTCTTTGAATTATGGTGTTGATGAAGAATATTGGCCTGCTATGCAAACCACAAAGAATCCTATGTCTTGAGAGAAGTAGTACAGCAAAAGTATTCGTTATAAGCAATCATTTTGTCTCACGCACTTTGGATACGGTATCAGCAGGAGGGATTAGTCAATAAGGAAGAACATAATGCCTGTAAAGTAGGGTCAGCAAAAAAAAAAAAAAAAGGAGATTGTCATGAGATGGATTGACACCAGTGCTGCAACTATGAGCTCAAACATAGCAATGGTATGAGGATGGCACAGAATGAGGCACGGTTTCCTTTTAGTGAACCTAGGTTTCTTCTGATTTGAGGCTGACTTGATGGCACCGTACAAGAACATCATACACACCTCAAGAAATGCATAGCTCACCATTTTTTGTTTTCATTCATCATAAGTTGACAAACCTGTAAACTAAAGGGGAAAAGGAGGTTTCCAATATGGCAGGCCATTGGCTCAAGTCCAAAGAGCCAGGGGTTGATGAGCCAGTAGCAGGATCCAGACCTAACAAAAATCAGGCAAGCTTTTCCACAGCGTCTACTTATTTACAAAGTAGGCTATACCCCTAAAAAAGCTTCCTGTCGATTAGATAATCAATCAATTTGAATAAAATTGCAATGCAAAATGATTGCATAAGCAATCATTCCAACTTAATCTTTTTATTTGCCTCCTCTGGTCTGTCAAACAAAAGTAATCATCCTATCACAGAAACCTAATATTCTTACAACGAAATTAACCGCTAACAGCAAAGTCCAATATGGAGTGGGAAAATTGTGTTGAATTACATCATGGGGAATGATCGGGCCTTAACTGCTGATCAGCTGAGAATCCTGACCCAGCCACATTGCTCCAAACCCAGTGTAACTCAAGAAAGGCAGACAGATAAACTAACAGACAGGATAGAGTTACTTCCAGGAAGGGCTGCGTTACAGAAGGGGTATTAAGGGCCTTGGTCGATAGGAAGCATTCTCTATATAAATAGAGGCAATAATATTGCAACCATTAACTTTAAAGTACTTCCTTTTAGGTTATAAATATTCATTTTTGTAGTGTTAAAGTTTAGGATATAAAGTTAATCTTCAAAAGTTGTTTTAGCCAGTTACTCCCAATTCTTCTTCAGCATCACTTCTTTTGTGCTTCTAAACTTTCTTTCTGTAACAGTTTCAGGGATGGTTTTTAATATGCAAAGCTTAAAAATTTTCATGCACATCATCTAGAGTTTGTTGAAGGGGTGAGTCCAAGGACTTCCAATTAATGAATAAATGTATTTTTACTTTCTAGATTAGTTTTACTAGGGCCCCCCGACTCTTGCCCCCTCTGTGACACTACTGGCCCACATATGGGCACTAAACCACTCTATTTTCTCCTTTTAATGGAATATTTATGTTTAATTTGAGTTCAACTCATGTTAGATTCAAAAATATATGTTGAGCACTTTGTAGACATCCTTAACTTTGCCATGAATGAGGTAAAAGACCTGGTACACAGTGCTTGAGAATATTGATTATGATGTTAAAATGAATGTTTTTTTGAAATTGGTTTCTTGAAAAGACCTTTTGTGATAAACAGCTGTAGCCACATAAAAGTCAAATGCTTTTTTATTTCTGTATTTTGATTGTATAAGAAATTAATTGATACTTGCCACATGTTATTTATAATTAGGTGCATACCACTGAAAGGTTAAAAATAAATTACTATATAACTAATGTTATGAAATAGACTTAAAGGGGCAGATCGTTGTTTTTATTTTGCTTTTATTGTTAAGAACAAACTAGTAAACAATGAACCTCAGATTTGAACCTAGGATACAGTTTTCTTACCCCATATCCCGTGCATTTCAGGATTACATTCAACTGTCTCAGTTGTACAATTATTCATTGTTGGTGGGGGTTGATAGCTATTGCACCAGTACCTCCTCATGGCAACACATGTACAACTGGAAGAAATGTTGCCTGGGCCTATTATCAGCAAGATTGTTGTTATCTTCAAATTACTGCCTGACCACTCTGGAAACTCAAGGTGGCATTTTGGCTCTTGTGGACTTACTTTAATTTTCTTCAACTTGAACTTGAACTTACCTATAAGCAATTAGTGGTCTCTTCCACAACCATCCTCTTGTATTGTTTCAGCTTCTTATATTGAGCTTGTCTACCATCCCTTCTCACAGATGTAGTCAATTTGATTTCTGTGTATTACATCTGGAGAAGTCCCTGTGTATAAGCTCCATTTGTGTTGTTGAAAAAAGTTATTTTCTATGAACATGTCATCAATCTTGTAAAATTCTATCATACCATTTCCAGCTTAATTTCTATTACCAAGATTATATTTTCCAACTCCTATTACTTTCTCTTTGTTTCCAACTTGTGCATTCCAATTGTCTCTAATTATAATGCACTTGTTTGCATGCTTGATGAATTTCAAACTGAGAACATGGCTTAAAATCAGGAAAGGTGTGTTGGGGTTGTATCCTCTCATCATACTTATGCAATATTTATGCTGAAAAAATAAATATAAAAGCTGAAATATATGGAAAATATGGCATTAGGATTGGAGGAAGGTTAGTAAGAACTTGTGATGTGTGAATGACACAACCTTGTTTGCTGAAAGTGAGGAAATCTTGTAGTACTTGCTGATGAAAATCAAGAATTGCAGCCTTCTGTACAAATTACAACTCAGTGTAAAGAAGACCAAAATTCTCACATTTGGGTCACTATGTAACAGCATAACAAATGGAGGAAGCGTTAAAGTTGTGAAGGATTTCATCTTGCTTGAAGGCACAATCAATACTCATGAAAGCAGCAGTCAGGAGATCAAAGGACATGTTGCCTTGGCCAAATCTGCTGCAGGAGACCTTGGCAAAGTCTTAGATAAAAAGGAAAGAGGTTAAAAAGTGTTAAAAGCAAAGAGGTTACTTTGAGGCTAAGGTATGTCTGCACAAACCATTGTATTTTCAATTGCTTCATATGTATGTGAAAATTGGACAATGAATAGAGAATACTTAAGAAGAATCAATGCATTTGGATAATGGTGCTGGTGAAGAATGTTGAAAAGTACCATGGCTTGCCAAAATTAGAAACTAGTCTGTCTTGGAAGAAGTACAGCCAGAATGTTCCTTAGAACATCCTTCATCTCCAGTGCTTTGGACACATTGCCGAGAGAGACCAGTCTAGGAGAAGAACATCAGGCCTGGTAAAGCAGACAGGCTGTGAAAAAGAGCTAAGTCCTTGACAAGATGGAGTGACACAGTGACTGCAACAACAGGCTTAACCATAACAATAATTTGGGAGGCTGGTGCAGGACCACTTAGTGATTCATTGTGTTGTACATAGACTCTCTATGAATCAGAACCCACTTAGTGGCACTGAATAATTATGATGCCATATGCAAAGGCGTATTTTGACTCTTGTGGACATGTTTTAAGTTTTTTCAACGTCAACCTGAACTTATCTATGAGCGACTGGAGTTAAGTCCTGCCATGGTTTTAGGGTCTGCTGATATTGAGCTTGTCCATTATTTATTTCACAGATGCAGTGAATTTGTTTTAGTTTATTCCATTCAGAGAAATCCATGTGTATAGTTGCTATTTACATTGATGAAAAATGATATTTGCTATGAACAAATTATTGGTCTATCACTGTTCCTTGCTCTTTGTTTCCAACTTCTGCATCCCAATCCCCAATAATTACCAGTGTATCTTGATTGCATGTTTGATCAATTTCAGGCTGAAATTGTTGGTAATATTCTTTAATTTCTGCATCATTTGATTTTATGGGTAGTTCATAAATTTGAATAATAGTTGTGTTGACTGGAATTCCGTGTGTGCAGGTCGATAATTACCGATAATTTCCTACTGCAGATAGATCTTGAAATGTCTTTTGATGAATGCAATGCCCTTTCTTTTGAATCTGTGATTCCTGGCATAGTAAACCATATGATTTTCTGATTCAAAATAGCTATTTCATATCATTGAGGGCTAGAATATCATACTTCAGGCATGCCATTCCATTTTTGATTAATTTTCAATATTCTTAAATTCATCCTTTGCACATTCAAAGTTTTAAATATTATGGTCTGCTCTATTTTGAAAGGGTATCTCTTCCTCAGTCAGATTTTGAGTGCCTTCTGACCAAAGGAACTCATCTTTTGGCATTATCTCTGTCAACATTCTACATCTCCTTGACCATGCGTCAACGCGTCCATAAAGTTTTCAGTGGCCAGTTGCTCTGAAGAATCCTTTCTTTGACTGGAAGCTTGGCTGAAACCTGTTTTCTCTGGATGAGCTTGCTGCCTTTTGCGATACCAGTTACCTAGCTTCCAGCATGATAGCAACACACAAGCCTCCACTGACAAGTAGTGATTCCAACTCACACCAAACATATGAGTTTTTTTTCTGTTTGTTTGTTTGAGATTGTAATTCTTTATGGGAGCAGAGAGCCTCATCTTTCTCTCTACCAAAAATGTATGCTGTTATTGTTATTAGGTGCCATCTAGTTGGTTCCAATGCATAGTGAGCAACAAATGTAATGGCCTGGTTTTGTACCCTCCTCATAATTTTTTCTATGCTTACACCCATTAATCCAGCCACTTTGTGAATGGATTTTACTAATGGTCTTCCTTTTCATCACTGACTTCCTAAGTTTGCAAGCATGGTGCCCTTCACCAAAGATGAGGCCAAGTCTCGCCATCCTTATTTCTAAGAAACATCTGGCTGCATTCCTTGCAAGAAAGATTTTTTTCATTGTTCTTTCAGTACATGCTTTATTAAATATTCTCCACCAAAATCACAATTCAGAGGAATCAAATTATTCTTCAATATTCTTTATTCCATTCCTTTTTTTTTCTCATGTGTATGAAGTTATTGAAAATACTATGACTTGGGCTTATGTACAAGTTCCACATAACACAAAGCAGTGGACTGGATTTCCCATTTGTATCAATATTAGCCATGCTTTGTTAGGAGGCCGGTTGGCATGGTGCTGACTTGGTGGTTTGCCAACCACAAAGCGAGCAGTTTGACACCACCAGGGGCTCAACAGGAGAAAGACTAGTCTTTCTATTCCTATAAAGAGTTATCATATCAGAAACCAATAAGTGGTTTTACCCTGCATGTATGTTGGTATGAGTCAAAACTGTATTGGTAGTGATATTTGTTGTTGTTTTTGTCATCCACACAATCTATTGCTTTTGGATGGCCAGTAAAACACACGTATACAATTTTTTGTATTTCCTAGTTTGAGCCAAGTCATCTGACATTAGCAATGTTATCCTTCCTGCCATGTCCATTTCTGAGTCTATCTTGAGCTACCTGGGAGCTCCCTGTCAATGTACTGAGTGGGACTGCAACGGAGAGGGACTGCAAGCACTTGCTGATGAACCTCAAACACGGTGGCCTCCAATATGAATGTGTACTCAATGTAAAGAAAACAAAAATCCTTACAAGTGGACCAATAGATGATAGGACTATTGAGAAAGAAAAGATTTCAATTGTCAAGGATGTTATTTTTCTTGGACAAAACTAAATACTCATGGAACAGCATTTAAAAAATGAAAAGATCTCCCTGGAGTGTGGTTGCCACACACAAGCCTGAGGAGGTCTCTGAGGCAAGGACCAGAGGCCCCTGCAAGCAGGGAAGTCTGCACTCCTCGGGAGTCAGACAAAAATAACTGAAAAGCTGAGTACATCAAAGTTCTTAAAGTTGGAGATCAGCAATGCCAACTTACTATTACTGACCCCTCCTTCAAAATTGACTGTGGGTTCTAGCCACTGCAGTGAACTCTGGGATTGAATAACTAACAACAAGCAAGTTGCTGCAGAGTGGTGCCCCTCTCCCGTGTAGAAGTATGATGTAAGAACATTCCCGGAGTAGCCCCTTCTCTCCTGGAGAAAGTGATCCGCTTCACTCCCAGGGCGAAATGGACCTTATCTCAGTTTAAAGGTCTTCCTTCTTAACTCAAGATAGGGACCCGATTCCTTTCTTTTGAGGTGACTCTATGCTTTAATAAAATTGTGGCAAAACGTCTTGCTGCTATGTGTGTGTATGTGCGTAAGTGTGGAGGTCAGGTTGGGGAATTAATTTTGGTTCCTAACAAACTACATAGGTTTGGAGTTTGCTAGATCACCTGAGTGGGAGCCTGACCTCACTTCACATCTGGGGGAACAGGAGGAGAAGACAGCCTGTCTAGGATGGAGATAGACCCTGCAGAGATTAATAGCATCATCTTTCATTCATTTTTGTCATCATATTGTGAATGATTCCAGAGGTAAGCATCGGGGAATTAAATTGTACCCCCAATACATGACTTTAAATTTGCTTTGAGATGTTCTTTCACTCTCCCTTTTCTCCCCACCCACACCCACAACCTAGGTTGTTTAGGAGACTGTGCAGGGAGAAAAATCTCCCTCCAGTTGGAAGAAGGGCAGCTCTTCCTGTATTGCTTATGAGGCTGTGAGTGAGCAAGACGGTCTCTGGTCCAAAGAATAGGATAGTAAATTAGAGTCCTTGTGGTGTGAAAGTAGTGGAGGTGAGTCCAGGATCAAGTCAGTTGGTCGCTGCAGGCCCTTGCTACTCTTCCACAGGTGAGAGTGAATTCTGAGATATGCAATATGGATGACGATGGTTCAAGGGAGCTTTCGTACCAAACACTAGTACATTCACTCACCATGCACGATATGGATCTCCTGAGAAGAGATGTGAGATCTTTGTCTTTTCACGTGTCTGCTCAAGCTGAAAGTTCTCTCCCATATGTCTCATTTTTGTTGATTTCTCTCTGCAAGATACTCTATAGGACTCATCTGGTGGTTACCAAGGAAACAAGAAGGGGAGTTCCAATTGCTATGTACATTTTTCAAAAACTACAAAAGCCCTGGTGGTGTAGTAATAATAAGTTGATCTGTGATTGGCATGGCAAGCAGGTCCAAACCACCAGCAGCTCCTCAGGAGAATGACTGGGCTTTTTACTCCTGCAAACAGTTGCAGTCTTGGAAACCCACACAGGGCCCTTATGAGTCAGCATTGACTCGATGGCATTCCGTATGGAGCTTTGTGTGTGTGTGTTTTGTAGCCGTTTCTCGGGAAGGCTCCATTAGAATCCTTTGCTGTCTTTTAGTGCATCTGGGACACTGCCAGGTATTGGACTCATCTAAGGAAAGTTATTTTCTATTGTTTCAACTTTAAAGAAGGCTCACTCTGAGAGGGTTGATATATTGAAAATACTGAGTTTTAATAAAATTTTGAGAAACTTAGCCCACAGTTGAACTTGGAAACTGTTTAAGTCTGATTATTTTTCTGTAGCTTGGGGCATGCCCTTACACCCATCAATGACAAAGTGCATGATAATAAACCATCAATTATAGAAATCCTAGGAAAGGGAACTCACAGTTAAGGGTTTGTTAAGCTAGAGAACTTTTGTCTAGATTTAACCATTTCCACTTAGTGTTTTTATGAAGCTAAGAAATTCTGTTTACAACAATCTCAAAATTTTCCCTAAGTAGAGGGAACTGGCCGTGGAGCAGGGGTAAAGGTTACCAGAAATAGGCTAGAATGTACTTAGTTGCTTTCACCAGGGGGCTGGAAGGGTCATACATGAAGAGGGGGTATACCCCTCCACAGTGAGAAATAAGGAAGGTACCAGGGGAATGCCACTAAGTCCCCTAAAAACTACACCAAAAATCTTGCCATGGGATGCTAATGCAGAGATTTCCACTCCCTTCTTTTTGTTCTCTTTAACAGCAATGGGGCAGAATACACTGCACTGTTGTCTTTTGGGATGCCTGTTGAAACACTGGAAAAAAACAAAGTGCTCTTTCTTTTGTAACACAACATAGCTCTTATGTCAACTTGGATATTCTGAGGCCTGGCCAGTCGATGGGTCTTTAAGTTACAGTACCATATTTGAGTTAGATTTGGTTTGTCAAGATGAGGGCAACTGGAGTGAGGTACCTTATAAAAGGTACTTTAACTTAGAAAACAAGGGGAAACTTCTAGCACAGGTCTGTCAAATCCCCTGGGAGACATCTTTCCCCTGACTATTCCGTCCTTCTCAGCCATAATGCCAGAGCTAAAAACTAAGAACACCTTTATCTGACTCTATTAAAACTCATCCCTGTAACTCAAAAGGACCCAGTACCCCTATATGATCCAGAAGTCCACACACCACTAGTAGCTGCACCATGGTGCCACAGAAACAGCACTCAGCCACATTATAGCCATCAAAATCAAGAAAAACAAATTCAAACAGTCAGTCACCCAAATCCAAGAGAGTGCTCTGAAAAAGAAGCCAGAGAATTCAAAAGAAAGATGTTTAAAAGCCTTTTAAGGACAAGGCAAATGCTCAAGTTCATAACTGAAAAAAATTAAAAATTTAGAAACCATGCAACAAAAAGAACACCAGAAGGTAAACAATATGATTACAGAATCAGACAATGTAGTAAAAGACTTAATAAAAAGAATGAACGAAAGGGAAAATTAAATCAGACTAAAATCAACAACAACAACAAAATCATCAAATAAAAAAGGTAGGGAATCAAAGAAAGCATGAGTATTATGTGGGACACTATCAAGAGAAACAACCTATGTCTCATTGGAATTTCAGAGTAAGAAGGAAAAACAAAACAAAATCTACAGAGAAAATAGTACAAGAAATCATGGAAGAAAATTTCTCCCAAAATATGAGAGAGAAATAAAGGTATTTCTAGGCAAGGGAAAATAAAAGGAATTCATAAAAACAAGACCAGCATTACTAAAATTATTAATGAAATCACTATGGACAGACATTCAATAATACCAGATCAACAACCAGAGATAATCAAAAAGGACAGTTTGACCCAGAAAGTAGTGTTAAGAAGGCAACACTCAAAACAACAGAGATTTAGAGGAAGTACAATGATACCAATAAAACCAAAATAAACAAACACATAAATAAATAAGAGAAAAAGAAACCAAATATAAACACAGCATAATGATAGCAACAAATTCATATATATCAATAGCAACACTCAATGTCACCATCAACTAGAGATAGAGTAGCAGACTTCATTACAAAACAAGACTCATGTATATGCTACCCTCAAGAGATACACCTTAAACTCAAAAACAAAAATAGACTAAGATTCAAAAGATGGCAAACTATACCAAGTCAATGGCATCTTCGAAAAAGTAAAGTGGTGATATTAATCTCTAATAAAATAGACTCCAAGGAAATAGGTACTGAAAGAAATGAATAGCCACTACATAATGATTAAATGAGTAGAAGATCAAGACATAACCATACTAAGCATATATTCACCCAATGAAATAATCTCCTAATGCGTCAATCAAACCTTCACAGAGTAGAAGAGAAAAATAAATGATGGAGAAATAATAGTAGGACAATGCGCTACTCTAAAGGAAAGACAGGTTATCATGAAAAAAAAAACACTCAATAAAGAAACACAGAAGCTAAACAGCACAATCAGTCAGATTGACCTCCTAGATAATACACACAGCACCCCACCTGTCAACAACGTAATATGTGTTATTTTCTACCACACATAATATATACTCTAGAACAGATCACGTGTTGGGTATCAAAGCAGGCCTCAATACATTCAAAAACATTGATATTCTACAATCAACTTTCTTAGATCACAATGCTATAAAGCTGAAATCAACAATAGAAAGAACAGGAATATATGGAGAAGGAATTCTACCTTACAAATCTGGCTAGACCAGAGGATGTACACTGGTATAGATAGGAACTGGAAACACAGGGAATACAGGACGGATGATCCCTTCAGGACCAGTGGTAAGAGTGGCGATACTGGGAGGGTGGGGTAGAAAGGGGGAACTGATTACAGGGATCTACATGTAACCTCCTCCCTGGGGGATGGACAACAGAAAAGTGGGTGAAGGGAGATGTTGGACAGTGTAAGACATGACAAAATAATAATTTATAAATTATCAAACGTTCATGAGGGGGGGTCTAGTGAGGAGGGAGGGGGAAAATGAGGAGCTGATGTCAGGGGCTTAAGTGGAGAGCAAATGTTTTGAGAATGATGAGGGCAATGAATGTACAAATGTGCTTTACACAATTGATGTATGGATAGTGATAAGAGCTGCATGAGCCCCTACTAAAATGATTAAAATAAAAACTACTTATAAAAAAAGAAGACTGGGTAATAGAACAAATAAGGGAGGAAATTTAGAAATCCTATAAAACAAATGAGAACAGTAACACAGCATACCAAAGCCATTGGGGCACAGCAAAAACAGCTATCAGAGTGACATTTATAGCAATCATCAAACACATTAGGAAGAAAAAGAAGAAGGAGGAGGAGGAGGAGAAGAAGAAGAAGAAGAGAAATCCAAAATCAACATCTAAACACCACACCTCAAAAACTAAAACAAAGGCAACAACATAAACCCTCCGACAATGTTGCTGTTGTTAGCTTGGTTCCCTTCCACAGCGATTCAATGCACAACAGAATAAACACTGCCTAGCTCTGAGGCATTCTCACAATTGTTCCTATGCTTGAGCCCACTGTTGCAGACACGGTGTCAGTCCATGAAATTAAGGGCCTTCCTCTTTTTCACTGCTCAACGTTACCAAGCATTATGTCATTCTCCAGGAACTGGTGTCCCTGATCACATGTCCATAATATGTAAGATGAAGTATTGCTTCCAACAAGAAAAGAAATGAAGTAATAAAGATTAGATAAGAAACAAGAAAAAAAGTTTTATAATCTATAAAAACCACAGATACCTGCCCAAAATAATGCAGACATATGTAGAAATCTCAATACACACATAACAAAAGAAGAAATATAGAAGGTCATTAAAAAACTTTCAACTGGACATTGGGCCTCCACTCAGGTACTCACTCAATACAAGAACACTTTGCTGGACTAAATGGACATTCCATGATACACACCTTCCAGATACAATTGCTCAAGACAAACGTGTGCATAAGCAAATGTGGTGAAGAAAGTTGATGGTGCCCGGCTATCAAAAGATATAGTGCCTGGGATCTTAAAGGCTTGAAGGTAAACAAGTGGCCATCTAGCTGAGAAGCAACAAAGCCCACAGGGAAGAAGCACACCAGCCCAAGCAATCACGAGGTGTCGAAGGGATCAGGTAGCAGACACCAAAGAACAAAAATCATCATTCTGTGCTCACCTTCCCCATATAAACGCTTAAGTCAAATGTGTGCATAAGTAAGTGTGGTGAAGAAGGTTGATGGTGCCCATCTATCGAGAGATATAGCATCTGGGGTCTTAAAGGCTTGAAGGCAAACAAGCAGCCATCTAGCCCAGAAGCAACAAAGCCCACATGGAAGAAGCACACTAGCCTGTGTGATCACAAGGAGTCAAAGGGACCAGGTATCAAGCACCAAAGGACAAAAAATCATAGCATTGTGAATGAGGGGGAGTGCGAGATGGAGACGCAATAGCCATCTGTAAACAACTGGACATCCCTTGCGGAAGGGTAGTGGGGAGGAGATGAGTTACTCAGGGTGCAATGTAGCATCAATTAAACACACAACTTTCCTCTAGTTCTTAAATGCTTCCTCTCCCCCCTCCCCACCCTCCCACTATCATCATTCCAATTCTACCTTACAAACCTGGTTAGACCAGAGGATGTACACTGGTACAGATAGGAACTGGAAACACAGGGAATCCAGGACAGATGAACTCCTCAGGACCAGTGGTGAGAGTAGTGATACCAGGAGGGTGGAGGGAAAGGGGGTAAGAAAGGGGGAACTGATTACAAGGATCTATGTATAGCCTCTTCCTTGGGAGATGGACAACAGAAAAGTGGGTGAAGGGAGACTTCGGGAAGTGTAAAATATGATAAAATAATAAGTATTTATAAATTATCAGGGGTTCATGAGGGACAGGGGAGCAGGGAGGGAGGGGGGGGAAGAAAAATGAGGAGTTGATTCCAGGAGCCCAAAAAGCAAATATTTTGAGAATGATGAGGGCAAAAAATGTACAAATGTGCTTTACACAATTGATCTGTGTATGGATTGTGATCAGAGTTGTATGAGGCCCCAATAAAATGATTTAAACAAAAACAAGCAAACAAAAATACTTTCAACCAAGAGAAGTCTAGGTCCACATGGCTTCCGAAGGTGAATTATACCAATTACTCGGTGAAGATCTTTCACCAGTTCTTTACAGACTGTTGTGTAATATAGTAAAAGAGCAGCAAACTCATGATTCAAGCATAATCCTCATTCCAAAATCAGGAATAAACCCAACAAAGACAGGAAACTGCCGACTAATATCCTTTATGAACACACACACACATCTCAACAAAATAATGGCCAATAAAACCTAGTAACATATCAAAAAATAATAATAATTCACTATGATCAAGTGTGATTCATAGCAGGCATGCAAGAATGGTTTTGCATTTGAAAACCAATCAGCATAATCTACCATATACACAAGAAAAAGAATAGGAACCACATGATCATATCAATAGACACGGAAAGGGTACTTAACAATATCCAACACCCATTTCTGATAAAAAATCATTTAACCAAATGCCTTTCCTAAATCCATATATGAAAAACTAACGTTAAAAAAAAGAGAGAGAGAAACTAATGGCCAACATGACACTTAACCGGTATAAACTGAGAATAGGAATCAGAAAAGGGTGCCCCCTATCACCACTCTTATTCAACATTTTGCTGGAGACCTTAACCCAAACCATCAGACAAAAAGAAGAAATCAAGGGAATACAATTGGGAAAAGAAGTGAAATTCTCTATATTTGCAAATGCTATGATTATATGTAGAGGGAATCCCAAAGATTCTATTTAAAAAATTGTTGGAAACAATTGAGGAATTTAATAAAGTAGCAGGGTACACTATTACCAAGCAGAAGCCAATTGACTCCTGCACACCAGCAAATAGAGCTCACAAAAAGACATCAAGAAAACATTTACAATAAACACACAAAAGATCAAATAAACGTAACCTAAGGGGGAAAAGGACTTGTACAAAGAAAACTATAGAACATTATTTCAAGAAAACAAATGAGAGCTAAATAAATGGAAGAAAACCCTGTATTCATGGATAGAAATATTTAATGTCGTGAAAACATCAACATTACCTCAAGCAATCTTTAAGTACAAGACAATAAAAATTCCAGCTTTATAATTTAAAAAGTGGGAAAACTAATTATTACCTTCTTATGGAGAGGGAAGAAACCCAGGAGAAGCAGATACATCTTTAAAAAGATAAAGTAGCAGGCCTTACACTACTCAACCCCAAACCAGTCACAGTATTTGAAACAGCTTGTTATGGGAACAGTGATAGATACATAGACCACTATTACAGAATAGAAAACCCAGAAGTAAGAGAATCCACCGATAGGCAAAAAAACAACCAAACAGAATGATGATGGCAACAAATGTACAAAGGTGCTTTATGCAATGTATGTATGTATGGATTGTGATGAGTTGTACGAGCCCC
Organism: Echinops telfairi; assembly: GCF_000313985.2. NCBI lineage: Eukaryota > Metazoa > Chordata > Mammalia > Afrosoricida > Tenrecidae > Echinops > Echinops telfairi. The sequence goes on from NW_022103900.1 coordinate 36,945,517, forward strand.
CAATAAAATATTTAAAAAAGAAAAACAAACAAACAAAAACTAATTCAAGCCTCAATGGGCAATACTGAAAGATCTATGAGCAAAATATTGAATGATGTTGGAAGCATCAAGAAAGATGGAAAGACAGACAGCAGAAAAGTGGATGAAAGGAGACAGCAGTTGGTGTAAGACATGAAAAAAAAGAATAATTTATAAATTATCAAGGTGAAATGGGGGAGGGAGAGTAGGGGAGGGAGGGAGAAATTGAGGAGCTAATCCCAGGGGCTCAAGTAGAAAGATGTTTTGAAAAATATGATGACAATATATGTACAGACGCATTTGACACAATGGATATATGTATGGATTGTGATAAGAGCTGTAAGAGCCCCCAATAAAATTTTAAAAAATTAAAAAGATAGAAAGGGGGCCAAAAAGATGGAAAGAATACATAGAGTCCTTGTGTCAAAAAGAAGAACCAGTTAACTTTCAGCCATTTCAAAGGTTGCATATGAGAAAGAACCAATGGTACTGAAGGATGAAGTTCAAGCTGCACTGAAAGCATTAGCCACAAATAAGTTTCCAGGAATCAATGAAATGCCAATTAAAATATTTCAATACACACTTATCTATGATATGAAATTTGTAAGGCAGCTAGTTGCCCAACTGATATCCATATTTGTATCCATTCCAAAGAAAGGTGAACCAGGAGAATGCTCAAATTATAGAACAATATTATTAATATCACATGCAAGTAAAATTTTGTAGATCATCCAACCATGGTTACTAGGGGTTCAGGAAGGATTCAGAAGAGGACATGGGACAGGGTATGTCATTGTTGATGTCAGATGGATCTTGACTGAAAGCAGAGAACACCATAACGATATCATCTATACATATGTATTGAATAATAATGTATGTAACTCACGTGTCAGTGTATATAATTACTAAATAAACTTATTTTATTCTTGTTTTATTTTGAGCACATCATTTCATTTCTATGAACCTCTATCTTTTACTGTCAAACAAAAATACTTTGTCTTTCTATGATCAACTTAATATTCAGAAGGACAATATTTTACCACTAATATACATATATTATTAAAGCACAGTAAAATTAACACTGATACCTTTTAGTTTTATTTCTTATGGTTTTGCTTTTCTTTATTTTTATGTTTCTGGGGTTAATTTTTCAAATATGTACCTAAGCCAATGAAACAAAAAGAAGACCCTCAAAAGATGGATTGATGTAGTAACTGCAACCATTGGCTAAATGTGGGAATGATTTTGGTCTCGATGCTTGACCTGGCAGGGTTTTCTTCTGATATACACAGGACCTCTGTGAGCTGTAGCCAATTGAAAGGTATCTAACAGCAGGACTTCTTAGGAGTGAATTAAGACCAGAGCTTAAAGGGAATTATATCATCAAATAAATCTCAACTATCTTATCTGTACATAAAGATTGTGGGAATTTAGAAATAGCCCTAAGGTACTCAAGTGGTTCACTGACTAATTGTTATTAGGTCTCTGATACCCTAGTGAGATAAGAGCTGAAAATATATATTAAATTGAGTTAATAAAAAAAAGAACCCTATAATCTTTGTATAATTGAGTTATGAAACTTCAGTCACAGTATTTCAAGCATCACTGGGGAACTGGCACCACTTTAAATGGCATTTCCCACTTATTACTTGTAGGTTCATCAGCACAAACATACAAAACAACGTGCATGTCTTCTTAAATATTGTTAAGGTTATAACGATGTGTTTTGTTTTGTTTCAATTTTAGAGAACTGTAGGTATAGTTTAGCTTACTTGTAAAGTCAATGTTCTCACTGCCATTGAGTTGATGCCGACTCATGGTGACCCTATAGATTAGGGTAGAACTACCCCAGTGATTTTTTATTTTATTTTATTTTTGGAGACTGAAACTCTTTATGGGAGTAGAAAGTCCCATCTCTCTGTGGAAGAGCAGCTAGTGGTTTTGAACTACTGACCTTGTGGTTAGCATCTCAGTGTGTAACCCACTGCCCTCCAGTACTTTCAGAATAATAGTCACCCTATAGGAAAGAATAGAAATGTTTGTTTTATAGGGTTTCTGAGACTAAAACGGTGAGCTTCATCTTTCTCCCATGGAGGGATTGATGGATTCACACAGCTTCCCTTGCATTTAGCAGTCAAACGCTTTACTCAGTATGCCACCAGGTCTTCTTTGTAAACTACCAGAATCACTGCCATTGAGTCAATCCTAACAGAGGTTCTGATTTTTTGAAATTTTAAAATGCATATAAAAGTTGAAGTATCTTAATCAAACCAGGCTAGAATGAAAATGTTAATATTTGCTCACTTTTATAGCTTCTGACCTACCTTTTGGGGGAAAGAATGTGGGAATACATATTATAAACTTGGAAAATAATAAGCAAGAAAAATAGCTGTTGAATAAATAAATAAAATGAACATATATTAATAAAAATGAGCTAATGTTGGAATGCGTTTGAGAAGTGTGTAGGAGATTTAATAAATGTACATTCTTAGAATCATAGTGAAGTAAATGAAATTATTTTTCACTTGTCTGAAAATTAATATATATTCTCATACATATTACAATAAGAATGAAAGAAATCTTAAAGTGGTAGAAATGATATTGGTAACAAGTGCCTGGCACAAATTAAATGTTATAAACTCTATCTACTATTACTATTACTGCTAAAATACTACATTTTTACATAAATTAAAATGTAAAATGTTTTTTAAAAAGCTTAAAGCATAAAATCTATTCAGTATATTTATTTAATAAGCAAAGCTTTGCAAGGTCACAAGATACAAGCAGTATATGCATTTAATTGCTTAATTGTTTTTCTATATACTATCATTGAATAGTTGCTATTTGTAATAAAAATTACACACGCTTTACAAATAAACCCAAAATTGAAGTACTTAAGCATAAGTTTAAAACATATGTATGGGTATAAGATATGTCTGATGAAAAGTGCACATGGCTGGTGATTTATCTAGCAATTAGATCTAAACACATTGAGAAATGTGTTTTGTTCATGATTTATAAGGCATGATATTATCAAGATGTCAGTGTGTCCCAACTTGATTGGATGTCATCTCAGTTTAAAAGACCAGTAAGTCGTTTTGCACATATTGACAAACTATTCTAAAAGTTAAATGAAAACCAACCTATACTTATACAAAATTAACTGAAAATATAAGATAAACTTATGTGTAAAATTCAATAGTATTTTATTTTTAGAAGAAAAATGGAAGAAATTTATTTATCCTTGGATCTGATGATAGGTTCATAAGTATAATAACAAAAGCATAAAGCATGTAATAAAACTTTTAAAAATAAATAATTTGGATTTTTTTTAAATGCTACTCGGAATGACATTGTTAATAGAATGAGAATGCAGCCATACACTGGGAGAAAACACATCAAATACCACTCAAATCAATATATTGGATCCAAAATATACAAATAACTCTTAAAACTAAGTAAATATGCAAATATGCCAGTTAAAATAGGCAAATATCACAAAAGACAACTCACTCAAAAAATGGGTTGTTAGATGGAAGACAAGAATATGAAGACACAAGCATTCCTTTTTATTAGAGAGACTCAAACGGAAACATACCTCTGCAAATCTTTCAGCATTCCTAACATCTAAATCATTGATGATTGTTACTTGCAATGATGAGGAGAAGTAGCAAATCAAATCCATTGTATCAGAGTATATCAAGATTTGGGGGCTGTATTTCTCCAATATCATGGAGGGAAGCAAGCTCAGTTTCTCTTTTCCCTCCCTTTCTTCCCCTCCAATCTCCCCCCACCGTGTGTGTGTGTGTGTGTGTGTGTGTGTGTGTGTGTGTGTGTGGTCTGTGTGAAGACCAAGCAGGGCTGGGAATTGTTTTGTTCTATTGTGCATAAGGTTGCTTTGGTTCTGAACGGACTTACTGGTATCCAACAACAAGAGCATTCTCCCTTTCTCCTTCATCCCTTCAGATTTGCAACCGCTCCAGTAACCGTTCATCTCATTAAAATGTTGCACACCCTATTCTAATTTCATGGACTCAATTCTCTTCCTCATAGTGACCATATCTCTACTCTCCAGAACAAACCATCATGGAAGACGCACAACCAAAATGCTCTTTAAAATGAGGGTGGTGAGACTTCCTCTCATGTTGATCTGTCCGGGATTCCCTGTGTTTCCAGTTCCTATCTGTACCCAAATACATGCTCTTGTCTAGCCAGATTTGTAAAGTAGAATTGGAATCATGATTGTGGGGGTGAGGAAGCATTAAAGAACCAGAGTAAACTTGTATGTTTCATCGGTACTATACTGCACCCTGACTGGTTTGTCTCTTCCTTCTGACCCCTCTGTAAGGGGATGTCCAATTGTCTACAGATGGGCTTTGGGTCTCCACTCCATATTCCCCCTCATTCACATTGATATGATTATTTTGTTCTGGGTCTTTGAAGCCTGATACCTGATTCTGTTGACACCTTGTGATGATACATGCTGGTGTGCTTCTCCCATGTGGACTTTGTTGTTTCTCAGCTAGATGGCTGCTGTTTATATTAAAGCCTGTAAGACCCCAGACACTATATCTTGTAATAGCTGAACACCATCTGCTTTCTTCACCACATTTGCTTATGCACCCATTTTGTCTTCAGCGATTGTGTTGGGAAGATGAGCATCACAGAATGCTGGGTTATTAGAACAAAGTGTTCGTCCATTGAGGGAGTAGTTGAGTAGAGGCCCAATGTCTGTCTGCTACCTTAATATTTAACATATAAATATATGTACATATATATTTCCCTATCATTATATGTAAATAAATTTCCATAATGATATAATATATATAAATATATTTAAATGTCATGACATGGAGTCTAATCTTTTGAGTTGCTATGGCCAATGTAGACAGTTCTTAACAGAGCATAATGCTCAAGGAACACACCCACATGCATATTCCTTATTTTGAGGATAACGTAGTTGCTTAATGCTCCAACATATGCATTCCTCGTGGTATAGTGATTAAGTGTTGGGCGGCTAAGCACAAGGTCAGCAGTTCAAAAGCACCAACTACTCCTTGAGAGAAAAATCAGGTTTTCTACTCCCATAAGGAGTGGAAGGCTCAGTAATCCATGGGAGAGTTCTACCTTGTCCTATAAATTGACACCATGGAAGTGTGCTTGGTATTTGGTTTGAAGAAGACCTCATAGTATATTCTGGTTTAGGTGTAAAACATTTTGGGGGGCAACAGTTTCAGGGCTTCATCACATTCATCATGGCTCCAGAATGGCTGTAGTCCAGGAAACTTCCTAATTCTGTTCTGCGTTTCACCATTTTCTCAGGACTATTTCACAGAATCTTGTATCAAACGTGTAGTAATAGTAACTGGCCTTTCACATCTCCTGGTAAAAAAGGACCATGTGTGCTTTGGAAGTGAGACACATGTTTTTATTCCTGATTCTTATTCTTTCTCCAGGTAAATAGAGCCAGATTTTCATGACTGGAATGGCAACTGGAAAGCTTCTATGGCCCCTAGCACTACACAACAGAACTAGAAGACCGACTGGGAACACAAAATATATTATTAGGCTAAAACACATTATTAGGTCAATTAACTGGTATATTCCATGAAACGATAACCCTAGACCTACGAACTAAAGCCAGATCCAGTGAGGCTTTGATTGTACATGAATAGCCTTAGCAACTACTTGTTTTGTGTCACTGCTCTCAATGTATCTATCGCGTTGCTTATGCCAGAGTCACATTTTAACTGGTGAGCAACTGCTGACAGCAGTGACGATATTTGGCTGTGCAAAGGTCCTCCAAATGCAATTATTTCATCATCATTAACACCCCATCCCCTTCCCTCCAACCCTTCATAACAACTAGTAAACTTTTTTAAAAATCATTTTATTATGGGCTCATACAACTCTTATCACAATCCATACATACATCAATTGTGTAAAGCGCATTTGTACATTCATTGCCCTCATCACTCTCAAAACATTTCTTCTCCACTTAAGCATTAGGTCCTCATTTTCCCCTCCCTCCCAGCCCCGCCTCCCTCATGAGCCCTTGATAATTTATAAATTATTATTTTGTCATATCTTCACTGTCCGATGTCTCCCTTCACCCACTTTTCTGCTGTCTGTCCCCCAGGGAGGAGGTCACATATAGTTCCTGGTAATCGGTTCCCTCTTTCCAACCCACTCTCCCTCTTTTTTATATTTGTTCTTTCTTATCTTTTTATACAATGTAAACTTTCAAAGGATGGTCTCTTTTTAAGGAATGAATTGTGGCTCTTATGTAAGATTGGCAAATCCCATGAACTACGTAGGACCAAGGCACTCCTGAGCAATTTCTGACGCCTTCCTTATCCTTTATGGATGCAGTCCTGATTCTCTGCGCTGATCCATAAATGCATGAGTGCTTAATGTAATCTGATGTCACTCCCAGAAATTGGTGAGGAGCTCTTCCATGCTGACTCTCACAGTGAGAGGGCCAAGTGACACTGAGCAGAGAGGGCTGAACAGGGGGGCATAATTATGTTTCATAAGTAGTTATCATGATATAGTCAAATTAGCACTAAATTTATAAAAATATATTGTCTAAATAATCTATTTTATTTAAAAGTACCCCTGAGTTCTTTCTAACTGAGCTGCTATTCTGACAGGATGGCGGCATGCCCGAGCAGAGAGCAGATACATTGCTCAGTGAGGCTTAAGTTTTATGCCTGTTTTATACATAAGTAAATTGGAACATGAAGATCAGATCACACATGCCAGCTGTTTCATTTCAAATTGCCTGGTCCCCTATATGCTGCTTTAAAACAATAAGATGCAATTTCTTCTCCCTAGGGTTAGTTACGAACACAAAACAAAAGCATTATTAACCTGTCATGTGGGGATCACTTTGTACACCTTCTTGAGGTGATAGTTTTCACAGATGCTGTCAATCCTTGAGGACTTCAAATTGCTCTCTAATTTTTTATTGGGTTTATTTATAAATGTGAGAGTCAGAAGGTTAGACAAATTGCCAGTGGTCACCCAGTTTGTTACTGTGTGCTTTTCTTCCTGCTCTTAAATAGGCCATGAACTCAAAATCAAGCTCACTGCCATGAAGTCGGTGCTGTCTCATAGCAACTCTATAGGATAGGGTAGGACTGTCCCCATAGACTTCTGAGACTGTATGTAACTATATGTGAGTAGAAAGCCACATCAATTGGAAGCCTGATGCATTAAGCGCTATACCACCAGAGCTACTCAAATAGGCTACACTGAATTCAAAACAAAATACTTTCCTCCAGTTTAAACTTAGATTTCAATGATCACAGTCATTATCTTACAAGAATTTTTTTCTAAATGATGTGCAGACCAAAAGAGATGGATATTTTTTATTCTATTGCCCCTCACAAATAATTGTGCTTTTTACAACCCCTATTTGTGGCATGTCTGAGTCAGCAAACCTATGAATATCATTTTCCCCACAGAATGCTTCCACTTCATGGTTCTTTATCACACCATGGAAATTCCCAAAATCTTTCAGACATTTCCCTAACGCTATTGCACACTTAACAGACTACCGTCTAGTGTAAACATAGTTTTAATATGTCAGAGAATGAAAACTACTGTCTAACTCTCTTTACTGAAATATTCATTTTATTTTTGGTGGTTTCAAATCAAATCTGCAATATCTTTGAAGTATGTCTGTAGATTCATAGTCTTGTCTCAATAATATTCTAAAACTATATATGAAGGGTAACTGAGGTAGCTAGTTTATTGTGCCAACCTGGCCGATAAACACATGTGGGGGTAATTGAAGGGTGGAGGGATAAATAGCTCGGTGAGCCTCACCTTTCTAGTTCTCAGGACTCTTGCTTTGTGATGGTCAGACCAGGGTGCAGCTGCTGTAGCCAGTTCTCTGCTTCAGCTGGCAAGACTCACTTCCTGTGAAACATCCCTAAGGAGAAGCTACACGGACCTACCCCGATGCAGCCCTGGGTGCTGGAGCAGCCATGTGGAGACCCCTGCCAGCACTGAGATGCTTACATGTTCACTGATCAGGATTTCCTCCTGCAGTCGGCATCATTGCATCTGTTTTGTGAGATGGAGGAGGACTTTGTGGATTGGTGTCGGACATATGGGTTAATGTTGGACTTGTGTGCTTGGGCAGCACTGGGTTGGGATGTTTTCTTGATATGCACTTAATCTTTATATAAAACTCTTTCTTACACATATGAATTTCTGTGGATTTTGTTTCTCTAAAGTACCCAGAATAACACAGTAACTATAAGAAAAACAAATCATGTAAGATGAATTCATTGATTTTTCACCATTTATATTAAAAATAGACATTTTAATATATGCACAGTATAGTAACCAAACCACAACAAAAGAAAGGAAACAGTGCTATAGAATCAGAATGACCCCTTGTGGGTTTCTGAACCTGTAACTGTTTTCAGGAGTAGAAAGTCTGGTCTTTACCTGGTGGAGCTGCTGGTGGTTTCAAACGGCTGATCGTGTAGATTGCAGCCCAACGTGAACCACTATATCCAGGTTATCGAGAGATGACATAAACAGTCCAAGTCCCTCACAAAACATAATGCCTGCTGTAAACATGCATCCCAGAATATAATGTTCACTTATGGACTACTGTAAGCACTGGGTTTGGCAAATATTTAACATGTTTGGTTAGTAACTGCAAGACTGACTGTTCAAGTCCACCTATAGGTCCCTGGAAAAAAAGTTCTAGTGACTTGCTTCCAAAAAGTGAGCCATTGAAGGTTCTATGGAGCATAGATCTACTCTGGCATTGTCTAAGTCGGTGTTGACTCAGAGTTTTTAAATAGTTACATTTCTTGGAAGGTAGCATATACCTTCACCAATATACCACCAAGACAATATTTGCATCTCTTGCTTATTATGGTACTATTTTCTGGATTCCACTTATGGAAGTCTCTCATTCTCTTCATGAGAAACAACCCTTAAGTCAATTTCTTCTAAGGAGGGCTAGCATAGGGAAGATAGATCGATTGACTAGGAATGGACTTAATGTGAGGCAAAAAGTTGGATCTTGTTAAAATTAGGGAGTCAGTGGGCTGTGCATAAATTACATAAGAACAGTGAATTAGGTTATACAATGGATGGAATTTGAAATGTTATGACATACTATCAAATTCCAACCAAGTGACTATGTTACATCAATAATGTAGTAATATTTGCATAATTTACCAGTGCTCATTAGGAGACTAATGATCACACCACTTAAATGAGTTGAGGCAAGCCACTTAAATATATTCAGTCTCCTTGGCAGCAATAATGATGAGCTGGCATCTGGATAACAGTTTTTCCTCATGAAATCTTAAAGGATTTTTGCTTCTCAGACACATTGTCATTGAGTCCAGGAGACCCTTAGGGACCCTACGGAACAGGAGAGAATTGCCTCCTGTGAATTTCTTGGACTATAATTCTTTAGGAGATAAGTCCCCATCTTTTCCCCGTGTTTTTGCTTCTACCATTTATTATTTGTAAGGTACTTATACTTTCTGCAATAAAGATGCTGTACAAATACTAATACCATAGCTTTTAATATTCTTAAACCCTATGCTTTCTTATACAACATGTATTATGTGGGTCCCTCATTGAACATTAGATATTTGCATCAGGGCTTTATCATCTCACCATATGTATTCAATCTGAGAAAGTTATCAGAGAAGTTGAATTATACATGTAGATAACACAATCTTTCTTGCTGAAAGTGAGGAGGATTTAAAACTTACTTGAAGATCAAGGAATGCGGCCTTTGTTGTGGATTATAACTCTGTGTAGAGAAAACCAAAATCTGCACACTGGACACTAGATGACATCATGATCAATGCAGAAAAGATTGACGTTGTCAAGGATTTCATCTTGCTTGGATCCACAATCAATGCTCATGGAAACAGCAGTCAAGAGATCACATGACATATTGAATTGCTGCCCCAGAACTTTTGGAAGGGTTGAAAATCAAGGCGGTTACTTGGACTACTGTGTGCCTGAGCCACGCCATAGCACTTTCCATTGCCTCATAGGCATGAGAGAGTTGGACATTGAATAAGGAAGACTGAAGAGGAATTAAAACATTTGAAGTATGGTGCTGGAGAAAATATTGAAAGTTCCATGGACTGCCAGAAGTACAAACAAATCTGTCTTGTACTTGAAATAAGTACAGCCACAGTGTTCCTTAGAGGCCACCATGGCGAGGCTTCATCTCATGGGCTTTGGACATGTTGTCAAGACAGACTAGTCCCTGGAGAAGGGCATCATATTTGGTAGAGAAGCAGTGAAAAAGAAAAAGACCTTCGACAAGATGGATTGGCACAATAGCTGCAACAATTGGCTCAAACATAAAAATAATTGTGAGGATGGTGCTGGACCGGTTCATCTTTTTGTTGATGTTGTTGTTGTACAGGGGGTTTCTCTAAGTTAGAACCAAATCAGTGACAGCTAACAATACCAACAGCCATCTATCATTAAGGCATTGCCAATTATATTACTTTTCATGCAAGGGTTCCCTAAAATTTAACTACCTATCAAAATACTTTAAGAATAATTGAATTAAGGTGTGTGTAAAGTCCTCTGAAAAATACCCCCCCAAAATTATACTGTATGCTGAGAAGAAAATCCAAGAAGCTAGGCTCTATGGACAGATAAAAAAAGAAAGTAAAACATTCATTGGGATTGACAGAAAGCTTCTTAGTGACATACAATATGCACACGGCACTGTCTTGATTGCTGAAATCATGAAGGATTTGAAGCATTTGCTAATGAAAACGAAAGACTTCAGCTTACAGTGTGGATTTCAACTCAACGCAAAGAAAAGAAAAATCCCCACAACTGGACCAATAGCATCATGATAATTGGAGAAAAAATCCAAGTTGTTAAGGATGTTTCTTTATTTGGATCAAGAATCAATGCTCATTTAAGTAGCCATCAAGAAATCATAGACACGTTACAATAGGTAAATCTGCCACACAGGAATGCCTTCAAGTGGTGAAGAATAGGGTTGTCACGTTGAGGACTGAAATGAGCCTGATGCAAGTCATGGTCTTTTCAATCACCTGATATGCCTGTGCAAGGTGGACAAGGATGAAGGAATATTGCAAAAGAATAGATGTGCTTGAATCATGGTGTTTGAGAAGAATAAGCAGAGTGCCATGGACTGACAGAAGAGCAAATAAACCTCTACTGAAAAAGTATCATTAAAATGCTTCCTAGACGTCAGATGGCAAGACTTCATCCTACAAACTTTGGACCCGTGATCAGGAGAGATCTTTTCTTGAAGAGGCCACCAGGCCTGGTACAGTAAAGGGTCAGCACAAAGGAAGACCCTCCAGGAAAAGAGCTCACACCGGGGTTGCAACATTGGCGTCCAACAAAGCAATTGTGAAGATGGGGCAGGACTGGATAATGTTTTATTCTGTCCCCACAGAAAGAACTGTCATTGTGTGATTTTTATTGCTAAAATTGTAGACAAAGCATAAACCAGACGGTTTCTTACATTGCATTCACCAATCTCTCCTTTCTTGAATAGAGACTGGAAATGTGGCCACCAGTCTTCTGATCTCAGTTTCTCAGAGAGCTGAACAAAAATGGGCAACATGTCCTCACCATAATGTATTCTACAGTGCAACTCCTGTGTCATGGTGGTGTCTCCTTATAGCTCAATTGGTATGCATGCATTTGGGGGCATATTGACAGCTGCATCGTTGCAATGAAGTCTTAGACAAGAACAAATAGAAAACGAGATGACTCTGTTCAAGATAAGATGTTGTGCCAAAGAGACACAAAAACCCCCAGGACTTTCAGGTACAGTCACTATCCAAAATAAATACATATTGAATAAGTGGCATTGGTATGCATGCTTTCTCTTTATAGGTAGTTCGAGAGGGGTTAACTTTCAACATAAATGTAGGTATTCCTCACTTAATCTCTGAGACTGTGTCTGTCTGATGTTAATCAGAATAACATTGGGCTGGGAAGTGAGCAGTTTAACTGTGTTCAACAAATCTTCAGTTAGAAAACTCTGCAAGCCAAGTACAAATGCCAAGTAATGTGGGAACTCTTCTCAAAGAACTCATGCTTTCTTAGCATGACTATGCATGCAGTACAACCATAGATGTAGAAGAAATAAATAGAGAGAAAAAAGACAATGGTGCATCTCGATTTTGTAACACTTCATAAGGGAGATTTATAGATACTTTCATTAAAAATATTTTTTTGTAAGGGGGTATCCAGTTGCCTACAGATGGGCTTTTGGTCTCCACTCTTCGCTTCCTCTCATTTATACCCCCTTACAGAAAGGTCTCAGGGAGGAAAGAAGCCATCCAGGGTGCAGTGTAGCAATGATGAAACATACAACTTTCCTCTAGTTCTTAAATGCATCCTTCCCACCCCACCCCCACTATCATGATCCCAATTCTACCTTACAAATCCCGCTAGACCAGAGGATGTACACTGGTACAGATAGGAATTTGAAACACAGGGAATCCAGGACAGATGATCCCTTCAGGGCCAGTGCTGAGAGTGGCAATACCGGAGGGTGGAGGGAAGGTGGGGTAGAAAAGGGAAACTGATTACAGGGATCTCCATATAACCTTTTCCCTAGGGGATGGACAACAGAAAAGTGTGTGAAGAGAGACATTGGACAGTGTAAGATATGACAAAATAATAATAGCATAAATTATCAAGGGTTCATGAGGGAGGAGGGAGGAGGAAAATGAGGAGCTGATATCAAGGGCTCAAGTAGAAAGCAAATGTTCTGAGAATGATGATGGCAACAAATGTACAAATGTGCTTGACACAATAGATAGATGTATGGAGTATGATAAAAGCTGTATGAGTTCCCAATAAAATGATTTTTTTAAAAAGGGGGTTCATACAATTCTTATCACACTCTGTACATCCATCCATTGTGTCAAGCACATTTGTACATTTGTTGCCATCATCATTCTCAAAACATTTGCTTTCTAGTTGAGCCCTTAGTATCAGTTACAAATCTTCTTTCTTAACAATTAAGAATGACTCGAATTGATAGAGGCAAAATATTTTTTCTCAAGAGTCTTAAAAAATATCAAGTTCCTCAAAGAGCTTTGTCTATCTGAGTTATAACAATTAATATTATTATTAGATATTAAAATTTAGAAACTTGAAACACACATTATTTAATTTACAAATAACAACTACATATATATTATTTGATATCATTGAAAATATTTTCATAAAACAAATATATTTTCCAAAATAATTCATCAAAGAACAATTCATTGAAGTGATTATCATTGGTCGGCATTTTTGTAAGTTTATTTCATATTAGATTTAATGAAACATCAACGTATTTTCATACTTGCAGTTGCATTTGGTCCCATGTAGAATGTTTTCATTTTAGAATATAAAGAAAATCGGCTCCATACAGGTAAGTAGTAGCAAGGGAGAGAAGCAGTTTAGTAGCCCTTTTGGGTCTTCACAAATTGCCTTATTTGATACTGCAACAGAACTCAGTAGGTGGCATTTTCTGAAGATTCATTGCAATATATAAACTGAAAATATTTTGAAAATATTTTTGGAATTGTTTACACTGAAATTAATTGATCATTCTCCACATTTAGTAAGTGCTTTAGTCATGCATGATTTGTAACATGATGATTTGGCCTTTTCAAATATTGACTCATTTGATTATTCTGATTTAAAATCTACTAATATTAAAAGATCAACAATTTCATCAGAAAAAATTTAACTATTTTGATATTATTATGCATTTCGGTCCTGAATACAAATTTTCCAAAACCTAAATTTCATTAGATAGCTTGAAATTTATTATTTGGCGAAATTGTGTCAACTATTTTCTTTAAAGAGCTAAATTAAAAATATATATTTTACCAGTTTTTTGACATATAATTCATGTACCATACAATTTAATAATCTAAATATATTTTCAAATGCTGTGTAATCCTCACCACAATTAAAGTTAGAATGTTCTCGTCATGTTTGGACTCATTACTAGCGCTCTCCTTCACTTCCCAACCCCCCCTGCCATAACTCTAAGGAAGTAATCTAGTTATTATCTTTATCTATTTATCTTTGCTGGATTTTATAAAAAGAAAATCACGCCACCACCACCACCACCCAAAAAAAAAACACTCAACAAAAATAAAATAAAAGAGAAAAATCGCAATCCAAGGGTAAGTAGAAGATTATAGAAATTAGAACAAACTAAAACTAGGCAAAAAGGGAACACACTGTTAAATTGTAACCTAACTATATCTGCAGTAATCTACTTTGCAAACACTATCTGAGAATAGGTCTATTTACATCCCTTATCAGTGGTCCAAGGGAATTTAATGGTGCTTTAATCTGTGTGGGGACTCTGCTAAATGGATTTTGAACTTTCACTGCCATCCATCACTTCAGCAAACTGGGTGCTCAGAATTTTAGCTCGAAAACTATTCCTTCCTCTGATCTGGGATTTTATTATTTACAGTCTTTGGACCACACTAGCTAATGTGGACTGAGCTGACACCTCACTTAGATGGCTATTTGTTTTAAGACAAGCCTTTAAAATCCCAAACGCTATTCCTTTTTGGTAAGTGGGCACCGTCTGATTTTGAAGATTTTCCGTACAAATTTATTCCATACATTTTCACCAGTCTACCAAATGCACACCTACATGTCACCTGTTCTTGTGGCAGCTTCATGATCTGTTGGGAGTTTGACTGCTGGGGTCTATACAGTCTGCGTCTGAATTTCAGAAGCAGACTGTCAGGCCTTTCTTCCAAGTTCATTCCAGGTTAGAAACTTGACTAAAAGGTGTTCATCATCACGACAACACACAGGCCTCCAAGATGAGTGGCTCCTATGAATAAGGTAGGAATTGTTCAGGAATTGAACCCCAGTTTTCCCCATGGAAGGCAAGAATTCTATAGCCAAATCACCAATGCCCCATTGCAAAAGTGTGTGCATGAAAATACAGTAATGAGTTCAGTTAAAAGCACTGCCTAAATCTGTCCTAAAATGCCTAGATTTGTCCCAAAGTACCGACAAACTTGCTCTCTATTGCTTTTACTACATACATGCTAATGCCTGAATGATGATAAAGACAGTGAACATCTCAGATTTATTATGAAAGTAATTCTGACCTTGAAAATTCCCTGAAAATGTCTTGGGGACAAGAAGAGTTGCCAAACTACACTTTGATGAGCACTCCAGAAAAGCATAAATAACCTCACTGCCATCACGCCAATGCCAACTCAGAGTGACCCCCAAGGACAGAGCAGACTGCCCTGGTGAGTTTCTGAGGCTCTAACTCTTTGTGGGAATAGAAAGCTCTGTCTTTCTCCCACAGAGTGGTTGGTGACTTTGAACTACTGAGCCGGCAGTTAGCAGCCCAACTCATAACCACTATGCTACCAGAACTCCTAATGCAAACTAAAAAAGAACCCTGGTGGTAGAAAGGTTAAATGCTCCACAGCTAGCAGATTGACAGTTGGAAGTCACTAGTTGCTCTTCAGGGAAAAGAAAGTTCTGACAATATGATCCTAAAAGATTATAGTCTAAGAAAACCTATGGTTCAATTTTACCTTATCCTATAGGGTTGCTGTCAGCTGGTATAGACCCAATTACACAGAACCAAATCAAATTATAAACATGTAAATTTCAGCCTAAAAATACTAAAGCAGCAATAAATCTTAATTCCTAATAACTCAGTGTTAGCATTTCGGTGCATAATTTCCCAGATTAACTTTTCTTGCAAGATCGTTTACCTAGCATAGCACCAGGAATGTATTACTCAATAAAGAAATATCTGTTTAATAATGTAAGGGATCATCTCTATGCACACCTGCCTACATATCTCCACCCTAGATCTGCACTGTCCAACATGTTGAGTAGCTACATATGACTATTTAAACTTGAAGTACAATTAAACATTTAGTTTTATTGTAACTCCAGCCAGGTTAGTGTTCAATTATTTTATTTTTTTTAAACATTTTATTAGGGGCTCATACAACTGTTATCCCAATCCATACACACATCAATTGTGTAAAGCGTATTTGTACATTATTTCTCAAAACATTTTCTCTCCATTTAAACCCCCGACATTAGGTCCTCATTTTTCCCCTCCCTCCCCGCTCCCCCCTCCCACATGAGCCCTTGATAGTTTATAAATGGGTATTTTGTCATATCTTGCCCTGTCCGACTTCTCCCTTCATCCACTTTTCGGTTGTCTGTCCCCCAGGGAGGAGGTCACACACAGTTCCATGTAATCGGTTCCCTCTTTCCTACCCATTCTCCCTTTACCCTCCCTGTTTTGCCACTCACACCACTGGTCCTATAGGGCTCATCCATCCTGGATTCCCTGTATTTTCAGTTCCTATCTGTACCAGTGTACCTCCTCTGGTCTAGCCAGTCTTGCAAGATAGAATTCGAGTCATGGTAGTGGGAGCGGGGAGGAAACCTTTAGGAACTAGAGGAAGGTTGTATTTCTCATCATTGTTACATCGCACCCTGACTGGCTCATCTCCTCCCCGAGACCCCTCTGCAAGGGGATCTCCAGTGGCCTACTAATGGGCTTTGGATCTCCACTCCGCACTGCCCCCATCATTCACTATGGTGAGATTTTTTGTTCTGATGATGCCTTACACCTGATCCCTTCGACAATTCGTGGTTGCATAGGCTGGTGTGCTTCTTCCATGTGGGCTTTGTTGCTTCTGAGCTTGATGGCCGCTTGATTACCTTGAAGCCTTTAAGACCCCAGACGCTATACTTTTTGATAGCCGGGCACCATCAGCTTTCTTCACCACATTTGCTTATGCACCCATTTGTCTTCAGTGATCTAGTGTTCAATTATTAATAATGATGGTTGTACGGGAAATTTTAGCTAAAGAATATTGCATCATTACAAAAAGCTGTTTGGTATAGATCTGGTCTAGATCAAAACATATGAGTGATATTTTGTAATTTCTTTTTCACTTTATAATATTATCACCTTTATACTAGCCAAGGAGTTCACTCAGATAAAAGAGAAGCTAGGATAAATATTTCTTTTCTTTTTCTGAAAAAGAGGAACACTTTCAACAGGGTGGTTCCCACAGGGGCTGCAACCATGGGCTCAAACCTAATAGCCAAGGTGAGAATGGTGTGAGACGGGCAGTTTTCACTCCATTGTGTAGAGTATCTCTATGAGTTGTAACCCCATTGATAGCACCCAATAATGACCACAGTGTGTTCATTAAATTAGGCAATGTTAAAACTAAATTATATATTTTATAATATTCATATTTTACTATTAAAATTGCCCTATATATGTTGTTCTTTCTTTTTTTTGCTTCTTTTTATTTTTGAAGGACAGAGGTAGGGAAGGAAGAAAAGAAAGGAAGAATGGAGGGAGGGAGGGTGAGGGAGGAGAAAAAAGAGGGAGGGAGCTATATTCTTCTTTCTTGTGCCCTACTCTGAGCATATATATTTGAAGAAAAGAAAAAACCATGGAGCCTCTTCTGAATAGAATAAAACAAAAACGAAAAGAAAACAAAAACTGACTGTCATTGCATTGCCTCTGACTCGTAGCGCTCCTGTAGTTCAGAGCAGAATTGACACTTTGAGTTTCCAAAATTGTAAATCTTTAGAGAAAAGACAGAATCATCTCTCTCTCATAGAGCAGCTAATGAGTTTGATCTACCAAACCTGTGGCAAGCCACCCCAAACTTAACCTACTTTGCCTCTCGAGCTTGTTCTAATAAATAGGTTACTCTACTCCTGCCCTACCACTATTAATATCATTCACTTACTAGTTAATACATAAGTGACAACATAAGAAAACATTGTAATCATTATTATAAACTCTAAAAAATAATTGTGCACCTATTCATATCCTCAATTTAAATTACAGATTTGAAATTTCTTGTCAAGAGATACACTCTGATTATTTGTTTTTGTTTTTTTCATTTTGGAATTTATACATGCGTACATCATATATTCCATAGTCCAATCACATCAAGAGCTAGTGTACAATTGCTACCACCATCAGTTTCCGATCATTCTTTCCTTCCTACGCTTTGACCTCAGCTCCCTTTTCCTCTCCCACACTGCTCTGTGCCCACCTCCAAAAACCCTTATTCTCCTTGCCGTCCCTATAGCTTCATCAGTCCCGGGTTTCATATACCCCAAAACCGAAAAACATACAGCACAAATTCAAGAGAAAAAAATCTGAGGAAAAAACAACAGTATTAACAAACAACAAAAGAAAACAAAACAAAAACATTCAGAAAATATTGGAAACCAGGTAAGGTCCAGTGTGCATCAGAGGACAAACCAACTGACAAAGTTTTAACCATTCGTCAGGTTTATCTCTTTGATATTCTATAGTCATTTCTCCAATGCACTATGTTTAGTAACCACTTTCTTCCCACCCCTGTATTATGGATTGAGGTCACTGGAGGCTTGTTCCCACAAATGAATCTTGGGCCCCCACTGTCATCCATAGCCTCCTGCAAACCAGATTCTCACAATTTAGGCTCTGATACTAATCCCTCTTTGAATTTAGATTATATGACTTACAATCTTTTGGTGACTGATGATGGTGTGCTTCTTCCATGTGGACTTAGTTGACATCTCACTTAAATGGCTGCTTGTTTGGATATAAGCCTTTAAGACACTAGATACAATTTTTAATTTTAATAAATCATTTTATCGGGTGTTCTTGCAGCTCTTATAACAGTCCATACATCAATCGTATCAAGCACATTTCTGCATATGTTGACATCATCATTTTCAAAACACTTTCCATTTGAGCCCTTCGTTTCAGCTCCTCTTTTTTCCCTCCTTCCCCTATCCTCCCAACCTCGTGTACCCTTGATAAATTGTAAATTATCATTTTCATATCTTATACTGTCTGCTGTCTCCCTTCACCCTCGTTTCTGTTGTTCATCCCACTCACGGGGAGGGGTGAGGAGGTTTTACGTCAATCGTTGTATTAGGTTCCCCCTTTCTCCCCCTTCTACCATCATCTTCCCCCTGCCTTCATGGTATCACTACTCACATTACTGTTCTTGAGGGGTTTATATGTCCTGATGATTCCTGTGTCTTGAGAGTTCTTATATGTACCAGCGGTCATGCTCTGATCTAGCCGTATTTGTAGGGTAGAACTTGGGTCATGATAGTGTGTGTGTGGTGGTGGGGTAGCATTAAAAAACTAGAGCAGCAATTCTCAACCTGTAGGTCATGACCCCTTTGGGGGTTGAACAACCCTTTCACAGGGGTCACCCGGTTCATAACAATCCAAAATTACAGTTATGATGTAGCAAGGAAAATAATTTTATGGTTAGTGGGGGTCACCACAACATGAAGAACTGTATTAAAGAGTCGTGGCATTAGGAAGGTTGAGAACTAATAAAATATAGGGATGTTGTGTGTTTCATTGGTGCTATACTGCACCCTGGCTGACTCGTCCCTTCCTTGTGACCCTTCTGTGAGGGGATGTCCAATTGTCTACAGAATGGCTTTAGGTCTCCACTCTGGTCCCCCTTGTTCATATCCTAGATGCTATTTTATCTCATATTTGGGCACCATCTAATTTCTTCACCACATTTTGCTATAGCACCAATATCTTCTGTGGTTTCTTCCTGAGGGAAGAGATATACACTGTTCAAAGTTTGCATTTATATTTTCAAACTATACCCCAGAACAGTTGTGACTGCATGGTTCTATTTAGGTCATGTGTGAATGTGAACATATATCATACCATCGTCCACTGTGATTTTGTATAAATAATTGCAATATAGTAATGCTATCCTGAGATGCTCATGTGTTATCATGCGTTTGGTTTCCTTGAGCAGAACTTTGATATAAAATGGACTAATCAATGTTGCAGATTTCAGGGAGGAGCAGGGGTGTAAGAAAGACATTTCAAGTGGAAA
Organism: Echinops telfairi; assembly: GCF_000313985.2. NCBI lineage: Eukaryota > Metazoa > Chordata > Mammalia > Afrosoricida > Tenrecidae > Echinops > Echinops telfairi. Next base: position 36,965,460 of record NW_022103900.1, read on the forward strand.
TAAGTCGCAACTAAATATTTCTAATATGTAATAGTTGTTGATGTAAATTTCAATTTCATGGGCATTTTTGTTTCTGTTTTGATACTTTTAGCTCCTATTGAATATGTACTATTTGTGGTCTTTTATACATCTGCACTTGAGTGTTGCTTTCCTGATACTGCATTATTTACCTTTGGCTCTTTTATGGACCCTCAATGAGACCAACTTTGGCTTGCTTCTTCCTTTTGATTGTTCATGAGTGTCCATTTTCTTGTTCATGAGTATCTATTGTATCCTAAGAACCTGATACATCTTTTTGGCTAGCCTGAAGATTCTTAAAAAAAAATTTTATATGCTTAAATTATTTCTAAGAGCTAGATCTCAAAAATGCATCTTTAAACATGTGTCAGTCACTTGCATCACTAACATGGAAAATATTACAACTTCATCAAAATTTAATTGACACTTTCATAGTTAGGTTTTGTGTCAACTTGGCTGGGCCAGGGTTCTCAGAAATGTAGCAGTAATCACGGATAATTTGGTATGACACAATGTAAACAACTCTATGAAGGGATCTAACAAAACTTAATCAACTCAATTAACTAGCAGCTGTGGTGGATGGCAGTCCCATTGATTACATCATAGTCATGATACAATTGAAAGGAAAGCATCATGGAGTTGTCTGTTCCCTATAAAGATGACTCCATAGGAAAGCTTCATTTCTGCTGAGTCTGGATCCTGCATCTGGTTCATTGTTCTCTTTACATGTTTCCTATTGATCCCAGGAGATATCAGTGAACTGCCAACCTTGGGTTTTTTTGACTTTGCATTCACCAGCCTTGTGTTCTTGCTTGGCTCATCAGCACCTCTAGCTGCAAGGCTCATCAGCACCTCTAGCTACAAGAGCCAGAACAAGCCTCCAGCTTCCCATCTGACCTACAGACTTGAGCTGGACTGGAATTATTCATTTCTACAACTGTGTCAACCATTTCCTAATATGGCTCTTTCTATCTACATACACCACCACTTGTCTGACAATTGATCATATTGTGATGGTTTGTATGCTGCTGTGATGCTGGAAGCTATGCCCCTGGTACTTCAAATACCAGCAGGGTCACCCAAAGTAAACGGCTTGAAGCAGAGTTCCCAGACTGATAAGAGACCACAAAGAAGGAACAGGCCATCTAAACAAAAATCAAAAACAAAAGCAAAGTCACTATAATACAATCCATTACAACTCATGGTGACCCTATAGTCTGTGTACTTGGGAGACATGAGGCACTGAAAATGTTATGGATATCATCAAAACACTGTCAATTTCTCATTATGTAAGTTCAAGTTGAAGGTGAAGAAAAGTAAAATTGGTGAGAGCCAAAAATATGACATTGTGTATATTGCACTTGAATTTTGGGAATATCTCAAGAACATATTTGATCCATTGAACACCAATGACAGAAGACTTGATGAGATGTGGGATGACATCAGACATCAAGGACATCATATATTATGGAATGAAAAGGTCATTACAATTACAAGAAGGATAGATCAAAGTAGATGCCAGAGGGGACTCTGAAACTTTCAATCGTAGAGTAGCTAGGGCAAATGGAAGAAATGGTGAAGTAAAAGAGGTGCAAAGAAACTTGCAAAGAGGAGATGCACCACACACACACACACACACACACACACTATCCATTCTATTTTTGTCATACTGTAATTTTAAAACTCTAAATGATATGACTCAGCTCATGACTTATTATATATTTCAAGCTTGGCTCCCAGAGGTAGGCTGGTAGATAAATCTGGCAGAGAAAGGACCCTATCTGATCGTATGAAAGATGAGGTATCCTAAATAGTGCCAAGATTGTAGATATTTTGAACCTGGCCATACCCCATAATTCAGTGGCTTCAATTGTGTGCTTCCTTGGATTAGTGAAAAATATTGATTTCGTGTCTGGAAATTTGTTAAAAATGTATGTGGCTTATTTAGGAAACTTTCTCTCTAAATTGCTGAAAAAGCAAGGGAGCCAAACTACCTGAAATTATCATTTTAGACACTGGATAATGTTTTATTGTTTTAATGATTTTTTTATGCTATCCTGATTCTCAAAAGAAATTACCCATAACTTTTCTATTTTTTACTTTATGAATGTCCTAGCAATTTCTATCCAGATAATCGGCATCTGTGCCTCTCCTCCCCAGGCCACACTCCTCTTTTGGCCTGCAGTTCAGTTTTTCTTTGGCCATCAAGGAAATAAAATAAAACACTAAGCACATACTGTAAGGAACTATCCTTTCTGCACACAAGACTGCTTGTCCATATGTACCAGGCCCCTTTGAACTAGGCATAGTTTTTTGTTTTGTTTTGTTTTGCAGGAGAATAAAGAGAACATCAAGGTAGTGAGCCCTAAAGCCCACTTGTGTCTTAATTATCCACCTTTCTTTATTACCAGTGGCTATTGATTTGAACACCTACAAACCCTATGCATATCAGAGTAGAACTGTGTTCTACAGGGTGTTCAATGGCTCTTTGTTTTGCTTTTTAAGTTGACTGTCAATTCTTATTATCTAAGGCATCTCTGGTTAATGAAAATCTCCCACCTGTCAGTTACCTACCAAAAAATGTAGGCATTTGCACAACCTAAGAACATCACTAAGTGGGGATTCTAATGAAGGATGGAAAGATAATGGATATTTCTCTGATTTCAGTAAATTAAAAAACCCCTGTCATCTTATGCGAAGAGAACACTGAAAACCCCAGGGCTCTATTTGTATAGACCCAAGAAACAAACCAATTCAATTCCACCTCGCTGTGACCTGGCAGGAAAGAGTAAAACCATCTCTTTGAGTTTCTGAGGCTCCAAATCTTTATGTTAGCAAAAACTTTCACATCCTAAATTCATATGGATAATACATGCAAATTCAGGACAATGCAGCAAATCTTATAGGAATAAAGCTAACACCATAATGAGGCCAAACCATTTTCTTGAACTAAAATCTGGAAACACCAGTAATATCAGAAGAAAATAATGAGCTACTGTCAAGCACTGTTGAAGATTTTTTAAGTGGAGGAGGATGAGATTCATGAAGATATCAGGATTTCTGGTTGATGCAACATAATTAGCACACACAAAGAATTGCTAACAAGATAACATTTGTGAAACTTGAAAAAAAAGCAAAACAAACTGAACAAGAAGGCAGACAAGGTCAAAAATCTTCCCTGGATGTGGTACTAGGTATGAGTAATATTCATATTATTTAAAGAAGTTTTGAGATGATAAAACAGTCTGATACTTTACATTGGCAGAGAGATAAAATGTTCTTTAATGCTCCTTCCATTTTTTGTAAGTCATCAAGCTTTGTTTTAGAGTATATCAAAAAAGTCTCATATTCATCACTATTTTTGTCTGTTAAAATTATTAGAAAACTCGATGGCAGTGTGTTTGCTTTTGAATTTGGTGCTATTGAGCAAAATCCATAAAGATCTAAACTATATTTTGTATATTAAAATTATTTTGTATTTTTTAAATATTTTGTTTACCAAAATTGCCACTTTGTACATTTGAAGTTTTTTTACATTTGGACAAGATCTACAAGGAAGGTTAAAAATATGAACACTATCTTCTTTTATTGATTTGCATTTTCATGAATGTAGGTTTTTTACTCTAAAATTTAGTATATGAAACAAAATATTAATAGCTGATTATACTCACTATCCATTTCTTATTTCTACAACCTAAATTTTCTAGGTAATATTTTCAGACTTGAATATGAAGACTTTTCCAAAATTTTCTTTCTCTTCTTTTTATTTTCTTTTAATCAATTTAATGGGACTCATACAATTCATCACAATACATAGATCAATTGTGTAAGGCACATCTGTACATTTGTTGCCCTCATCATTCCCAAAATTTGCCTGCCTCTTGGGTTCTCTTTCTCTTCTTAAGGAATATTAATTTTGTGTTTGTCTTTAGGCTTCTATTTCCTCCATTTTTTAACTGAAATAGTATTAAAATATATTGTTACAGAATAGTGTTGTTTTTTTTCAAGTTTACGGTTTTCTCCTATCCATTTATTACAAACAGATGGATTTTCTTTGTGTGGGTGTTTAGGTCTTTGCCAATGTAGTTAACTCATAAGGGTTAGGCCCACCGTGGGGATCCGGTTGGCTGCACACGAGACTGACAGACTGATGTGGTTGCTTCTGATGGCATCTGGATCTGTTAAATTAGAAACATTTGAAATTGTTACCTCAAGTTATTCATCCATTCAAGTATTGCTTATCTGATTACACACAACTTTTCATAGAGACCATTTCTACTGCAGTTTAGTAAAAACCAAAGATAACAATTTGGAGATCCTAAAGAGTTTTCTGTTCATTGAAATTTCAAAATCTTCCTGAATCTTTTAACTGAGGTGTAAAACCCCACATGCTGGGTTTGTATCTAATCAGAAATAAAGCATCTCAAAGTAAAAATTGTAGAATTATCTTAATAATTCCAGGATGCACTGGTTTTAATGGGTTTGTGTCTGTGCCAATCTTCATGCGTGCTCAACGACTAGCCCTCCCCTAACACTCCCACCAAAATACCGATAACTTGATTTCAGAGAACTTCATCATAACAGGGAATATCACCCACTGATCGAAACGAGAACCACAACAAAACAACAAAACAAAACCCTCATTGTCATCAAGATGATCCTAGCTCATGTGGGTCCCGTGATATACAGAGTAGAAATGCTGCGTCAGCTTTTCTTAGCTGTCATATTGGTGGACACAATTCCAGATCTTTCTTTTATATCACTGCTGAGTGAGTTTTAGTCACCCAACTTAAGGCTAGGAGAAGATAAACTCAAACCATTTCTACCACTCATGGACAAGCCTGTGAAATGCAAGCCTGCAACTCAATAGCTGTTACATATATGTTCGTCTTCAATAGCAGTGCAAACGCTGTAGCATTCAAGTAACAAAGAACTATACTTGTCTTTTATTTAATAATGTTACATTCATAATTGTGTCCACGCTTTCAACAACCTACGGCTCAGAGGACATTTTGATATTTCATATGATTTTTACTCTCACAACAACGTTTTGTTTTAGGCACTAACCCTGGTGGTAATGTTGGATAAACATTTTACAGATACAAAGTGAGTGGTTCGAATCCCACACCTCCTCCATGGGCAAAAGTTGAATCTCTACTCCTGTAAAGGTGCATAGTCTCAGAAATGGTCTGAGTCAGCACTGACTACATGGAAGTGGCTTCTAGCTTTAGGGGCTATGATAATGACTAAGATGAATGGGCTCAGGACTCAGGCATTTGGAAAAGTTTTCACTGGTAATGAATTGATTACCAGTAATTAATTGGTAATTAATTGATTACTTATAGAGTCTTTAAACCATACTTTCTAACTTTAAGTCAAAATCTTTTTTAAAACTGCTAAATGCCCAATTAAAAATACTATACAGACAATCTGAGATGGAAAAGTCCAAATAACTTTGGATATAAAATAGCATTGCAAGAAATAATAAAGTCTATTAAAAATAGTATTCTAGGTCCCCCACATCATTTAAAGGGTTTTAAGAAGCAAATACTTTTAAGGAATCAGATTTAGGGGAAGGACATTACAGTTGGATAGATTAGTACAATTAAAATTCTAATAATGATCATAATTTTAAAATTTTGATAAGCAAATGTATGTCATTGCTGATGAAATATGAAAATGAGCTTTGCAATTAGGTAGGTAGCTTGCTGGACTCTGTTGTATTGTCCAAGTAGAAATGGCAATATATATTATAATCTGGTTTGGAAAATGACAAATTATAACAACACTTACTGTGTAAATGGCAAACCTACAGGGACATCAAGGAAAAATTATGTTAAAATAGCAGAGTAATAAATTTAGCAGTCCATTCTATAGCACTCAATGAAATATTTCTATATATTATATATATATATATATAATTGGTTTCTGTTTTGAACCCATAAGTACATGTTATTGTATGACTTTTAATGTTCTTAATTCCTTATTACAATTTAAGTTTGTGATACAGGTTATAAAAGGCAATATTATGTACTTGAATTTTTCCTTTCATCATAACCTCAAAGGAAAAAATATGGAGTTTCTGATTATGATATTCATCAGCTGTTCATGTGGAAGGTTTTACTATGGTAGAAAGGAAAATCAAAATTAATTTTACAGAAGCACATATATATGTATCCCTGGGACCTAACCAAACAACACTAGCAATCTGAATATATGAGATAACTCTGATCTATTAAGATGCAATTTTTCATTTTTTTTCTGTTTAAATCAATCCGTTATTCTTATTTACAGTTCTTAAAACCTGCAGACCCTTCACAGTTACAACCAACGCCTTTCAATTTAGATCCTGATACATGCCAAGAATATTTATTCAGTCTAGCTTAAATGAAAATCTTACAAATTATAATAAATCATGTCAAACCTCTCTCTATCCATCTTCGTTATATAGCTTAAACATGTTTAGAAGTTAAGAATTGATATTCTTTAAATAAGAACTGACAGCCGCTGTAAAATATTTTTGAGTGATAAATATTCCATATATATATGTCATCCTTTATTTTTACTGTGATAATATCCACATGTATGCTAACCTTTTTCAAAGGCAATAAGGTCCATCTAATCCACAAAACATTGTAATAGGAACTAGACAAAATTTCCATTTGACATATACAGAAATTATGGCACAAAAAGAAATCAAGTTAATGGTAAAGATAATAGCACATGTTCTGATTCAAGGTTAATGGAGGGCATTTACCTATGTATAACCATTAAAGTAACAATAAAAAATAACTTCTAAGTGTGGGAAAAGATGCAAAATAACTGGAACTTCATACATTACTAATGAAAATATGAAAAGAATGTGGCCATTCTAGTAAATAGTTCAACAGTTTCATATGTACTTCAATGTCTAAAGAATAATTGATGTATTTTGATTGTAGTTTTGGTGGACAATATTTAATATACCAAAAGAAATGGGGGGAAAATGTCTGTCCTGGAAGAAGATATAAATACAGCAAGTGTGCTCTCTAGAAACAATGCCAGAGAGGCACCATCTCACAGACTTCAGACTCGGCATCAGTGGGAAACAGTGCCTGAACAAGGATCTGATGCTTTGCTAGTAGAAGGTCAGGGAAAAAAATAAGGCTCTCCGTGATATGGGGTGTCCATTCAGCAATAGGCTTAATGACAGCAATGCTGTAACCATGGCCCAGGACTTGGCAGTGCATCTTCTGTTAGGGTCACTGTCCATTGTGTGTGTGTGTGTGTGTGTGTATGTGTGTATTAGCAAATTCAACAAAACATTTGCCATTGCAACAATATTCACATGTATAATTCTTTGATATTAACTGTTGTTGTCACCCTATTGCTCAACCACATCAGTGCAGTATCACCTACATGTTAACCCCTATTTCCCCATTCACTATGGCTTGTCCTCATAACTACAAACATTGATCTTATTCTAGACATGCCATACCCATAGGATCATACAACACTTGTCCTTTTGTGATTATTACTTAGAATGCTGCTTGTTGTTGTTGTTAATACATGTTTCATAAGCACTGAATTGATGACCCAGCTTATCCGTTCTAGGTTTTCATCCAGGAGAAACTGTAACTTACCATCACACAGAAGCTTGTATATGAATGACTAGAGCAGCTGTATTTATAGCGATCTGAAATTGGAAACCGCCTAAATGTCTTTCAGTGATTGAAAGGATAATGAAACTATGTACATCTGTTAAATGAAATATTACTAAAGAAAAAAAGTATGTATAAAACAACTTAAATGAATCTCAAAAACAGTACGTTGAGTGACAAGATGAGATAACAAAGGAATTGTGTAAAGATTGCTTGGAGGGTCATAGAACTATCTTGGTTTGTGATTGTGGTGTTGGCTACAAAATAAAAAGATGTGTGAAAATGCATAAAAATATAAGTGAAAAATTAGTTCATTGTATTTTTACAAACACATTAAACAAAAAAACCCCACATTATAATAGATCTATATAAGGAAAATAGGACAAGAGATTTCTAAGTGATTCAACAGTATATTTGCCAATGTAAACAGCATCCACAATATAAATAACCACAATTCAATAATGATTTGCTAGATCAAATATGTAATATTTAGGGAAGAAAACTAAATAAAGATGAATGATGAAACATTTAAAGAAATACTATTTTAAGCATGACGATCAACTTCCTTATTATCTTATGTGTCACCCCAAATACATTTGGGTCCTTTTTTACTTTAATTGGTGCCAATCTGTTTGTTAAAGGTTCAGAATAAGTTACATTTGAAAGGACTTATTTTCTAGGAGTCAGAGTTGATGAAGTTTAAGAGAATTTTGTTGCCATATACACGAGAGAGACTAAGTACAAATATTATTCGTGGAAATTCACTCAAAATAATGGTGAAGATACTTTGAAAGAATATGGACTGATTAAAGAGACATTATTCTCTCTTCTACATTGTGAAATATACAACAGGTGCCCATGAATATGGAAGACAACATTATGAATTCCCCCGGGGCTTCAATTAACAGTACTTTATTATTTTGATTAATATGTTAATTTGAGTGATCTAATTCATAATAATATGTTAAAATTTTCAAAGCAAGCAGAGAACATTCTAAGGATAAATGTAGATTTCATTTATATTGTTTCATTTCTGTCAGATTATTTTTGGCAAACAAATTCAGAAAGAAGTTGTTTCCCTGTGGCTTTTAATTACCATCTTTTAGTACACACATAATTGGGGTCAAGAAGATCTGCCTAATAGTGATGGAAATTCAAAGGAACAGCTGATCAATGAATAGATTTACCAATAAATATGGAAGATCAACCAATCGGAGGGAGAAAAATGAGCGTGGCTGTCCTACATAGGGTTGCTATGAGTCAGTGGGGTTTGCGTTGTTGTTTATGATGACCAATAATGCTCCACATTTGGGATAGCCCACCAGATAATTTCCAAACTGAAGTTAAAGTGGAGCAAATCCCCCAGCTCCCATTCGGGCCACTGAGTAAAAATGGACTTTTGTTGTTTCAAGTCACTGAAATGTCAGTTTGTGTTTGGTTTCCCTCAAGCATACACCACTTCCTCAACTTGCCTGGTACAAAACATATTAAGTACACCACTCTTCCATGGAGGCAGTAACCTCGATAAATATCACATCTATCTTTTTATTATGTAGCAATTGTTTTTATATTCTCTGTATGAGGACCCAGACATACTATAGATTGTAATACACCAGGTTGCTGTTGTTAAGGGTGGCTGAATTGGTTCAGGCTCATAACTCCCCTGCATAAAACAGAATGAACCTGCTGTGTCCAACTCCACCGCCACAATCATTGTCAGGTTTGAGACTATTGTTAGAGCCACTGTGTGAATCCATCTCCTTAACAGTCTTCCTCTTTTTCACTGTCCCTTTACTGTCCCACTGACTAATCTCTCCTGATAACTTGTCCAAAGTTTGTGAGACAGCATCTCACCATCCTCAGTTATAAGGAACATTGTGACTGTACTTCTGCCAAGATGGATTTGTTTGTTCTTCTGGCAGTCCATGTTACTTCCAACGTTTCTTTTGCCAACACCATCCCTCAAATGTGTGGATTCTACTTCAATTTTCCTTATTCAACATTGACATTTTACATGCAAATGAGGCAATTGCAGATACCATTGTTTGACTCAGCTGCACCTTAGTCCTACAGGTAGCATGTTTTCTCTACAATTCAATGTAAAGAAAGCCAAAATCCTCACAAATGCACCAATAAGTAATATGCTGAGAAGCCGAAAAGACTGAAACCATCAAAGGCTTTTTTGCTGGTGTGGACGCACATCGATGCTCCTGGAAACGGCAGTCAAGAAATCGAACGACATAACACATCGAGCAACTCTCCCGCACAAGACCTCTTCAAAGTGTTGAAAAGCAAAAATAATTATTTGAGTAGTATATTTAATTCTCTCCAGCCTTACAGTGTGATTCAAATGCCCTTCTGTCTGAGCTCAATGATCTCATTCTTAGCAAAGCTCTCTGCCCTCACATATGTATTCTTGAATAAGCTTAGAACACACAGAGGTGGGCATTGGAATAACTAGGAGGTTTCATTTTCTCCTCTCATTTTGTCAAATATGAATCAAAGTTTGTTCAAAACTGGACTCATTAGGCATATACAAGAAGTGTGGCAGCTACATAAAAAGTAAGGAAAACCAAGGAAGTGAAATGAAAATTGTTATTTGTTGTCTATTTCTCCATCATTGGGAAATATATATGAGACTTCAATCCATAAAACACATTTTAATTATTCTTTATAAACTATATGCAGTACTTGACCGGTTCTACATCAAATAAAAAATACAATGATCCAAGACCTACCATTTTAGAAATTTAATTTCAAGAAATTTTGCTCATCTCTCAGCCCTTTTATCAAAGGACTGTAATGAAGTCAGACAAGCATAAGTGGTTACAACTATCTGAATACAAACTCTCCTACACAAAGTTTAGGAAAGTACATTTTACAACAATAAAAAATTATGACAAGAATAAACTTGCACAAATGTTTCAAGTTATAAATAATTATATACGTCTCAACAAATCAAAGGGAAATATACAGCATAAGATATCAGAGGTCATTGCAAGGAATCAGGGACAATGAGAAGAGGGATGATTCGGAGGAAGAAGACAGTCTGCAATCAAGTGCATTTGAGACTCTGAGGCAGAATCTTGTAGCACAAAAGGCCACCTGCAAAATCCATGACCACAGTGATTTGAAGGCATAAAGTGTATCCTCATAATAAATTATGTCATTCTACTTCAAGATATTTAACTGTATCAAGAAATACATGGGAGGCTTGTTGGGTTGTTTTTCTTTGTATTATTTACCGTTGTTTTATAACTTGAAAGAATAAGCTCTGTAGCTCTTTGTGAGGCAAGAACAAGTTCAATGATCGTGTTATGCTGTAGAAAAGTAAAGCAAAGCACTGTGCATGTGGTTTCTTTCGGCATACATTGACATAAAAAGACAGAGTAAGAACACACACCTAAAAATGTTTGGGATGATGTCACAGTGTGAGAAGTTAAATTAGACCAAATTTGTTTTTTCACGTATAAAAAATAACTTGGAGCATGGGAAGAATTTACATTGTAAATATGAGTCCCTGGTTTTGCAACTTATTTTCTTTTTCTTTCTTTTTAAGTATTTTCTTTAAAATTGCTTAGTTCTGTTTGCAAGTTTCTCTTACAACTTCACAAGCATCATGTTGTGATATGACTAGCTTAGGCTTGGTGCAGTCGCACTGGAGCCATCGTGAGTATTTTCATAGACAAATGCAGAGTCACCCGGATGTGCCCACTTCCTGTCTGTAGGAGTACTAAACGTGTCTGGTGGTTTTGATGGGGAAATAGAATAATAATTTGACAATAGATATTGTCAAATAGCTGACAATATCAGACCCTTTCCCTTAGCCCTTGCTAAAAGAATAAGAATCAGTAATTTCTAAAAATTTTATTACATTTCACATTTAAAAAAAATTTGTTGTTCAATTCTGATTTCTCTTTTTAAAAATACCCCCCCCAAAAAACCTAACCCACTGATGCATTTTTAGACTACTTCTGTCATTGAGAGCTTTTATACAAGTGTATTCGGATTTTATGTCATCCATTTCATCTTTAGTTTTGAGCTATATTATATTCAGAACATTTTGTTTCCAGTAGCAGCTGCTTTCCGTTGCATATATGAATTGAACATTGGATTTCTGAATGCAAGCTTCTGTTTATCTTCTACTGCATGCTGCTAAATATCCTGTTTCTGTTATTTAACTGTTCATTTGATCATGCACTGTTTCTCTAAACGCGGATGCAGGCAGTGGCACTGGTAGCTACCATTGTATCCTCCAAACAACACGGCAGAAAAACTACCATTATCTTATGAAAAAAATGCATAGTTTGGTAGACTTTTATTTTATTTTTTAAGTGGCAGCTTACATTTAGTAAGAAGAAGAGGATTTTGTCATCAGAAAGAACTGGCTTTTAAGACTAGTTCTATCTTATATTGGATCTGTGACTATGTGTGCATTGAATATGTTTCAGTTCCCTGTTCTGCAAAATGAAGAAGCTAAGAGTTAAACAGGTTATCATGAAAATTGAAACAGATGGTGTTTAAAAATACCTGGCATGTAACTGCCACTCAGTAAATAAGAGCCAATATCAATATTATGCCAAGAAGCGATAAAATTATTTAACAAGGGAGAGATAGATGTTGTTGTTGTTATGTGCCATAGAGTCAGGTTTACCAAAAGTGACCCTATGCAACACAGCAAAACATTTCACTGTCCTGTGCCTGCCACCGTCAGAATCATACCTATGCCCGAGCCTGTGATTCTAGCTGCTGTGTCGATCCCTGTGGCTGAAGGCCTTCCTCTTTGCTTCTGGCCCTCTACATTACCAAGCATGTTGTCCTGATTATCTCCCTTGTTCAAAGACCTCTTCTGAGTCTGGCGTGAATTTCTAACAGTTCTCTTGCGATGTATAGCTGCAACCATTGTCTCAGCAAAATTCTCCTTGAATTTAATATTAATGAGATTTTTGTATGATTTGCACATTTTGTTGAATCACCTTTGCAATGGGTGAAAATATAGATCTCTTCTAGTCAGTTGGCCAAGTAGCTGCCTTCCAAATTTCTCATCATAGGTGAGTGAATGCTTCCAATGCTTCCTCAGCTTGTTAAAATGTTTCAGTTGGCACTCCATCAATTCCTGGAGTCTTGTTTTTGGCTAATGCTTTCAGTGCAGCTTGAAGGTCTTCCTTCAGGACCATTGGTTAATGTTCATATGCTACCTCATTGAATGTCAACTGGTTGTTTTTATACAAGGACTGAGCATTCCTTCCTTTTTTTTAATGCCTCTTGAATTGTTCAATATTTTCTCCATAGAATTTTTCAATGCTGCAATCTGAGGCTTGGATTTTTCTTTAGTTGTTTCAGTTTAAGCTATGTTTTTGGTTTATTAACTCCAGGTTTTCTTTATTTTATTATAATAGTTTACTTTGTCTTCTGGAGCTGCCTTCTGAAATTTCCTGCTCAGTTCTTTCAGAGTCAACCATAATTATGTGGTTAAATAAAGCCTTTGGAGGTAAGGCTTTGGGACCTTCATTTACTGATGGGGCATGACTCAAAAAGATGAGAACCAGCTATAAACGTCTGTTAATAATCGGAACTTGTATATGTGAAGTATGAATCTATGAAACATTAGAAGTCATTGAAAAAGAAATGTAACCCATATATACAGATTGAAATCCTAGGGATTAGTGAGCTGAAATGGACTGGGATTGGCAAACTTGAATCAGAAAATCTGTATCTATATTAATATGTGTAATGCCATTGTTTTTGCTTCCCTGGAGAATACATCTAAGACACACATATAGAAACCAGAGAAGCAAATGTGAAGTGAAACTATACTGTAAATGTGGCTATTTTTAGATGCTTTCAAATTGATTCTAACTTACATTGAGAATATATGCCACAGAAAGACAAACTGTCCTGCTGATGCTGCACCATCTTTACAGTCTTCCCTCTATCTGAGACCACTGTGGCTGTCACTGTTCCACCATAGTTATTGAGTGATTTCCTCTCTTTTCATAGCCCACTATTTTACTGAGCACAATGTCCTTCTTTTTTTTTTTTTTTTTTTTTAATGGAGGGGAGGAATTTTAATCAGTTGGAGGAGACAGCCTTTGGGAAGCCCTACTCAGAGGGAGCAAGAGGAGGCTCTTTGCCCCTGTAAAGGTTCCGAAAACCCACAGGGGCAGTTCTACCCTGCCTCCTCAGGTCACTTGGAATCGGAACCCACGCAGGGGCAGTGAGTTTGGTTGGGGTTAGGGTTTTTGTTTTTGTTCGTGGTGAGCCTGACGGAGGAGACTGCGCTTCCTCACCAGGAACCTCACCCCCCCCACCCCCCCAAAGTCACAGGCTCCATCTAGGGACAGGACACTCGGGGCAAACGCAGGGCGCTCGTGGGGGAGGGGGTGGCAGAGGGGACCCTCAGGAGAGGGTGGTGGTCCCCAGGGCCACCATCAGCACAGGCAGGGCGAGGCTGAGGCGAGGCGCCATGTCAAATGAAGGGTTTCTTTGAATAATATGCCTAAAATACAGTAGATAAAATATTGCTATCCCCATTTCTAAGGAGCAGTCTGACAAGACTTCTTCCAAGAATGATTTGTCCATTCTCCTGGCAGTCCATGGTATTCTCAACAATCTTATTGACACCATAATTTCAATGCATCAATACCTCCCTGGTCTCCTTCATTCGTTGTCCAACTTTCACAAGCATGTGAAATGACTGAAAACACCACGGTCAGGTGAAAGTTAAAAGATTTTTAAGCACTTACTGATGTTATCTAAAGACTACTGCATTCTGTATAGATTGCACCACAATATAAATTTTAAAAATCCTCACAAATGGAACAACAGAATCATGATAGGGAAAAGATTGAATTTGTCAAAGATTGCACTTATTAGAATTCATAATCAATGTTCATGGAAGAAGCAGTCCAGAAAGGGGGGGGGATGGGAAGACACTGCACAGGATTGAAATACTGCAAAATAACTTTTAAAGTGTTAAAGAGCAAAGATGTTACTTTCAGGACTAAAGTGTCCCTGACACATTCTATGGTATTTTCAATTACTTCAAATGAATGGGAAAGTTAGACAATGAAGAAGGAAGATCAGGGAGAATTCATGTATTTTGAATTATGATCTTGGCAAAGAATATTGAAAATATCCATGGATTGCTGAAAAAATAAGCAAATCATGCCCAGAAGAAGTATGGCCAGAATGCTCCTTAGAAACAAGGATAACAAGAATTGATCTCACATACTTTTTTTTTTTAATTTTTTTTTAATTTTGTTATTTTATTGGGAGCTCTTACAGATATAACATTCCATAGTTCAACCACATCAAAGAGTATTGTACAAATGCTACCACAGTCAGTTTCAAAACAATTTTTTTCTTCTTGAACTCCTTCATGTCAGCTCCACTTTATCTCCTCCCTCCAACCAAGAGCCTTATTTTTATTATTATCATTATTGGCTGCATCTTACACCATCTAATACATATGTTCACATGTAATTTTGTTGTGTGTGCCCCTAAGTTGGGGTTACAGACATCAGTGCTATCAGCTCTCCCTTCCCCTCCTTCATTTCCTGTTCCCTGAGGGAACCATTACTCCTGTTACACTTTTGGAAGGGTTATCTTTCTTGGCTTACATGAGTCTAACGATCTTTTTTTTTTTTTTTCTTTTTTAACGTTTTATTAGGGGCTCATACAACTGTTACCCCAATCCATACACACATCAATTGTGTAAAGCGCATTTGTACATCGTTTCTCAAAACATTTTCTCTCCATTTAAACCCCCGACATTAGGTCCTCATTTTTCTCCCCTCCCTCCCCGCTCCCCCCTCCCGCATGAGCCCTTGATAGTTTATAAATGGGTGTTTTGTCATAACATATTATCCCAAGGAGAAGAACATGGAGAGGAGCATCATGCTTGGTAAAGGAGTGAGTTGTTTAAAAAGAGGATAGTCCTCAATGACTTGGATTGACATAAGGACTGCATAAAGGTCTTAAGCATAATAACAACTTTGTTATGTTATATATAGGGTTGCTATCAGTTAAAGCTGACTCAACTGTGCCTAGCAGCAACTAATGTGTAAACTTTTCTCTCAAAATACATAAATGAATCCTGTAAAATCTTGTAAATATGTGGGTTGTTTATTTTTAAATTATCATCTGGGAATTGTGCACATGTGGGCCAGAAATTTTTAACTGTGTTTAATATATTAGCAAAAAACAAACAAACAAACCCTACACTTAATAGCTAGTTCTCAATTAAAATATTTATTTTCTTAAGTTCACAAAGTGCTTGTAAATGACCAAATCTTTCATTTTTAGTTATCTTTTAAAAATAAAAATACTAAAGATGTTTGCTCAAGCATGACAATATTGGGCTTTGAAGGGTGTGTGTATTGAATCTTATGATCATTGATTTTCCATGAAAGTGACTTTTCTGGCCATGTTCTAGTACCTTATGTGAATATTACTGACTTTGACCAGGCCTAGTAAAGAAATAAGTAAAAATAAAAGCTAAATAGTTTCTTAGATTTAAATATTTGACATTTAAATCTGGGACTACATTCTACATTTTATAGATCAGAAAACTAGGGGTCAGAGATCTTGATTTGCCTAAGATTAAATTTGCACATAGTTATTTGGGAAAGTAATGTTTATGTGTCTTCTTTTCTGGATGCATTATTAATGGCTGTTTTTCACTATTGTCAAGTTTTGCCTTTTTAAATAGTCCTTTAATTCATAATCATCATAATCACAAACATCTCAAATAGAGGCTTGTCTGTGTCTTTGATGAAGACTGCTAGACGGAGTCACCACTTATCTTTCAGTTTGTCATACCGTGCTGGCTTATGTGTTGCTGTGATGCTGGAAGCAATGTCAGTGGTAATTCAAACACCATGAGGGTCAACCAAAGCGAACAGGTTAAAGTGGAGCATACAGACTAAGAACAGACTATGAAGAGGGAATTGGCTACCTATGTGGGAAGAAATAGCCATTAGGAACCTTAGGCAAAGATTGGAAACATTGTCAGCTACTGAAGGCCTAATGAACAAAGCAGAACATTGTCAGAGATAGTGCCCTGAGATGAGCCCCTCAGGTCAGAAGGCACTGAAGACATGACTAAGGAAGAGCTGCCTTCTCAATGTAAAGTTGATTATAAAGACATAAATGGGAGGGAGGGTGCTTTAGAACTGATTGTGATGATGTATATACAACAGAGAAGTGGGTGAAGGGAGACGTTGGACAGGGCATATATGACAAAATAAACAATTTATAAATTATCGGGTGCTCGTGAGGGAGGGGGAAAGTGGGAAGGGAGGGGGAAAAAAGTGAGGACCTGATGCCGGGGCCTTAAGTGGAGAGCAAATGTTTGGGGAATGATGAGGGCAATGAATGTACAAATGTGCTTTGCAGAGTTGATGTATGTATGGATTGTGATGGGAGTCATGGGAGCCCCTAATAAAATGATTAAAAAAATGGATCTAACAAAAAAAAATTTTTAATGAATCTAACCAAGGATTTATATGAGGAGCTACCCTAAAAACAAACCAAAAAATGTGCTACTAGGGGAAAAAAATGCTGCTGGGCGGAGCTATCATGGTATATATTTTTCCTGCTAGGAGAGCATCAAAGCAACTCGCTCTGAGTTAGTGCACCCAGCGGTGTCACCTGGGAAGGTTCTCTGGTCACAGTGAATTTTTTCGTAAAACCATTTACACTTAAACCTCATTTTTTGTGATGGCTATTTTAAGAACACAGCGTGCAGTTGTGAATTGTTGTTCCCTGCTCAGAAAAAATGCCACAGAAACTGTTGTGATGTTGAACACAGTTTACAAGGACAGCACTATGAGAAGAAGTCAAGTGCGTGAGTGGTTTTCTCATTTCAGAAAAGGTGCAATGTCGATTGATTACAAACCTCACTCTGGATGTCTGTCAATGTCTCAAATGGAGAAAATGTTGACAAACTTCATGCACTTGTGCTTGAAGACCAATGACGGACTATTGAAGAGATGGGGAAGTTATCTGGACTGCCTTGGAGCTCGGTTCAGTGAATTCTGAACCAAGGGTTTGGGAATGAGAAGGATTGCTGCAAAAGTTGTGCCTTGGTTTCTGACAGAGCAGAAAAAACAGTGATGAGTGGAAAAATGCTGTGTTTTGAAAGAACAGCTTGAAAATGGCCCAGATGTCTTTTCCCAAGGTCTTTACTGATGATGAGAGATGACGCTATTCTTATGACCTCCAAAAACACATCAATTAAGCCAGTGGAAGACATCATCTTCACCTTGCGAAAAAAAGCTCATCAAGTGAAATCAGAGATCGAGATGATGCTCGTTTGGTTTGGTTCTTGCTGTGAGTGGGATAGTGCATTTGGAGTTCGTTTCACCATGTCAGACTGTTAATCAATCTTTCTATTTAGAGATTCTGAAAAGATTGCATAACAGTGTGTGACAAAATAGGCCTGATTTATAGCAGATGGGGTACTGGTTTTTCAACCACAACAGTGCACCTGCTCACACAGCCATCTCTGTGAACCAGTTTTTGGTTTGCTACCTGGCTCTTCAGAGTGTACCAACCTTGTTTTATATCGTTGGTTAACAAAAGAGTGTTACCATTGTGCAGAAAGTAAAAAGATGCATAGTGAATGAGAAGATGTCTTACCTCTTTATATATATAATATATATATATATTCCAGTAGCTGTGGCATTGCAAAAAAAAAACCACCGCATACATAGAACTCACCTTTTTGAAAACAGAACAAACTTTATTTAAAGCACCAAAAAAAAAAAAGGAAAGAAAGAGAGACAAAAATATTCCCTCACTGATGTTATTCAGCCTCCATTCCTTCTGCAGTTGGGAAGTATTTCATTTAACATCTTATTATCTGCAGAGATCCATATTTTTAATTTGTTAACTGCCTAAGAGTTTTTGTATACAAAAGGGAAACCATGAGTACTATATATTAAATGTTTGCCTGACTTGGATCTTTTGGAATAAGTAGATATACCACAAGCCAATTCAGCTTAATGAATAATAAAATATCCACAATACCCTGTTTATTTTTATAACTCTAAATTTATTTATAGACTTTGACTTTCTAATCATAATCACTGTATCTCTGTTTTATGGCATGGAAGGGCACTCAGAAGGAGAGTTCATTCTAATCAAATTTAATATCTCAAACATAACTGAACAAATAAATCAGTCAGCACCTCATGCTGTAAACGATGTGTAGGTGTAGACAGATGATTAGATAGCTAAGCTGGTTTATCTTGGAATTAATTTATATTGTTTGAAATGTTGATGTCTTACCTATGAATGGCATCTCTTTCACTGTAGAAAAGTTTACAAGAATCTAAAATCATGAATACCTTTCCTCCTTTTTATTTATTTATTTTTGCTTTATACTCAAAAAAAGACCAGAGAATATGCCATGAAATTCCAGGTAAGACCAAGCAATAATAACCTCCCCAGAATAAAATGATATAATAAAATAAATTCAAGTGTGTGAGGTTAAGATAATTACGTATCTATAAGTATATTAAAGTATAAGCCAAACTGAATTTCAGGCCAGGAACCCAATTTTACCACAAAAACTGTATTAAAAATGTGCTGAAAAACTCAGCTTATACAAAGGTATATATGGTAGTTAATAGTCAGGAGTCTATAAGAAAAATCTTCTACAATTTTGTTTAGACCTCATTTCTAGTCTTTTCTTTAACCATATATCTATGTTGTCGTTATTAACTGCTGTCAAGGGCTTCTGATTTTACCTACCCTATGTACAACAGAATGAAACCGGTCCTGCACCATCCTCCCAATTGTTCTTATGTTTGAACCTATTGTTGCAGCCACTGTGTCCATCCATCTTATCCAGGGTTTTCCCCTTTTTCATTGGCCCTCAAATTTTGGCAAGCCTCCTGCCTTTTCCCATGGCCCAGTTTCTCCTGATAACATGTCCAAGGACATGATATGAAATCTCTACATCAAGGAGCATTCTGGCTGTACTTTTCCCAAGACAGATTTGTTTGTTCTTTTGACATTACATTGTACCTTCAATATTAATTTTTAGCACTACAATTCAAATGTAGAGATTATTGTACACTCTTCCTTATTCAATGTCTGACTTTCACTTGAATATGAGGCAATTGATAATACCATGGTAAAATCCTTGTTTTTCAACACTTTAAAGAGGTTTTGTCAGTAGATTTACTGAGTGCAAATTTGATCTCTCGACTGTTGCTTCAGGAACTTTGGTGGTGGATTCAAACAAGACAACCAAAATCCTCACAAGGAGGCCAATAGGAAACATGCTGAAATATTGACAAAAGAATGAAATTGTCAAGGATTTCATCATGCTTGATTCATAATAAATGCTCTTTGAAGTAGCATTCAAGAGATCAAATTCTATTCCAATATTATAGTCATATTTATGATCTCCAAAATCCAACATTTTTAACTTCTATGTTCTTAAAAATGATGACTTTGTTCCAGTGAGCTCCAAGCATGTTTTCATCTTCATTGATAAGTTTTCTCTGAAGAAGGAATTTGGTCAGGAGACACACCATACAACAAAGCATATGAAATTTTTATTAAAAGAAAAAATCACCATGGTTCAGCAAAACATAGCAAAATTTTAGAACCTGACCAAGATTCAATAAGGTAGCTTGGGGTAATGATCTAAGTGGCCTACCTGATTGGTTAATTTCCCATTTATGGTCCATTTTCCCACTACAGGGGCAGTAAATTAATGTGACCCTCCTAGTCAAAGACTCTCACTTCCACCAAATGACATGATAATAATAGGATTCATCTGTGAGTAATTGCAAACAGGATTCCTTGTAGTGCTATCCTGCTGAATATAAAATGAGCCTTCTGAGAAGCAAGAGGAGGAATTTCATTACCAGCAAGAGCCAGGAGTGTAACAGGTCCTCTGAAACTGAGATCCCTGCACAGTGAACGTTCTTGATCCAGATGAGAGCTATACCATCAGAGAAGAAGCAGCCAACCAGGAGCTAGAGCATGAAACAGGGTGATGGACTCACAGAGCAAGTCAAGTGAGTGCTTTTGTGCAGGAGACCTGCACGTGGAGGAGGGTGCCTCTGGGAATATAATTTGAGAAGTTTAGTTTGTAGAAGATTTGGGGTGAGTTTACTGGAGAGGGTGCCTCTGGGAACACAATTCAGGGAGCTGAGTTTGCTAATCCAAGGAACTTAAACTGAATCCCTTTGGGTTGAGGTTTATAACAGAGTGGTATGCCCTTTGGGCATGAGTAGGCTTGGTAGAACTTTGTAACTCAACCCTAAGATTTCTCACTGTCAATACAACTTGTTAACTCCCTTACTCAATCATGAACTTTTTGAGTTCTATGTAGCCATTGCAATGGAAGTTGGAAAGCCCAAATAAATTAAAGAATATGAAAGACATTTACACCCACATTAGCTCATGAGTCACTCCTCAGGAAACAGGGGGTTCTACTGCCTTAAGGAGTTATAGTCTTCTACCTTGTCCTATAGGGTTGCAATGAGTCAGAAACTATCCAATGACATTGAGTTTAATTTGGGTTTGGGTTAACTCATGAGTCAGCTTCTTTGGAGTTGTTTTGCTGATCAATCTCTCATTCCAAGTATTGGATTCTCTATCTCCCATCCCCCACACCTACTCTATGCACTATTTAGCTTCCTAACAGTCTTCATCTCCTGACACTTCCCACCACCTATTTAAAAAGAACCTTATATCTATGTTCCAAATATGAACATCTAAGCAATCATCAGAAATAATTTGTGATAAAAGGACTCTAACTATAGGACAATTTCTTCGCTAAAAGAAAATAAATTTGGTTTTGCCTTCATACAACCCCAAAATTCTGTTTGAAGTGTATTGTAGATCTAAATACTGGTAGCCCATGATTTAAGACAGGGGCTTCAATCAGATGACTCCACTGTTAAATCGATTTCAAAATAAACCAAATAGTCCTTTTTTTAAAAAGTTTTCCTTATTATTGACTTTTATTATCAGTATCTTTATAAAGCCAATCCTTATTTGTAATTGGAGGTTGGAAATATTACATATAACATATTTCAATGAATACATACATATTACTAATGGTGATATATATCTATATCTATCTCTATATATATATTGTATATATATTAGCTCTAAGTTTGGTTTGTTGTAACTTAAACACATCATATGTTGGGGGTTACCTGTATAAAGGGTGAGTGATACCATATCCTTAAAGATCCCAGAAAGGAAAGGACAGATACTTTAGGAAATATCCATGCATTTCTATGACTTGGAGTGAGCTCAGTACTATGTATTTTTATTTACTGTTGTTGCTATGCTTTCACTTCCATTTACATTTTTTGAGAAGGCAAAGGGGGGGAAATGCAACTAACCACAAAGACAGTTGCTATATGAGAAAGAGAGCCTTAGTATTAGAAGCTTAGGCCATACATTAGGTGATACAGGCTATTGACACACACAAACATACACAAAAACCAAAACAATGATAATAACAAAAATTGGCTAGGAGGGATCCAGGGAACTAAAGAACCAATTTTCCTTCACTATCTGTGCTCCAAATGACTGTATGATTCAGTGGTTAAATTAGGGGTAGATGCCACAAAGCACCATAACACACAGTATGATGCCTCAAATATTAGACTTCTTTCTGGGTGTATTTGATCTGATAATCCCAAAATGGCATGGGTTTTCCCTATCTTTTCTAGTTTTTGAGATACAGAACATATGCCATATAGCACTCTTCATGCTGTTCGGCCCCCAAAATCAGGATATTTGTTAACTAGCCTGAGATCAGTACGTGCATCCTGGCTTTATTTAAAGTAGTTTGTGTTGTACTAAATATTTTGGTCAAGTTATACTTCACATGGTGTCCTTTGATACAAAGATATATTTGAACAGTGAAAATTACATGAACTTGGAGTTTGCCCCTCAAGTACCACTTCACCTTTATTAGGAACTGAATAGCAGGCAGTTCTGATTTGTTATCTTAAAAGGGGGGCAGAAAAAAGTACTACTGCATCATGAATAAGGAGCCCTGATGGTGTAGTAGGTTATGTATGTGAACGTGAACCACAAGGTCAGCTATCGGAGCCCACCAGCCACTCTGCAAGAGAAAGATGAGAATTTCTGCTTCATAAAGATTTATAGCCTGAGAAACCCACAGGAGCAGCTGTATTTTGTCCTATTGGGTCGTCATAAATCATAATTGACTGGTAGTGAGTTTGATGTAATAAATAGAGATCCAAATGGTCTGAACTCCAAAATGGGTCTTTTAGAGTTCAAATTCCTTTGTTAAAACTAAAATATTCCAGTCTTGTTATTAAATAAATACATCTCGGAGGAGATGAGCCAGTCAGGGTGCGATGTAACAATGATGAGAAATACAACCTTCCTCTAGTTCCTAATGGTTTCCTCCCCGCTCCCACTACCATGACTCGAATTCTATCTTGCAAGACTGGCTGGACCAGAGGAGGTACACTGGTACAGATAGGAACTGAAAATACAGGGAATCCAGGACGGATGAGCCCTATAGGACCAGTGGTGTGAGTGGCAAAACAGGGAGGGTAAAGGGAGAATGGGTAGGAAAGAGGGAACCGATTACATGGAACTGTGTGTGACCTCCTCCCTGGGGGACAGACAACCGAAAAGGGGATGAAGGGAGACGTCGGACAGGGCAAGATATGACAAAATACCCATTTATAAACTATCAAGGGCTCATGCGGGAGGGGGGAGTGTGGAGGGAGGGGAAAAATGAGGACCTAATGTCGGGGGTTTAAATGGAGAGAAAATGTTTTGAGAAACGATGTACAAATGTGCTTTACACAATTGATGTGTGTATGGATTGGGATAACAGTTGTATGAGCCCCTAATAAAATGTTAAAAAAGAAAAGAAAAGAAAAGAAAAAAAAGAATAAATAAATACAACTCTACCTGTGCACAAAAAGGTCCTAAAAATTAGGGGTTTTCTTATAAGGAAGCTTGAGGTTATCCTTGTCTCTGAAACATTTTATGTAAGTTATTTATTGACATCAATATATTCAGATATTCTGAAATATTTTCTGTATAATTTGAAGATGAGAAATTTAGAACTTCAAAATATTTATGAAAATTACTATGAAATTTTACATGTTTACACTGTAATTATGCTCACAATTTCCATATATGTGCTTTTTCAATTTTCATTTTCCACTCTTCTCAAACTGTGTTCTGGCTTTTCGGTATCCAATTTGTAGTCTCTCTATATATTGCCCAGACATCTCCCACCCCAAACAAACAAACAAAACCACAATAAAAAACACTGTCATCTTAATAATTCAAACTCATAGTGACCATACAGGATAAAGGAGAACTTCCCCTTTGGGTTTCTGTGTTACTCTAGGTACTTTAGAGAAACAAATCCACAGAAACTCATGTATAAGAGAGAATTCTATATAAAGGTTAAGTGCACATCAAGAAAACATCCCAACCCAGTGCTACCCAATCCCAGAAGTCCAAAATTAACCCATTAACTCATATGTCTGATACCAATCCACAAAATCCTCCTCCATCTCACAAAATACACGCAATGATGCTGACTGCAGGAGGAAAGCCAAATGAGTGAATGTGTAAATACCTCAGTGCTGGCAGGGGTCTCCACACTGCTGCTCCACTACCCAGGGCTGCATCTGGGTAGATTAAGGTGGCTTCTCCTCGGGGAAGACCTACATGAAGTGAGCCTTGCCAGCTGAAGCAGGGAACTGGCTAAGCCAGCTGCACCCTGGTCCGACCAACAGAAAGCAAGAGACCAGAGAACTAGAAAGGTGAGGCTTACTGAGCCATTTATCCTCCGCCCTTCAATTAACCCCACATGTGTTTATCAGCCAGGTTGGCACAATAAGCTAACTACCTCAGTTTCCAAACTTTAAGTCTTTTTAAAGGCTGCAGAGTGACTGCTGGATTTAGACCACTGACTTTATGCTTGGCAGCTCAATGTGTAACCAATTAGCCATCACAAGTCCATATACAGCTTCCTTTGCAAGTCCTTTTATATCTAATCCTTTTGAAAATATTTTTTTTACCTTTTTTCTTATCCTGTGTTTGTGGGTCTGAATTCTTCTCATATTAAAAACTAGGATGATAAATTAATAAAGTAGTATAACTTAATAGCTGAGAATATAATGTAACACTGTATCTAAGAACCAGAGTTGATGCAGTACAATTTTCTGAATCAGACCCCAAATAGCCCCAGGAACAGGCCTAACCACCAAGATACCAGGAAAAAAAATTTTGTTTTGAGCTGTGTTATCCAATAAGCAAGGTAATTAGAGTTTACTTGTGCTTACTTTCTAACATGTAATTAAAATTTTCACAGTGGTTTCACCATATATTTATTAAACCCAACCAGAATTTCACTGTTAAAAAATATATATTGTGTTAGTACGGGTAGACTAGAGAAACAAATTCATGTACACTCATATCATATGTGTATTGAAAATATCTTTATATACAAGAGAAATTGAATATTGAGAAAACAGCCCAACACAGTCCAATTCAAGTCCATAAGTTCATATGTCCAATGCCAATCTATAAAGTCCTCTTCAGACTTACGAAACACATTCAATGATGCCAAATGCAGGAAGGTCACAGGCCAGTGGGTGGGAAGTCTTGTGGATCCAGTGGCATTGTAAGCATCTCAGCACTAGCAGCGGTCAGCACGCAGCTTCTCCAGCTCCAGCCTCTCTCCATGTGTCTTCTTCAGAAGAATGGATTGAAGGGAGTGAGTGGAGAGAGAGAGAGTCTCCTGCCTACAAGGAAGAAATCCAGGAGTTCCCAGAATCCTCTGAAGACGGTGCTCTCACAAAGGCCTCATTGGCCATTACCTGATTGATAGGTTAGACTCCATCCCTACACCCTTAATCCTCAAATTGACACCAAATTATGTAACTACTGTATATATTTGCTGATATTCATACAGGACAGCTTTACATCAAATTTTAAAACTTCTGTTTAACAAAAGACACTTTTAGTAAAAATAATGCACAGTATAGAAAAAGACTAAGAAGGTAGAAAAAGATTAATATTCAAATTCTAAAATAGCTCATATATATAATTATAAAACAGATATTCTAAATAATTTTATTATTTTCTAATAGTTTTATTGGCAGTCTTTTCCTTACCAGCACCATAATACAAATGCATCAACTTATCTTTGGTCCTTGTTATTCAATGTTCAACTCTTGCATGTATGTGAGGTAACTGAAAACACCCCGGCTTAGGTCAATCACATCTTGGTCCTCAAATATCATCTGTATTTCAATAGTTCAAAGAGATCTTGTGCAGCACATTTACACAATGCAATGTGTCATTTGAATTCTGCTTCCAGACTGCCAAAAGAACAAACAAATGTCTTGAAAGAAGTGCAGACAGAATGCTCCTTAGACGCAAGGATGGCAAGAATTTGTCCCATGTATCTTGGATAAGACCAGTCCCTAAAGAAGGACATCATACTTGGTGTGTTAGATGGGGTTGTCTAGAGAAAAAAAAAAAAATCTAGTGACATTCATCTATGTATCAGAGCTTTATAACAAGAAGTAATTATATATCAAGAAGGAATCCCAGACCGGGTCAACCCAATTCCATAAGTCCAATGATAGTCCACAAACCCAGTGACACAGAATGGTAAACTGGGAAGCAGAAGATCACAGGTTGGTGGGTGCAGAACTGTGTGGATCCAAAGTTGGTGGAAACACATAAGGGCACTGGAAGCTCTACATTTCTGAGGCAGAGTTCCAGCAGACAGGAAAGCAATGTGGTAGAGAGAGAGGGAGGTCCCGAGTTCCTCTCTTCTTCCCTCACCCACTGATAAGAAGGCCATACCCCCAAGGAAGCATCATCAGGCTGTGACTTGATGGGAAGATTGGATTCTACTCCTAGACTTCCATACATCTTCAAATTAACATAGTATAATCTAACTACCACACTTGGTAAAGTAGCAGGGCAGCAAAAAAGAGATATTTGACAAGATGAATGGACGCAGTGACCGCATCAATGAACTCAAAAACAAGAATAATTGTAAGGATGATACCAGAGTGTGCAGTGTTTCCTTTGGTTGTTCATAGGTCACTATGAGTAGGAACTGACTCGTCAGCAACTACCAACAAGGATTCAATAGTGACCAATATCCTTAAAATACACTTAATGAAAAGGAATGTTCAAATGGCCAACCACTCACAAAGAGGGATTACAAATTGTGTGGATCTAGGTCCATGTGGTATGTTTGAGAGGCATCTTGTGGTGCACTTATGGTTGCTCATATTTTCTCACTGAAATAGGATCATGGTCAAGGGCTAGAAGTGAGACAGAGGGAGAAAGCACTGGGAGTCTGAAGACAGTCTAAAAGAAATGAAAATGATCTACAAGAGTAGAAAGTTTATTGAATCAGAATTTATAAACACTGATATTAGTCATCCTGAGATTAAATTGATACCAGTTTAAGTTACTGAAGGCTTTCTCAGCCACATTCAGATAATATTTGGCATTGATTTTGAGCCATAATGAACTTAGAACTGAAATTTCTCAGGAAGATGCAGAGTGGGCAAAGAAAGAGTTCATTTTTGAGATGGTCAGTGAAAAGCAGATAATTATAAAACATCTTGAATAAAACACTAGAACATTTTCAGGATCTGTTCTTCTCATGTACCATAGATGCAACTGGGACAAATATTGACCCTATGTTTAACAAAACAGAGTCGAGGCCTGCATCATACTCAGGATCCTGGATTAGACAAAACATTCTTATACTTTCCATGTAAGCCCCTGGCATCAGCTTCTCATTTCCCCCACTCCCTCCCTGCTCCCCTTCCCTCATGAGCCCTTGATAATTTAAAAATTATTATTTTGTTATATCTTACACTGTCCGATGTCTCCCTTCACCCACTTTTCTGTTGTCCATCCCCCAGAGAGGAGGTTATATGTAGATCCCTGTAATCGGTTCCCCCTCTCTACCCAACCCTCCCTCCACCCTCCCAGTATCGCCACTCTTACCACTGGTCTTGAAGGAATTAGCTGTCCTGGATTCCCTGTGTTTCCAGTTCCTATCTGTACCAGTGTACATCCTTTGGTCTAGCCATATTTGTAAGGTAGAACTGGGATCATGATAGTGGGGGAGGGTTGGGGAGGAAGCATTTAGGAACTAGAGGAAAGTTGTATGCATCATCATTGCTACACTGCACACTGACTCCGTCACCCCCCATGACCCTTCCGTAAGGGGATGTCCAGTTGCCTACAGATGGGCTTTGAGTCCCCACTCCACACTCCCCTTCATTCACAATGATATGGTTTTTTGTTCTTGGTTGCCTGATACCTCATCTCTTTAACACCTCGTGATCGCACAGGCTGGTGTACTTCTTCCATGTGGGCTTTGTTGCTTCTGAGCTAGATGGCCACTTGTTTACCTTCTAGCCTTTAAGACCCCAGATGCTATAACTTTTGATAGCTGGACACCATCAACTTTCTTCACCACATTTGCTTATGCACCCATTTGTCTTCAGCAATCGTATCGGCAGAGTGAACACACAATGTTATAATGTTTTTGTTCTTTGATGACTGATAACTGTTCCCTTCGGCACCTCGTGATCACACAGGTTGTTGTGCTTCTTCCATGTGGGCTTTGTTGCTTCTGAGCTAGATGGCCACTTGTTTACCTTCAAACCTTTTAAGACCCCAGATGCTATATCTTTTGATAGCCGGGCTCCATCAGCTTTCTTCACCACATTTTCTTATGTCTTCAGTGATCGTGTCAGGAAGGTGAGCATCGTGGAATGCCAGTTTAATAGAACAAAGTATTCTTGGATTGAGGGAGTACTTGAGTGGAGGCCCAATGTCCATCTGCTGCATTAATACTAAACCTATAAATATATGCACGTAGATCTATTTCCCCAACCTCATATATAAATATATTTACATATGAACATGCCTTTATTTAGACCTCTATAAATGCCCTTTGCCTCCTATCTCTTTCCTCTATTTCCTTTTACTTTCCTCTTCTCCCACTATCATGCTCAGCCTTCATTTGGGTTACAGTAATTACTCTTGGTTACATTGCTCTTGATCATGCCCTACCAGGCCCCCTCTACCCTTCTCACCACCGATTTGGATCATTTGTTGTTCCCTACGAGCTGCCTTCTTAAAGCAGAGTCTTCCATTATTATGTGGATGGAGTAAAGAGTTGGAGAACTTTAAATACTGATGGAGTATGACTCAAAATGAGAAGAAAAAAAAACAGCTATAAGCAACTACTAGTAAACAGGATGTGGAATATATAAATCATGAACCTAGCAAATTTTAAGCCATCAAAAATGAAATGGAATGCATAATGATTAATATCATAGGTACAAACCACTAAAACTAGTGATACAGAAATTGAAGAATTCCACTCATTTCATTAGTCTTCAATTGATCAAACATGCAGCCAGAATGCATTAATAATTCCTGGCGTTTGGAATATAAGAGTTGGAAATAAAGAAGAAGGAGCAGTAGTTGGAAAATATGGCCTTGGTGTTAGGAATGAAGCTGGAGATTGCATGATATAATTTTACAAGCCAAACACTTCTTTATTGAAAACATTTTTTCAACAACATAATAATATCAATTTGCATGGAGTTCACCAGATGGAGTACACAAGAATCAAACAATTAATTGACTACATATTTGATAAAAGATGATGGAAAACCTCAGCATCATTAGTCAAAACAAATCAGCGGCTAACTGTAGAACAGACCATCAAGTGCTCATATAGAAGTTCTACTTGAATCCGAAAAAAACCCAAACACCTCCACAAGCCAAAATATGACCTTGTATCTACCCCACCTGAATTTTGAGAATATCTAAAGGACAGATTTGATGCCTTCAACAGTAACGACAGAAGACTTTATGAATGGTGGGAGGACATCAAGGCCATGATTCATCAAGAAAGCAAAAGATCATAAAAAAACAGGAAAGATCAAAGTGGATAGCAGAAGAGGTTCTGAAACTTGCTCTTGATCATAGAACAGCTAAGTAAAATGGAAGAAGTGATGAAGTAAAAGATTTGAATAGAAAATTTCAAAGGGCAGTTTGAGAAGACAAAAGACAAAATGCACAACAAGATATGCAAAGACCTGGAGCTAGAAAACCGAAAGGTAAAACATACCTGTATCATGTCTAATGTTGAAGAACTAAAGAAAAAAACTTCAAGCCTAGAGTTACGATATTTGAAGTTTCTATAAACACAATATTCAACTATGCAAAAAACCAAAACAAATTGGTAAACATACAAAAATGTTAAAACATAGTTTATGATTAAGAACTGGTGATACCGAAAGAAGTTCAACCTGCACTAAAGGCATTAGTGAAAACCAAGGCAACCAGAAACTGATGGACTATCAATCGTTTCAACAATCTGATATGGACTAGAAGGCTTCTCCCCATCTTGACGCTGCTTTCTTCTTCATACAGCCCACCCTCTCATATTATCTGTTCAGCATACAGATTGAATAAATATGTTGAGAGGATAAACCCCCTGTGAAAAATTTTCTTGATTTTAAGCCATGCGGTATTTCCATGTTTTGTTTGAGCAACTGCCCTTCATCCATGTACAGTTTCTGCATGAGCACAATGACATTCTGTAATTCAGGGCTATCTACAGTTTATTATGAACCACAGAGTCAGATGCCTTTGTATCATCAATAAAACACAAGTAAACCTCTTTCTGATATTCTCTGCTTTGAGCCAAGATCCATCTAACATTAGCAATGATATCCCTTGTACACATATCATCCTCTTCTGAATCCTGCCTGAATTTCTGGAAACTCCCTGTCAGTGCATTGCTGCAAACATTACTATGTTATCTTGGTCAAAATTTTACTTGAGTGGGATATTAAATATATTGTTCAATTACTTCCTTATTCTGTTCAGTTATCTTTCTTTGGGCTAGGAAACAATGTGTGTCTATTCCACTCTGTTTGTCTAGTAGCTGTCTTCCAGAGTTGTTGGCATAGTCGAACATTGACTAAGGAAGACCAAAGAAGAATTGATGCATTTGAGTTAGGATGCTGTCAGAGGATGTTGAAAGTACCATGGACTGCCAGAAGAACAAACAAATCTGTCTTCGAAGAAGCACAGATATGAAACCCCTTAGAAGTAAAGATGACAAGACTGTCTCAAGTGCTACAAAAAACTTAAATCCACTGCCAAGGAGTCAATTCCAACTCATAAGACAAGGTAGAATTGCCCCAGTGGGTTTCTGAGGCTATAATTCTTTCTGAAAGTAGAAAGCTTCATCTTTTGGTCATGGAACAGGTGGTGGTTTTGAACTGATGACCTTACAGTTAGCAACCCAATGCCTATCCACTACATCATCAGGGCTCAACATGTTATCAGGAAAGAGCAATCCCAGAAAAAGGACATGATGCTTGGTATTGTATAAGGGCAACAACAAAGTGGATATGTTAACAGTGATTTTATTAGGTAACTAAATTTAAGGACAAGTGGGGTTGTCTCGCCAGTGCCTGCAAAGTCCCACATAGTGGGGTTAGACAGAAATCAGGCAGTCTTTGGACACCTATGGGAAAATCCAAACTGAGCATGCACAGACTAGGACTCCCTAAGCCCAGGTAAAACCAATACCTTGGGGACACCTACCTTAGATGCATCACACAGGTGGGCCTAATCTCACCCAATGAGGTCAACCAGTACTTCAAACACCAAGCTCAAGGAGAAAGCAATGGGACCCATGGTCCCAGAGGGGGAGGGGAGGGCTTGGGGGGGACAAGAGGGAGGGGGAAGGGTGAGGTAGGCAAAAAACGCCATAGACGGGAACAACCAGGAAATAAAAATCAATAATGAGGAGGATATAGAGATCTTTGGGTGCTGGTGCAACAGCAATCTAGCTGAGAGGAAGTACTATGCAGCAGAAGTAGGGCAAGCATGATGGTGGGGCAGAGGGAAGGTAAAAGGAAACAGGAATGATCTAGGAAGCAAAACTATGGCTAAAGGTATAAGCACAGGTGTGTCCATATGGAAATACATTAATCCATAAAAATAGAGGTATTGGCCCATGTACATATATTTATATGGCAATACACTGAGGTCGTGAATTGAGTTTGGGTATCTGCTCATACCCTCTCTCAATACAAGAACACTTTGTTCTAACAAATTGGAAATCTGAGATGCTCACCCTCCTGGCACAATTGCTGAAGACAAAATGGGTGCCTTAGCAAATGTGCTGAAGAAGAAGAAGGCTGGTGCTGGCTATTAAAAGATATACTGTCTGGAGTCTTTATGGCTTGAAGGTAAACAAGCAGCCATCCAGCAGAGAAGCAACAAGCCCACATGGAAGAATCACACCAAGAATCACATGAGGTGTCATCAAGCCCAGGTAACAGGCATAAGAAGACCTTTAACAAACAAACAATCAAAACAATATGGTTGAGAATGAAGTGGGTTGGAGCAGAGACCCAAAGCCCATCTGTAGACAATGGAACCTCCCCCACAGAGGGGTCACAGGGAAGGGATGAGTCAATCAGGGCGCAGTAAAGCACCCGATGAAACACACAATATTCCTCTGGTTCCTTGAGGCTTCCTCACCCCCCTTCACCATGACCCAGTGCTGCCTCTCACTTTGGACTAGACTGCAGCATGTACAGAGGTATAGATGAGAGATAAGAACTCACAACACATGCAACCCAGGGCAGGAATGGGAATAGCAATACCACATGGGTAGGGAGGTGGGGTGGGGGGGGATGGACGAGAAGGAGGGAAAAAAGGGGGAACCGGTCATAGTAATTGACACACAACCACAAACACCCCTCCAGGGGAAGAACAATGGAAACCATGGGGGAAGGGAGACAGTGGCTGGTGTGAGATATGAAAATAATAATAATTGATAATCTATCAAGGGGTCACGAGTGTGGTGGGGCAGAGGGAGGGGGAAAAAAGAGGAGCTGATACCAAGGGCTCAATAGAAAGTAATCGTCTAGAAAAGAATGATGACAACGTATGTACAAATATGCCTGATACAGTTGATGTATGGATTGTAATACAAATTTTAAGAGACCTCATAAAATGATAAAAATACAAGGAAGAAAAAATATTTTATACCACATTTTCCCCCAGCAAGGGCGTGGGATAGAATAAAAGCAGGAAGCACAGCCCAGCATACTCTCTTGGCACCCCCTTCTTGACCTGCCACCAGTCTCTTTTTGTTCTGCCCTCGCTCAGGGGCATGCTCTAAGGAGGGCCGTTAGTGTGCGGGCAGGCATGCACCTGTGTGCCTCCTCAGAGCCCGCGCCCGGCAGCCTCGGGGCCCACGTGTGCTCTTGGGCTCTTGGACTCTGGGGTTTCCCCAGTTCCGCACATGTGGGTGTTCTTTTCCAGTGGTTTTTCATACTCAGTTGTGAACCCCAGCGCAGTGCGTTCCAGAAATAGTGTCTACCCTTTGGAGACTATAAAACCTGGAACTTTTCCTGTCTTTCCTAAGGTTCGGAATTTCAGTAGGTTCGCATCACAGAAGTTTGCTGGGGTTTTTTTGTTGTGTTTTTCCAGTTCTGTTTACCAACAATTCAAGGTGTGTGTTCAGGGTGTGAAATGATTTAGGAACTATCTTGCATATATATCATTGTCTACAGCCTTAGAATTTTCTGGTAATTGAAAGAAAGAAAAAAGCTGTGGAGAATACGTCCACTCTGGAAAATGTTCTGGTCCAGAAAGATACCAATCCCACTCTCTAACAATTTCTCTCTCTTCTTTTTTTCTTTTTTAAAAGATCGTTTTATTGGCATACACTTCACATATTAATAACATATGTGCAATCATTACTACAGTCAATTTCAGAACATTTTATTCTAATACTCATTGTTGTTAGCTCCTCCATCCTCCCCTGCCATGCCCCTGCACTATTGTCTCTATAGATCTACCTATCCTGAATTTCTTATTTATTTATTTTTCCTCCCTCTCCTGAACTTCTTATACAGAAAACCATACAAATCAAAACACAATCATAAAAAATTATACAAACAAGGAAAAAATGACTAGATACAACAGAAAAACCTCAATCAAAGAGAAAGCAGAAAATAGAAAATAGTAAAGCTGAAATAACTTTAATACGGTTCACAAGGAAGGTCAAATAATAGGGCATTACATTTTAACCTAACTCCATCTGCCATAATCAACTGCACAATGCTCTCTGTATGATAGCCAGGCTGTTCACATCCCTTAATTATAGTCAGAGGGGATTCACTGAGGACTTAATCCATGTGGAGACCCTGCAAATGGATTTTGGGCTTCTACTTTCCACCATAGCCTTCTGCAAATTGGGTGTTTGCAATTTAAGCTCCAATACCATTGCCTCCTTAGGTTTTGGGTTTTATGATTTACAATCCCTGCAGTCTTTTTTACTTATTTAAATTCTAATTTTTATTCTTTTGGGAAAAATCAGAACTTTCATGCTTAAAAATGAAGGCCGACATAGGGAGAAAAAAGATGGGGGAGTGATATGGGAAATGAGAATCCACATTATGCCTTATTTATCCACAAGGCCAGTTTTCTTGGGAAATTCAGTGTTAGTAGCGATTACCTAATAATGCATTTGAAAGTCAGATATTGAATAAGGAAGACTGAAGAAAGATTGATGCATTTGAATTATGATACTGGAAGAATATTGAGAGGACTGTGAATGGCCAAAAGAAATGATTATATAGGCTAGCAGTGTACAAACCAAGATTGGCATGTCTTGGACGACGCGTAGAAACCATCAGAGGAGTGTGCAAGCAAGCGTGGTTTAGAGTGGTCTGCTTTGGTGCCTGGCTATCAGGAAAAATAGCTTCTGGGATCTTAAAGTCTTGTCTTCAAACAAGCAGCCCTCTAAGTGAGGTGTCTTAAGTCCACATGAAAGAAGAACACCAGTCTGTGTAACCCAAGGATTGTGAATAATAAAATCCAAGTCTGAAGGAAAGAACAATATCAGAGCTTAAATTCTGAACACTCAGTTGGCAGAAGGCTATGGATGAGGGGAGAAGCTCAAAATCCATTTTCAGGGTCCCCACACAGATTCAGCCTCCAGGGAATCTGCTGCAGCCACAGACCGGGGATGTGAATAGCCTTGCTATGGACAGGCAGCATTGTAAAGTTGATCATGGCAGATGAAGTTAGATAAAAATGTAACGTCTTACCATATATTTCCCTTTTGACTGATTTCAAAGTTACTTCATTTTTAAAATATTTTCTGCTTTCTTTTCCATTGGCATTTTTATCTGCTTTATTTTGTCATTATTGTTTAGGATTTTTTGTCCCTTGTTTTTGTTTGCTTGTTTTTCTGTATGTGAAATCTAGGCTAAGTAAAGCTACAGTAACTGGATTAATAATTACTAAAGGGCATGGCACTGGAGAGCTACCAACAATGAGTATGAGAAGAACATTTTCTGGAATTGACCATGGTGACTATTGCACAAGTCTTAATATGATATGAATTATATGTCTATACTATTACTTCCAAGAGAAGAATGATCTGTTTCTAGATCCTGAATTTCCATAAATAACCTCTTCTAAGAACGTCTTCACAAACACTCGTCTCTATGTCGCACAGAAATGAAGTGAGAGATGGTGGTGCTGGAAAGTATAGTGTCTGCCAAGGACAAAGCAATAAGTTCATGGACTTCTCTGAGAAGCAGAAAGGCTGAGCTCACCCCCAAGGGGCCTTGGAAGCTCCTTGCAAAATAAATTAGCCATTGAAACGGAATGAAGTGCAGTTCTATTCTCACACTCATGGGGCTCCCGTGAGTTGAGTTGACTCTATGAGACCCGGTTGTTGATTATATTATAGGAGGGAGAGTACAAATTTTGGTGGACAGCAATAGTCTCTATCATATACTGTCCTGGTGGTGACCAATTATTAATCAATATCCTGTTTTCTTAAACCAGATATTCATCTTTCTCCAAGGGAGAGAATTTAAAGTGTAATGAGGTCACTGCATCTCACACAGTTTCTCTTTCTGGGCGAACATATGAATCCTCCCCTTGCAAATACGCAGTGCATAATGGTGAGAGAGAGGGAAAGAAGTCAATGGAATTCACATTCAGAAAATAATAATAAGAAACCCACAAATATCTCTTGTCCACGATGAGGAGAAAATCCTACTGGGCAGATGTGTGTGAGAGGAGGTCATAATTAGGTCATGCCTTTGCTTCGTGGAAGCAATATTGTGTTCAAAGGTAAGTCTCCCATGACCTATGCCTGCCTTTAGGGACCGGTCTCCTCGCCCGGGCCTCAGGACATCTCTAATGTGGTGACGGAAGAATTTACATTCTTGGCATATATACTGTTTCTTATTGTATCAGTTATTAAGCAATTGTTTTTCGAGTCGAACATCACCTTTCAATGATTTCCTTTGCGATGTTGATGCCGACACTTGAAAATCACATTTCTGTTTCACCATCTGGCTCTGCCCTGATCTCGGTCAATAGGGGACGAGCAGAAAAGGGCAAGGCAAAAGATTGACGAAAATGGTCTTTTCTATCTGTAGCTCAGCAGCGCTTCTTTACCATGGCAACCGCAATTTCCTCCTTCCTGCAGAGCCGCTGAATACAATCTGCTGTTTTCCCGACACTCACAGACCAGAGAGGTCAGATTTTGCTGGCAAACCAGCCAGTGGTGACCCAGACTCACAGGTCCGTTCCTCCTCAGATCTGTTAAAATGGAAAACGCCAGCCCTCTCTCTCTGTTAGCTCCGCTCTAGGGAGGGTAGCAGCTTTCCCTGAGAGCTCTTAATACTGCTCACTTGTAAGCATTCCTCTAGGTATGAAATGTACACACTTATATCTAATGTAATGATGCCCATTGTTTTATCTCTGATAACACAGATCTTATCATCTGTCTTCTAGGCAAACACTGACGCAGGCATTGGCATCAGGAGGGAAGTTGAGAGACAGAACTTCAAAGATGGCTCATATTCTGTTTGGCCATCTGATGTCCTTAACTCCGATATATATAATAAAACCAATCAGGAACAAAAAGCTGTCTGTTTGTTTTGCTTTCAACCAGTTCAGAGATCCAGGGACCACATGGAAAGCATTCGCTTAGATCTAAGGAAAATCATCAAGCCTTCTCTTTTTCGATTTCTTGCCTCATGGGTATTATCGCAAGATGTGAAGGCAACATCCTTAATCTGAATTGCATTCCAAGTGATGGTAGACACTGTTTGACCACCTTTTCCCTTTACATTACAATGGGCCTACAAACTTAATTTTTTTTTAAATATTTTCAAAAATATTTTTTGAAAAATATTTTTTCGAACATAATATTTTTGTGGCTCAGAGAGGGCATGGGGAAAATTAGCTTTGCCTGTGGCCTCTGGTAATGCTGTGGCTGTGGAAAACTGCCAATCTAAAATCTAGACCTGGAGACAACTGTGCCAGGGAATAAACAGATGATACATTGCAGGACGGTGAGTGGATGTCACTAGAACCACAGAAAGAAAATATTTGTACCTCCACCCTACCTTCTTGCCCCCAACTATAAGACTTCACATGCTACTGTCAAAGAAAAATACTTGTAAAGCCCACCTTTTTTATCACAAAGCTGGAAAGAGGGGTGACTGTGGAACTGAGAAGCAATCCATTCGTAACAAGTACAAATCTGGTTAGGAGGCCACATAATAAGGACGGTGCCATTGAATGGAAAGATGGAATTTTGGTGGAAGAAACTATACTTAAATTTATAGCATACATTAATTCATCAGCTAATGCTGGGGCTTGTCAGAAATATGAGGGTTAGATTTTATTTCTTTTCATCCTGTCATTCATTTATTCATTCATTCTGTTAAATCAGCTGTGGATTAGATTTGTTGTTATTAATAAATAGTTCAAGTTCACTGGTATTGATTCCAACACTGTGTGAGCTAGTCATGTTGGTGAGATGTTCGTTTAGGGAAAAGTCTGATAATTCTGGCCTTTCTGTCTTAACTCATTCACTGCCATTGAGTCAATCCCAATTGATAGAGACCCTAGAAGACACAGTAAAACTGTCCCCATGAGTTTCTGAGACTGTCACTGTTGATGGGAGTAGAAAGCCCCATCTTTCTCAAGAGGTGCTTCCCAACTGCTGACCTTTCAGGTCAAAGTCTAATGCATAAGCATTACATCAGCAGGCCTCCTTTTGACTTGACTTAAAGGTGACTTATATTGGTCCCCAAAACTTGCTGCTCTTCTTTGACAGTTGTGAAGATAGCTACAAATTTCCCATTGTCACAGGACTTGTTCATGATTCTAACTTTTTGCTCATAAAGGAGGAATACTCATTATTCCTTTCAGAATGCTCTCATGTATTTCCAGTATGATATACTACTTCCTTATCTTCTCTCCATTTGGCTATCTTCATTGCATCAAGGTAATGTGATTTTTACATCGTTTTATTAGGGGCTCATACAACTCTTATCACAATCCATACATACATCAATTGTGTAAAGCACATTTTTACATTCATTGCCCTCGCCATTCCCAAAACATTTGCTCTCCCCCTGAGCCCCTGGCATCAGCTCCTCATTTTT